>NC_046223.1:16999000-17332505 GCF_009819885.2 Catharus ustulatus
TTTGGCTAATGTACTGAGTCTTTCTAAATGTGTACTGCAGATTTCTAGAGTGCTGTTATCTGTGGCTCAATAACCTCCAAATTTCTTCTTGAGGGAAACTGTGTTTTCCTAGTGGCAAAATCAACCCAAGCCACCAAATTCCCCTTACTTTGATGAATAAATTCCCATTAATAACTGTGAAGAATACAGCAGCAACTAGCTGGCCCTGTGCACACATATAGTATAGAATTATCTATAGGAAGCATGAGGTGTTTTGTCCTGGTTTCCCTGCCAGTTAAAAAAAGGCAAATTGTTGTGTAATGGCAGCAAGGCACTGCTAATAGGATCTGATAACAAAGCAGATGTGTTTTGCTTGTTCCCTGGGATCCTTTGATCCCAAAGAAGCACAGCCACAGTTTCAGAGTGAAATGGCATTTTTCTGCTGCCCCATGTTCTCCTCTTGCCTCTTGTGTTCAGCTGACAGCACTGTGCAGTGACAAGTAGGGGTAAACCTCTCTGTTTGCTGAGTAGGTAATGGCTTCTCATGCAAGGATTGCACCTGATGAGTTTAAGGCATCAGCCTCTTCTGTTAACAGTCTTCCTTTGTTTGTTCACTTTGCTTTCTTTCTTTCCCTTCCTTCCCTCTTTCCTGCTTGCCTGCCTTCCTTCCTTGTTGCCTTCCTTCCTGCCTTTCTTCCTGTCTTCCTTCCTGCCTTTCTTCCTTCCTGCCTTTCTTCCTGCCTTTCTTCCTGCCTTTCTTCCTGCCTTCCTTGTCTCTCTCCATAGGCATTATGGACAGGAGATGGTGAAGATGTTGCTGAATCACCAAGAATGTAAAAGGCTTTTGGAGCGATCCATTCCCGCCCGTGACCTGGAAGATATTCTGAGAAGAATGAAGATGAAAGTAAGTGCTTGGCAGGAGAAATGTCTCCTTTGTGCAAGCATTGCCACTGTTCATCGGAGATCAAACATGCCTAATCTGGCTTTACATCTTTCCTCTTCTGTTGAGTCATTTTCTTCCTTGGAATGAGCTGTTAATCCCCAGCCTGTTCATCTGCAGACCACAAAGGAACTGATATTATTAGGGAAAAAGTGGGGGTTTGGATATTTTGAATATTGGTCACAAACAGGAAAGGGGAAGAGGAGAAAATGGGTTTACATTCAAGGGTAACCCGTCACCACGCTCTCCCTACTCTGCCCCCAGTGAAGCAATGAAGTGACAATAGTGCTTCTGAAGGAAACAGAGGCTTTGCAAAAGACACCGGAAGCAGTAGTGCCAAGAAAATTTCCAAAAATGCAAAAGATGTCCAAGTCAATCCTAATTGCTACAATTACTGTCTTGTCTTCTGGGAATATTGCCCTGTTGTCAAACACTGTGGTGCTGCAAGAAGCTTGGTGAATTCAGCAGCATTCAGTGGAAAATCATTTGTTTGTTTAGGGGGGATTTGTTTTCTTTTTTATTATAGAAGGGAGTGTGCTTCTGTGCAGGAACAGGGAGAGCCAGGTTGAACCAAATCACCTTCCAACACAATGGGCCCATCCCCCCAAAGAGTCCAAATTTTTCTGCTTGCTTCTTTAAGAACACTTGTTGCCCACCAGTTGGCATTATTCCCATTTATGCTCAAGACTCACGAATTTGGGATTTAGACTGCTGCTCAGTATGGTGTTACCCATAACCTGTCTTGAGCTACTGCAAGCAAAGAGTTGGCACCACTGAATCTCTGGTCTTTTTCCTTCTGTAGGTTAGGAAATGTCTCTCTAAGCCTTGGTAGCAGTGATCCTGGTTCTAACTTGTGTTTTAAACAGGGAGTTTCCTATTTGATATTCTAAAGATTGATGGGGTTTCTCTATGGTTCTGAATGGGATGGAAGAGCAGAAGGGTGAACGCCCATCTGTCAAGAGCCCTGTGAAGAAGAGGAGCGATGGCTCAAAGAAGCCCCAGGCCCCATTGCCTTCTAGTCAAGGGTACTGAGCACTTTTGTTAGATGTGACAAAGCACATGACAAGCTTGACATGTCTCTTCCTCAGGAAAATCTTTCTGGCAGAGATGGTCAGAGATTGTTTCATTTCCCTACAAATGCTGTATGATAAAAAAGATCTACTTCTGCATTACACTGAACAAACTTCTCTGGAGGGGTTTCCATAAACTTAGGTGACAAAAAGACACCTATTGGTTGCAGCTCAGACAATTCAGTGCAGTGGCAAGGGCAGTGTTGTGGAGGCTGGGAGAGGGCCATGTCTCTGCTGCTGAGCTTGGGACAAGTCAATTCAACCAGGGTTTTATGGCATCTGAGTGGAGTCTTTTTCAGGTGGGTGTTTTGATGAGAAGTCCCAGTCTAGAAGCAAGATGCCATTCCCCAAACAAGCAGTTCCCATGCAAGTGGTTTGGCCTGGCTGGATCATGGTTTTCTTACCTTCAAACATACAAAGTTTGAGTAGTAAGTAGCAAAACAATTCCTGAGCAGCTTTGCTCATCAGATGTCTCAATGGGGACTTTTTGTCTTGATATTGCTGTCCTTCATGTAGTTTACTTGCTGGACAGCATGTTTGGTTGATTTCCCCCTGTGCTGCAATCTGCATTTAAGACAGGGATTTGGTCCTTGCTGTGTCTTCATTGCAGTGGCAGAGCTACTTGTACCTGTTCTCCTCTGGTTCCAGAGGGGATTTCTTTAGCTCTGTCATGCTCACTGGTGGCAGGAAAGTGACCACATGCCTCAAGTAGCATAGCTAGGATCTTCCCATGCTCATGGAAGAGACAGGTGGATCCAGGAGAATTCTTCCCAGTGGATTTGTTAAGCTGTGGATCTAGTCTCTAGGAATTCAGACTTAATGTGAGCATGGTGCTGGGATGTCTGGCTTCTGTTTTAATCTCTGTTACTGATTTTTTGAACCCTTCAGATATGCCCCTGTTGGTCTGCTCAGGTGGATCTGAGCTCGTGTTCCAGACAGTCGTGCTGTGCAGAGACACTTCTCCAGAGTGATGAGTTTCCATATTATAAGACACACACCTCCCATATGAGGAGGCATTTAAACTTAGCAGTAGTGTCTCTCCGCACAAAGCAATGCAACCTGTGTGCCTGAGGAGCCATCTGAAGATAGATCAGATGCATCTCATCCTTGGTTTTCCTGAGTGAGCACAGGCAAGGATGTTACTTGCAGATTGTCTCCCGTAATGTTTGTCATGAGGTCCACATTGTTTTTCAGAGCCTCATGATTTTCTAGCTTGAAATCACATCATTAGGAAAGATCCTCTAGACATTTTGCTGACAATAATCTGCAGGTATGATCATCAACAAGTGGTAATTTGGTTTTATTTTCCAGGGTGAAGTCGACCTCTGATGGACACCTCCTGCACCAGTCCAAAAGCCCAGGTCACGTTCCCTCCAGCTGTGGATGAAATGGAGATGCTCCAGAAGCTTTACAATCTCCTGGAAGCCACAGGGTTTGAGACACGGATGGAAGGAGTGGCACTGCCTCCTAGCCCTGTGCAAAAACAGCCCCAAGCTCATCACCACTGACATTGTCCAACTATGTAGGGTATCTTCCCTGTTCCTTCCCTTTAGCTCCTTTGCCAAGCCTGTAGCACTACACTTAATTCAGCGTGTCTTGGCACTACATCCTGGCTGTTTGGCACAGGCTGGTCCCTCTTAGCCAGACCAATTTAGATCAGGTCCAGGCTTCAGGACAAGTTCTTTCGGTCCAGCTGTATTTGTCTGGCAGGTGCCCATTGATGCTGTTCATCAGATGATGACAGAATTTTCCACTGGTGTAACTTCTGCTGTCTCCTGCTCCCAGCTGGGTTAAGTGAAGGGAATCCAGCCCCTGAAAGCATGGCAGTTATTCTCTAGACAAAAAATGGGTTTGGATGGGGAAGAGAAGGATCAGTCTGGGTTGGTTTAAACCAAAAGTTTTTCAAAGGATTCTCTGTAAACTCCAGCCTGTCTTGCACAGGCACAATTCTGGCATCTCGTTTCCATCCTTGTGTCTTTTCTACTTGGCTAAAGATGGTGTTTTCCCTGCTTGGGTACTGAATGCTCATTTCTACATCTCCTCTTCAAACAAGGACATTTTAATCCAGCTTTCATGCTGTTTGTTCTCTTCACAGATTTTTGATCATTTTGTCCTGAGAATATGTGACACGCACAAGAGAGTAAAGCAGAACGCGCTGGACATGCTGGGAGAAATCATAACTCTCCTGGAAGATGCTTTGAACCTGGTGATTGTGCCTTTGGTGGAAGGAATTGTAAAGAATCTGAACTCAAAGGACCCTGGGGTTTATGCTGCAGCTGTGAACACTCTGGAAAAGTCCATGGCTCATTTAGGTGAGGCTGAGCCCTGACATGGACTCTCCTCAGCTGTGTCTCTGCCTCTCTGACACAAGAGAACACTGAGTGCCTTGAGAGCTCTTGTTGCCTGTGCAACGCTCCAGCTGACATCCAGCAGAAGCTGTGGAGGTGCAGTCCTTCCACAGCAGTCCCCCAACAGGCTTGAATGTGCATCAGCATTTCCCAGAGGTGCCAGGAGCCCTTGGCTCTGTGCTGCTTGTATGGAGAGGAGGTCCTGCACTACAGCTTTGCTACAATTCAGAGGCAAAGGGAGTTTGGAGTTTGCTTGCACCCATTTGACTTCCCAAATGAATAGCTTTGCTGTTGGCATGAAGGGACACTGGCCCATGAGAGCTTCTGCAGAGCAGCCTCCTGGAAGGCTGCACATTGTAGGCATTAGCTGCCTGTTTTCCACCTTTCTTCTTTGTCTTCTTTTTTCAAAGGAAATGTTATGATTTATCAAGTTCATTTCCTTGAAACAAAGCGATAGAAATCCAGCTGTCAGTGATGCCTTGTTCCACATGTTGGTTTGCATGGGGCAGGATGGCTGTAGCAAATACCTACACAGGCAAGGGCTGCTCTAAATTCCTTTGCTGCAGAGATTTCTGTCAGCTCTGAAAATGCTGCACTGGGGAAATATGCCAGAAATAGGGAGTGTTGAAGAGGCAGATCTTCAAGGGCAGTTTCCACTTTCTCCACCTCAGCTGCTCTGTGAGCTCATGAGCTGCCTGACTCAGTGCCTTTCTGTATCCCAAGTCTGGGCTTCTTCCTGTTTGCTCTGGAATGCAAAACCTTTTCACTGCTTATGTGTGATTGAACTCTTGAGGTCCCCGATGTGAAATGTTATCGTAGCTCCTGGTACAGCAGACAACTTTGCATTTACAAATGTGAAAGGAGAGCTTTCCTTTGGGAATTTAAAACCCACCCAAGTAGGCTGGAAGGAAAGAAGGAAAGGGTTCAAAAAGTAGCAGAAATTAACATCATTTTATAAATTGGGGCTGTCCCTGCCATTTCCCTCCCCACTCTCCTTTCTCCTATGAGCTCAGAAGAGTGAGCAGAAACGTGTGTTTCTCTTGTAGATAAAGTATCCCTGATGAAAGAGTTCAGCCACCAATGGAGTCAACTGAGTGGCCAAGCTCTGCTGGATGTCACAGAGTGTATCACAGGTATGACCTCCCCTTGTAAGACAAGAGCTCTTCCCAGGGAGTATTGACAGGGAATGCCTGTGAATAGACAGTAGAGGAGCTGCCCCAGATCGGGAGGTGCTGAGCTTGTCCCTCCTGCCCAGTGCCCATGGCAGGTGTGTCTGGCAGGTTTTCCCTGGCTGCTGCAGAGCTGTGCAGCACCTGAGCTGGGGGCAGCGCTCGGCCTGGGGGCTGAGCTCTCACTGGGGCACCTCAGAAGCCACCTGCAGGAAAGGGAGGGGCTAAAAATACCCTAGCTGGCTCCTGTCTTGGATGCTCAGGGACATCTGTGATCCTCTAGGGAAAATGGTGGCAAGTGCTGTTGCAGGGGATCCATTTGTTTTGTCCTCACAGAACTCTTGTTTCGCCCTTGGGAAGTTTGGAGGCTGAAGCCTGCAGTGCCTGGGGGTCACAGCTTAGGTCAAAAGTCAACACACAGATGAGAGGCACGGATTTGGTGCAAGGCAGCCTTTGGGGGCAGAGGGGCAGAAGCAGAGTGCTGAGGCTCCCTGCCTGTGCTCTCAGTGGCATTGGACTGAGCATTTCAGGCTGTGCAAACAGTGTCTTCCTGGGTCAGTGCTGTCCAAAATGCTACAAATGCAGCTGATCACTGATTCCTCAGAGGAGCTTGCTATGTCACCAACAGCCAAGGAATGGAAAAATGATCATCTTAATATGCAGTAGACAACATGATGTATAGCCTTGCTTTAATCTTTAAATGCAAGGTTTCATAGACTTTGTGTCTTTAATAGGGATCTTGAAAGGGCAATGTTCAGTGATTGGGTGTGTGATAGGCCCTTTAAAGGGCATTTGAAGAAAGTAGATCTCCAGGAAGAGGGAATTTAGTTCTGGAGTTATTTTGATCTCTTCTTCAAATCAAGGAATTAAACATAAACTAGAAAGGGCAGATGTTCTCTGTGAGATTTTGTAGGAACAGACAGCGATTTCTCAAGTCCCATAGTGACCAATATCTTGAAGTGCATTTAAACTCAACTCCCATTTAGAAATGGCACCATAACCCTTTTCCTGCTTAGCAGAATTGGTTTTGGGTACTTTCAGGAGCTGTTGAAATGTTGATGACTGCTGTTGGATTAACAGCATAGAGAAAATGAAGTCTCTTCCCGCACAGAAGAAGAAGGGGCTACTACATAACATTTTGCCTGATCCAAAAATAAGAATGGTCTCCAGAGCATTTCAGGGTTTGATCTCTCAGCCACATCTGCCATGCAAGGAGTCTGTTGTTATTAAATTTTAGTCAGAGTTTGATATAGTTCAGTTCAGAAAATGAGCAGGGAGCAGGCTTCAGAGAGAATGTGAGAAAACACTTGTGGTTTGGTTATATTTCAGTCCCCTGTGTAGCATTTTTTTCTCTCTATTCTGCTATTTCAGGGCACATTGTAAGAAAAAACGCCATTAACATTGGGAGAGGAAATGCTGTTAAAATGTGGAGATGCTCAAGTGCCAAGGCAATGAGGTGTGGGTAATTATCTAAGACACGCTGAGGTTTGAAACAGCTGTTTGTTGGAAGCCACAAAAGCCTTGTGCCAAAGACACCAGCTAGTCACTGATGTTTCTAATGCAGCTGTCAAGCAGCACCCATCTCTGGTGGGCTGGAGTTTGGAAGTGTGGTCTAATACTGCCCTTTGCTGTGTGCCACTGAGCAAAGGGAAGAGCCAGATGAGACTTTTGGCACTTGACATCAAGCGTCACCAAAATGGAATCATCCTTTTTAGACAACTTCTTAATAGAAATCAAAGGCAAGTTGACATTTCAGTTATTAATATGTTCACTGCATCAGTCTGTTGATGCAGAAAGAGATTGTGAAATGATTTAGTAAAGGTACAAAGGCTCTCAAATATACAAGGCTCCATGTGGAGAAATGAGTCCTGAGGGGTTGCTGGTTCTGTTTTGGGGAGGATCAGCTGCTTTGGCCATTTCCAGATCCTGGGGCTCTGTTTGCTATTTCGCTGCTCTTAGCCAGAGAGGCTTCCAAGAATCAAAACTAGAGGTAGATCCTTGTTTGCATTGAGGCTGGTGGTTCAGAAGCTTGTGTCTCTCTCCTGGCAGTGCTTGTGGAAGGGGTTCATGGCAGGAGCCCTGCAGTCGTCCAGCGCTCCGCCCTGCCCGTGCTCTGGTCCCTGCTGGAGAACAAGGCGCTGCCTGTGCGAAGCGCCAATGTGCGCCCTGTGCTCACCAGGCTTGCCTCTGCCCTCTGCGAGGGGATGGGCACCAAGCTGAACAAGTGTGCTGCCAGCCAGCCTGCACACGTGTGGGAAAAACTCTCCAGCATTTTGGGCTGGTGAAGGCTGGATGTTCTCCAGAAAGCTGACCCAGTGCTGAGATGGACACCTCCAGATTTGACATTTTAGCTGTGCCAAAAATGACAAAGTGCTAAAGAAGGGTGTGCATCTGCCCCTGCTCTCTGCACTGCCCTTCCTCATCACGGCATGGGGGGCCTGAAGCAGCTCCAGATTGAGGACAAGGGGAAGGCCCAGCAGGGCTCAGGCTCAGCCAGAGCTAAGGTGGGAGCTGGGCCGCTCTCTGGCAGGGGAAAGGGTCTTGTGGCAGCCTGGAGAGCCTGTGCACATTGGCAGGGAACAGTTGTGCCCTGCAGGTGCCCCCTGCCATGAGCTGTGCTGCTGGCAGTGCCCCGTGGAGCTGTCGGGCTGCTGAGCTGTGGGGCAGGGAGAGGAGCAGGAGGCTGCATGTGCAGCTGAGCCATTGCTGAAAGCACAGGGCTCTGGGCTCCTGCTGTCCCAGGGCAGCCCAGAGGCCAGGCTGTTCCCTGGGAGCTCTGTGCAAGGGGTCAGGGTGTGCCCCTGGGCTGCCTCAAGGGGCTGCTGGCAGGAGCATCTTTTCCTGTGCAGCTGTTTAGAAGTTTCCAGGAAATGTGACCAGGAAACATGGAGCTTTAGATGCTTTAGGTTTGCACTGTAACCCTTGTTACATTTTGTGTCTCCATTTTGCAGACCTGACTGACCACAGTGTTTCCAAGAAGTTTTTCCTGGATTTTTCCTGTGTTCTCTTAGCCACAAAGTCCTTGCCTCCCATGCAGAAGAGTTCTCTTTCCTCTGAGCTCAGGAAGAAGCTGCTGCCTATCCAAAAAGTGTTTGAAGAAAAGGATTTTTGAATTAGTATTTATAGTTACAGATGTATATATGTTCTGATAGTTGGCTGTAGGTTTGATTAAATGTATTTTAATTCTATCGTTAAAATTTTGATGATATCTTTTTTTGATTTGGATGTATTTTATTTTGATAATATGTTTTGGTTTTTTATTTTTAAATAAACTGAATTTTTTAAAAAACCATGCAGAGAATGTGAGTCCAGGATCAGAGTGCAGCTCACTCGATGTGCCAGTGTCTCACCATTTTCTTTCTTCACTTGGCCTCTCCTCTTCCTCTTTTACCTTTTGATCTTTGTGTCATTTGTGCTGCTGTTTATAACTTGGAATTGTCCTGGTGGCACCCATTGACATATTTGGGGGACAATGGAGCCAACAGATCCTGCATAGTCTAAAGTTTTCTAGTTAGATTATTGTGTGTTCACAAAATGCCTGAGCAAAGAAACAAAGAGAAATGTGCCCAAATCCCAAAGCTTTGCTCCTTTGCAATCTCACCCAGATGTGGCTCAGAGGTGTCTTCAGTCACAATTTCATAGGTGAGAAGAGGTGATGGGAAAAGATGCACTGCTTTTGAGAAGTCATCTGTGTGTACATTTCTGCAGGACAGCAGTGCAACAGTGCTGTTTGCAGCTTGTTTGCAGAAGGATGAGTGGACTGTGAGGTCAATAACATTTGTCAATGGTTCCTCAGATCTCTCCTGCAGCCTGGGATCCATTCAGCCCAGGGCTATGGGATCATTTGTTTTCCCATGGATCAGTGCTTGCCAGTGTAATGAATTCCTGCATAGCTGGAAGAAGCAATTCTGGCTTCAGCTGCAGCTCTTGGTGGGCTGCATGATCATTGACATTGCTGCCTTTCCAGAAACTATTTCACACTTTCCTTTCATCATCATTTGAAGCTTTTAAACCTCACATTTCAATTTGCTTTGCCTTTGGGAAAACCACTTTTGGGGCCCAGTGCCAACTGTAACCTTTTGACAGCAAAGTCTCCTCCTTGCCAGCTTCTGATGTCACAGAAGAAAATGATTGTGAATGTCCTAATTAGGTTTTGTGAAGGAAAAGCTCTATGTCAAACTCTGTGGTTTTGCTTAGCTCTGGGTCTAGTCCTGGCCTAGTAAAGCCCAGGCAGGGTGCCGTGTTGCAGGGAAAGCGAGTCCGTGAGCTTAGGGATTGCCATCACCAGCAGAGGGAATGTGTCCTTTGGGGATTCCTCTGGAGACAAAATTAGAGACCCTCCCCATGCCCCAAGATTCTCTTAGCTCTTTCTAAAATATCCTAGAAAAGGCAGTGAAACTTCACATCTCCTTGCACACCCCCTTTATGAATAGGGGCATTTTTGTCCCTGCTCCAAGTCATTGCTCTTGCACACCAGATACATGAACATCCCCAAACGGGAATGATGCCTGGTCCTGCTGCTGGTGCTGCAGAGTACTGGTAAGTTCTTGGCTTACAAAAGTAAAGTTGGATATTGCTTGAGTCTTGGCTCAGTTTTGTGCAAGTTTAGAAGGAAAATAAAGTCTGTGAGAAGAAGCTTAGGATAATTGGATACATTGGCACCCATGCTAGCTTTCTGCCTACTTTTTTCAGGATTGGCTTCTTATCCCCAAATGAGTGACTGGGAAGTAGTCACCCCCAGAGCTGTTGCTTTGTGTTTCTGGGGCATATCAGTCTCCTGGGAATTATCATCCAAGGAATAGAGAAACTCACACAAGTCCTACTCTCCTTTTTGCTGCAAGGAGTCTAAGTTAAACCTATCAAAGGACTCTTAAAATTATGAAGAATTTATTTTATAGCCTTTAAGAGCTATTAAGTTTATTTGATAAGTACTTTTCTATTTTTGTAAACAGCCTCTGAAAAGGTCACAACCATCTTCATTGCATGTTGGGAGAAGACAGGTTGCAGAGCCACTCATGAGTCCAGGGAGACTGGGAATACATGAAGCATCTAAATGCCTGCTGCAGTCCTTTGCAGTGGCTGTTCCTCTATGGAAAAGCTTAATACAGTTACTTGGCTGTCAAGGGAACTCTGTGGGGCTGAAAATGGGACATAATTTACTTGCCTGGGCTAGCAAAGCTCAGAGGTGCAGTACATGCTTTCTTCTCTTGGCTCTTGGTAGGATAAATGGCTCTGAAGTACTGAGTTTTTCAACATGAAGAGCATAATATTTATTGTGGGTTTTTAAAAATTGTCCGTGTTCTTTGTTTTGCACCTTAGAGGGTTTTTTTTTTTTGTTTTTGGGGTTTTTTGGTTTTTTTTGTTTTTTTGTACCCTCTTTGAAGCTGTTGTTGATGTGCTATTTGGGCTAATATGAAATTTGTCTAAGACTCATAATTAGGTAACTACTTACCAGGAGTCCTTTCTAACTAGATGCTGAACTGCAGAGCACTGTGGTAGCAGGGTGTCCCTGATGCTCCCTGTTTCCTGACTTATCCACATGAGAAACTGTGCTGGGTGAACCTACTTGCAATCCAGGTCCCTTACAATAGTTAACATGTGCATGTGTATGTGTTTTCCCTGGAACATAAAGCTGAAGGGATCTGCATGGATATCTGGTTATTGATGAAACCTTCACTATTCAAAAAGATCCAAAAGATGCATTGCCTTGTACCCTGGCTGTCCACGTTAACTGCATTTACTAGCAAAGAGACACAAAGCTTCCAGAAGGAGTAAAACATTCCAAACTAAGGCCATTATATTGTTGTGGCATGTTGAATTTCCAGTTTGGATGTAAGAGATATTAAACTTCTACTAATTATAAGAGGGGGTAAGGCTGCAATGAACTGGCCCCATAAGAATGACAGAGTCACACTTAAAAGCCCAGCAGCTGGTAAATTTGCTGGTTTAGCTTTTAACTGCAGTCATCTCTGCCTTGCCACGTATCTCTGTATCTGTTGGAATGCCTGGAAAGTTCACAGTTTTACAGCTACTGCTCTGGAGAAGGATGGTTTTTGTTAGCATCCTCAGGCTCTGACTTTTGTTCACTCATGTCCTAAGGAGCCAATGGTTCAGTAGTATTGATCAATGAAGGGCAGCCTGTCACATTGAAAGCTTTCAGTTTCTCCTTCATTGCTGTACAATCAATTAATCTGTGCCTTGAGGAAAACTTTACTAAAGCAGGAGGGATAGATAGGAAGTAAGATAGGCTTATCACCCCTCTTTGCTTTGAAATAACCTTGATAAAGGGTGCGTTCTACACAGTCCAACTTCAGAAATTCTCACACTCATACTTAATGCAATCACAGAGTTGTATGCTAGCAAAGAAAGAGAAAAGAATAAAGGAAGAGATGTAAGAGGGCAGATTTTGAAAATCAGAATGTCACTGAGAGGAGAACAATTAGGGGCTGTGAGGACCGTAGGTAATTTTGTGCTAGAAGTGGTGGAACAGGATAGGTACAGGGCAGGTAGATGTGAGTTGAATGGAAATGGGATCACAGGGATAATGTGGTCCTGGGCCTTGATCACCTTGTCCTCTGAGTATTTACTGTCTCTATCTGCACGTTTTCTTTTGACATTAACATTTTCATTACTCATCCAAAAAGGGCTGTGGGCAAGAAATGCAAACTTGGGATCTTAGTCCCCAGTTTTGAGATGATCCAGTACACAACTGTGAGTTTGTATTGCCTTTCACCTTTACCTGAGGACAGTGTGGAAGTGAGCCCTGAATCCATACTGCAGGCACTATGGATCTTGCCCAGGAAGATCAAATCCACACTTTGAAGTTCATACCTGCATCTCCACGTGCTGTAGTCATGATGGCACTGAGTGATGTGGAAGAATTAATGATTTGCTAATCTAGCAGGTTTTCTCTTCAGAAGATACTGGCAATTCTCTACTGATGAGACATGACATTAAGAAAAAATTATCTCTGTGTTATGGTTTCTTTCCTTCCTAGCAAAGGTGATATCTTTGCAGAATATTTCTTTTAATGGTAAAACTTCATAAATGGTTATGGAATGCCTTGAATGTTAAGAGGTATGGCAGTGCTAACACTGCAATGTGCTGAATTTATTGATAACCTGCATAGCATTCTCAGCCATGTTGCTATTCACAGAATCAGAGAATATTCTGAATTGACAGGGACTCACAAGGAACATCAAGTCCATTTTCTGGCCTTGCACAGGACACCCCAAGACTCACACCATGTGCCTGAGAGTGTTCTCAAAACACTTACTGCACTCTGTCAGGCTTGGTGCTGTGAGCACTGCCCTGGGAGGCCTGTTCCAATGCCCAGCCATCCTCTGGGTGAAAAACCTCTTCCTAATACCCAACCTAAACCTCCCCTGACACAATTTCAGGCCATTTCCTTGAGTCCTGTCACTGTCACCACACAGGAGAGAGCAGTGCCTGTCCCTCTGCTTCCCCTCACAAGGAAGTTGTAACTGCAGTGAGGTCTCCTCTCCTCTCCTCCAGGCTGTCTGAGGTAGTTCTGGAAGTTAGAAAAAAGAAACTGGAGTGTGTGTGGTTGCCTTAGTGTTCTAGTCATCTTCAGATGCCAAGGGAATGAAATTATAACCCCCTTCAAGGTCTGAGATTTGAGCAGTGTCACTGGAAACATTAGGGCAGCTGCCAACTTTTTAAAGATCTGCCGATAAAGTGCAGCTCAGAGCTGTTGGCTGCTCTTTCCACAGCTAAGAAGAAGCTCTGGCTGGAAACCTGATCCTGGGTGCTCAATCCCTCTGCAATCTGATTCCACTGCAGCGAGTGCACTCTGATTTTAACCCTTAAGACCAAGCCAGTGCCTCCTGAGTTAGATGTGATTTTACACAGCAACTCTGCTGAAATGAGTACAAGACTGCCAGGTAGCTCAGGCTTAAGTCAGGGCAGGGGTGGGGTGGAAGCACAGCTGACCTGTGCTCTGGTCTGTCAGTGCCCAGGATCTTGTAGCCTAAAAAAGACATATTTGCTGAATGGAAATGCAATCTAAGTTAATTGATGTACCAGCAAAACACAAAACAAGACAAGCTTGTGCTGGGATGGGAGAAGAGGAAGCAAATGGACTTTTTATACTTCAGGGCAGTAGTTAGTACACTAAGGAACGCATCAATAGTGTAACATTGGGCTAAAATTGAAACTGGTTGCATATAGAATATGGGAGATCAAACTCATACCTTGTATATAAAACCTCTGTTTTATTTACATCAGTAAAAAATAAATGTTAAAATCGAGCCTGGTCTTACAAAACAACTGTATTCCAGAAATGTTGTATTTGTGGAAAATTGAATTGTTGACCAAAAAACCTGTTAAAAAATTAATCTCTTTTTAAAAAGTGGTGAGGCAAGCTATCATTTCCTGCATACTACAGTTACTCTCAATTTCATGCTAACAATACAAATCAAAGGTAAACACATTTTTTTGCAAGAGTCCTGTACATTACTGGACTAAAGAGAGCATCTTAACTGCATGTCATCATGAGTTCCCGTTATGAACTTGCAAATCACTCCCCCAGAAGATGTGTCTTTTGTACAATGATCAGTTTGCTGCAGCATCCTTTGGGCAGCATCAGAATCCTTCAGCAGCTCCAGCCTTTAGGTGGGACTGTGTTTGCAAGGAGTCTCCTGATGAGCACAGTCAGAGCCGGGAGGGATGAAGTGCTGGGATGCCAGGTCATGCACACATCTTCAGGGGAACCTGGTTTTGGGCAAAGATGCTTTGGCTGACTCCATGTCCATGGAGCACATGTGGGAGGAAGTTTCCAGTTTGACTGCTGAAGTGTTGCCCCATGTGCTGCTGTAGAAGAATCTGCTGCTTGAGGGATGTAAAGAAATACTTTCTCTTATTCCCCATCAGCTGTGCTGGGAAGTTTCAGCATGAAGCCATGAAGAGATGAACTGATTGTAGTAGCTGAGGAGAAGCTGTCCTCCCACTCTGCTCTGTCTTCCTCTGCAAAGCTGCATTTAGTGCCAGTTTCCTGCTGTCATGTTTCTGCTTTGCTTCTGTTCTACTGCCAGCAGAACAAACCAACCCAAAATGCATGCAGAAATACATTTGTATTCTTACCCAGGAGGGGGAGAACTGCACTTCTGATGAGGGGGAGGACTAACTCACTGGTGAGCTTTGCAGTATCTCCCTGGTGGTTTTCCAGCTTGATAGGGGATGGTGCATCAGCCCATGGGATTGCACAGCGCATTGGTTGATCTCTGTATGGGTGTGGCTGCTTGGCATCTCTGAGCTCACACACCCCTGACCAGCCAAAGTATCTATTCACTGCAAGTTGCTTCTCCATCTTCAAACCCCCTCTTTAAACATAATGATTAAGGTTTCCTTGTGTCTGTGGTGCAAAATGGCACTGAACTTGGTGAAAGATGCTTGTGGTTAAGGCACAGGACTGAAACTCAGGAGTTCAGTATCCAGGGAGTAGCCCTTGTCCTGGAGAAGGTGAAGCTCTGTCCCCCCAGCATGAAGGTGGGCAGGAAGGGTAAAAATGCTGTGTGAAGGTGAAGTCCTCAAACACCACCTTGATGAAAACTGTAGGAAAAAATTTAAACTATTCCTAACAAAGTATGATGCAAATGGCTTTTTTTTTTTTTTACAGATCTTATTCTGTACTGAAGTTGTAGATGAAAACATGTCAAATGAAACTAAAACTACATTAATTAAAAGTTGCATCTTAACCATGGCAGCATATTAGTTAGGTGAGGAAGATCCAGTAATTTTTGAGACTGTATTCCAGTGAATGCTGTAGAAGTTTAGGATTAATTGACTGTAAATAACTTGTGTTTTTATTAACAAGAATCTGTCTAGACTATCCAGTTAAATTACAATAAATACCCTCAAACTACATAAATCAGAAAAAAAATAAAACTTTTTCAGGGAGAACACTCTATGGTGGCATTTTTTTTTTCTTTTACAAAAAACCAAAACAAAACCTCCAAATATGTCCTTAGATGCCTTGTGATTTATAATGGTGTTTGATCAGGGTGTTGCAAAACTAATCAGGATTAAGCCTGGAAACTAGAGGTGATAAGATTATCTGGTAATCAAAGGTGATTTAGAAGATCAAAGGCTTTTTTGAGGGAGTAAGATCCCTATTTTTTTCCTTCAAAAGGAGTTGCTTTGTTTTAACTTGTATATGACATTATTCTCTCCCTGCCTGTTGATAAACACCCAGGATAAAAATGTGGCTTTGCTGAAGCCATGGATGTTTCACTGCAGTAACATGCCATTGGTTCAGGGTTTTACCTCCCTCCTGGAAAAGTCACAACAGCCCTTTTTACACAGACTGTGATGCCTACCGAATAAATAACATTCTGAATAACAATAATTTGTATTAGTTTTTTAAATGCTTTTGTCTAAACTGGCAAAAAAAATACTTGGCTATAGGTCCTGTCTTCATCAACCAAATTTGCCTGAGATTCCCCCAGCTACAAAGTGTTTCTTTTGCTCTGTAAACCTCTGGGCTAAACCACGGAATGAAAGGAGAAGCAGCTGGCTGGTATTCCATTAGATTGCTGAGCCCAGTTTGGGGTTCCTGGTGCAATGCCATCACAGTTTCCTTGCAGGAGAAGATGAAGCCATGCTTTGGAGGCTTTGGTAAGGCTGTTTCCTTCCTCTGGGGCCTCTGGCCCTGCTTGTGCCTGTGCCTCTGGGGGTGCTTGTGCTGTCAGTCCCTCTGCAGCCCCTGGCCCACGACGTAGAGCTCGGGGTGGGAAGCGGATCTGCTGGAATCTTTGGATTCAGGAACGCCAGAGCTGCTCCAAGAGTCACCTGCTTTTCTAGGGCTCTTCTCCAAGCTGCAGAAGGAAAGATGCTTAAGAGGCTAATGAATCATGACTTTTTAAAACAGTACTGATCAGACCACGTTAACCTACAAAGCACAGATGCTGCACGATACCCAATCATCCTCCGTCTCCTCCTGAACACCCTCCTTGTGTGCACCATCCAGATTTCACCCCTGTCATGCCAAATGCACTGTACTCTGCCCTCCCAGACCTCTCACAGGAAGAAAACATTCTGTGTGTTTTACAGGGGATGAGTGTGAGACTGTGTTTCCCTGCAGGTGGGGGCAGATTTGAGAGAAAAGGAGAGGAAAGGTCTTACCTGTGCACCTGCTTATTCTGGTTACAGAAATTTCTGAGCACACCAGCATGACTGTGGGAGGGGAATTCTGGTACTACAAACCTGCTGCTCTCACTCTGGTGACAGGAGCACTGAGACACAGAAAGTGTAAATGACATTCTTGAGGTTTCTCTGGCACTCCCTAGGGGTGCAGGGACTTTATGGATCCAGACTGATCATAGCAGTGGATCCAGCCGGGGGTATCTCACACCCTGTGCCTTCCTGCTGAAGTGTGTGAAGTGTGCCCTGTGCTGCTGCAGCTCATTCATGGCTTAAGTCAACATGGGGAAATATTTCAGAGCTATCTGGGAATCATTACTGTATTTTAAGTATATAAACTACTTAAATGAATGAGGTTTCAACTACAGACAAGCTGTTATGTTCCTACTCTTAACTGCTGGGACTTTAATGATTTGAACTGCTAAATGAAGAGATTTGTGATACATGTCATCATGAAACTAATCCAGATTCAAATATCCCCCAAGATGCAGAAGGACTCATTTGGGCTACTTGCTTTGAGCCTGATTCAGTCAACCTAATCTCAGCCCCCTTCAGTTAACCCCATTCTCAAGCTCTCATTGAACAGTTAAAGACAATAGCATTTTATCTTCTCTCTCTGCTCTGCCACTCGGGAGAGGAGCAGTCTCAATGAAATACTACTTTGTTAAGGTGCATACACAGAAACTGTGTTAGAGATTAACAGAATTTCTATGAGCAGAGCAATTGTACATGTTGTGCCTTACTGAGATGCCAATAATTGCTGATTGCTGTCAAATGACCAAGCTTAGAAAACAGCCAAGTTATCTCAGTCTATCCAGCCACAGGCTGTTCAAACAGGAACCAGTTGAATTGATTTGAGAACTGAAGTTCTTGTCAGGTACCCTAAGACTAAATGCAAAAGATCCAGATCCAGCCCTGGCTAGGGCTACTGATGTTTTGAGTCCTTACAAAATGGGATGGGCAGAAGGCAGGCTTGGAAAAGGAGTGGGTTTTGCCTTCTAGGAGAGCAGTGAGTGTGCACAATGCCCATCTGACATTTAATGCCCATCAATGCCAGCTTGCAAAATGGGATGGAAGTTGCCTCTTTTTTGTGAGTGTGTTTCTGCTAAAAGAGTCTGTGTGGGAGAGGGAACTCAGTTGCCTCCTTTTGCTTGTACAAGCTCTGCCAGATTATCTTTGGCAACCTACTTCTCAGCAAATGGATGTTTTAGTTTGGTATGGGAAAAGTGGGGGGATATATCTCTCACATCCCTGAGTTTGTGATGGGAGAAACTGGATAACTCACTGCTCTTCAGAATGTTTTACCTATAAAAGACTCTGTCCTCTCCCTTCTACTAATGAGGTTCTAATAACACAGAAAAATAACACAGGGAAACACCACACAGACCAAAAAAAGGCATTGTTTTGTTTGGAAAGAAGAGGTAAAGCAAGGGAAGGAATGAAGGGAAGGAGACTGACAGCTGTGTAGTAATGGTTTGTGATTTTGAGACCAGATGCAAACGTTGCTAGAATGAGGAGATTTAGGTTTAGGTTTAGGTTTAGGTTTAGGTTTAGACATTTTCAGATTTTCCTCAGTCAGCTGGAGGAATTACAAAGCAAAGAAAGTCCTGGCTGTTTAATGAGCTTGGAGGAGACAGATGGATCAGAGTGTGGTGCTTTGTCCATTAAGGCACCTGCTGAAAGAGCAGGGCCCAGCATCTGCACAGGGTGATGTGGTGCTCACAGCTGTGGCAACCACCCCAGTCCTGAGCAGGAGGAGAGGACTACAGTGATGTGAGGAGCTCGCAGAGCTTTTTCCCCATGTTCATTCCTAAAATGGTCCTCTCTGCCCATCAGCACATTGGCTGTGATAATTCATTTTAGGCCATTCAATGCAAGGTCCGTAAAATTTACTCCAGGTAGCTTATTTTGGGTGTAAGAAAACACAGTTGTGTATTGAATCTTAAATCAGTGTATGTGGTAATTAATGGCCTAAATTTCCCTTTTGCTTATGTTGATATAAATTTGGCATAGCTGACTAGTACTGCTGTTGATGTTCATTGGGATGAATGATAAGCTGAATTTGACCAACAACATAGATTTCATTCTTCCAAAATACTCGTAGATCATAACACTAGGATATATGACTTTTTTCATGAAAGGGATGATTTTATTTACAGTGAGGTTTTTTTATATTACTCACTATACTCTGATAGACTGTGATAGAAAGATAATATACCCCACTGAAATATAAATTAGCTAGCATGGATTTAAAATCCATCCATAAAAACTGCAGGGGCTTTTGTCCTGCAAGGTTTTACATAAAACCTCTTTTGAAAACATTTATTTCTGCTGGCAGGCACTGGACTAGAAAAAAGCTGACTTCACACAGTACATAAAAACAACAGAAAGCCTAGCAAAACTGTACAGGAATTTTAGGAAATATTCAAATGTCAGACTACAGTGCAATATTAGAACTGGGAATGCAAAATGGTTTGCATTTCCCAGTGTTTTTTACATGTTTTGTTCAGCACATTCCTCTACTGCCAGCATGGGGTACTCAGTCCTTATTCTGTCTTTGGAGTGGGAATGCCTGGACATCTGTCTTCAGTGCTCATGACTGTCCCTGTGCTCACAGTGCCCTGAGTGCTTGTACAAGTGCATTTCATCCTGTTGGGACTGATCTTGCAATCCCTATCCCTCCTCAAGGGAATGAGTCATGACTGCAGCTCTTCTGGGGCAAGAGCAAAAATACTACTCATGTGTGGAAAGGTTACCAGAGAAGCTTAAAGCTTAATGGACTTACACATCCTAAGATGCTAAGGAACTAGAATAACAACACTGTACTTCTAGGCTGTTACACATCTTTGAGTATTCCCAAACACCCAATACTATTTCCTGGCTAGTTTTATGATTTATTTTTTTCTTAGGTGATAGACAAAATTTAAAGCTAAGCCCATTTTTTTAAATAAGAGGCCACCACTTTTAGCAAACATGGAATTGACCTGTTTTCTTTTTCAGAGCAATGAATCCCCAGTAGCCATGGGATGCTTTTTCATTTGGAAAACTGGGTTTGGGCTATGGACCCAGCAGACTTGACATCAGCACCTAAGTTTGAAATTGTGCACAAACAGCTCAAAATTCCAGCCTATAATTATGTCCACACAGATCCTTGCCTATACATTATCTGTCTCTCATTCTTGCCAGCTGAATTGAAACATTCCCACACAGTTTTCAGATGAACAGTTTATATTGCATTAGAAGCTGATATAGAACAACACCCCTCCTCTTGGCTCAAGCCTATCTTCTTATAAATATTTATGTTTATAACCTGAGGGCTGCCTCAGAGCTTTTAAAAATTGGATGTGGATGCCCTTAGCCCCCCATACAAATAAGGGGAGTTTTGTGCTATGAAACCAACACTGAATTTTCCCCAGGGTGCCCGTCACAGCTTATGTGTAAGGGTAAGGCTTGAGCAAGCCATGGAAAGTTAACTCTTCATTCAGACAGGTAGTCTACTAAAATCTGAGGCAAGAAAATATAACAGATTATTTCGGTTGGAAGGGACGGACAATGATCATACAGTGCTATCTTTGATTCCCATCAGAAATTTAGAAAGTCAACATGGTGCTATAGGTCTGCTTTTTTGGCATGAAGTTCCTTACCTTGCTTGGTTGAGTGCAGGTTCACTGCCAGCTGTTAGAGGAGCTGGAAGGTGAGGCTGGAGCCCTGGTCGGCGGTCAGAGAAGCTTCTCCTTACGAATGGCTGAGGATTGGTGCTGCTCAGGGACAGCTTCCTGGGCCGCTCTCCGGGCTGCCGGAACAGCAAGCTGCTCTTTGGGGAATGTGATGCAGCTTCAAGCTGGCTAGTCACCCCAGCAGTGCCTTTGCCTGGTACCACTGGAGGTCTGGCTTCAAATAAGGAAGAGGTGGCTGGGCAGAATATGGAACGGACATTGCTGCCCCTCTTGGAGGAGGAGAGCTGGTGCTCATCCCCAGCATCCAGCCCAGCTCTTGGCCCCTTGTGGGAGCAAGATGGGGAGGCTGGTGGGGAGGGGGTGGTAGGGGATAGAGCAGGGGAGCCTGCCAGCCGCTGTGCTGTTGGTGAGCTTTGCTTGTGCCCCACAGGAGGGCTGAGGGGTTTTCGCTGTGGTGGCGGAGAGGGCAGCTTCTTCTGCAAAGGTGGGCTGGGCATCCTGGGGCTAGAAGGGGGGCTGGGTTTCCTCTGCATGGTCGGGGAGCTTGGTTGCGTGCTGCTAAAGGCCTGCAGAGAATGCCTGTGATGTGCTGGGGGGCTGAAAAGCAGTTTCTCAGTTGGAGAAGAAGGAGGAGTCCTCGTTGGGGAGACCCTCCTGGTGAACAGAGAGCCTTTCTCATTGCTCCGGGGCAGGTCGGGAGAGCCGTGCTTCTGGCACGGCGCTGAAGGTGCAGGACTGGGGCCCTTGCTCTCTGAGCTGTTGCTGTGTGGGGTTGAAACCTCACTGGGATTTCGAAGAGGAATAATTTTATGGGTTTGCTTGTATAAATCCGCAGCCTCTTTCCTCTGGGTTGCCAGTATCTCCTCCTGGCTGAGGATGCGCACGCTGGTAGGGTTCAGCTCCAGAGAGTACCTGTGCGGTTTCTCATCCCCTGCCCTGGCATTCCTTTGGCCTTTATTAGTCACTCCACTGGGACCACTGATATTTTTACTGGGCAATAAGTCGATGGACTGAAGGGAGGCTTTCATTTTGGGGGAAACTTGTGATCTCTTAGCAGCATGCAGTTCTGGTTTGGAGGTCTTTTTGGCATCTTCTGAAGAGTTTCCTTCTCTACTTGCAGTTTCTTCAGGCTCAGATAAATTTTCAGAAGAAGTGTCCATTAACAATTCAGGTGGTGGTGGTGGCAGGTTCTCAGTGTCATCATCGGTCTCTTCCTTTGTGTCCTTCTTGCTTAATTCTGCTGGTGGTGCAGGAATAAAGGCATTTGGAAAGCCAGAAGAAACATCATTGGTGTTTGTGTCTTCTACTGGTGAAACACGATGCTTAAGATTCAAAGGTGCCAGGCCTCTCTGGAAGGGAGTGGTGGGCGGGATGACTGGAAGTCCAAATTTTCTGATGCACTTTATTGGTCCTAAGGATCTTAGAGGCGCGGTTTTTGCGAGATCACCACTAGGACTGAAGGTCTCAATCAGTTTTTTGACAGACTGCCGGGAGGTGCAGCTGCTGCCACTCGGCATTTGTGCTCCAGGAGGCCCATTCTCCTTGCCTCCTGGTGTCCCCTGGGTAGGTTCAGTAGCTGTCACAGGCTCCCTGACTTTCTTTTCATTCAGCGGAAGGACAGGATTTTGATCAGATGTGAACAAAGGGACTTTGTCCTGGTTAGGCAGGATGCTGAAATTTTTTGAGAGGCCTGCCTTCAACTTGCGGGAAGACTTAGATGTGATACGCTCATCGTGCAAATAAGGTGCTGTTCTTGATTTCCAAAGCTCCAGGTTGTTAGCTAGATCCTTTCCACACAACATTTCCAGCCTTTTGCTGAGCTCCTTTTGAGTCCTCTGAAGCTCAAGGAGAGTTGGGTCCTCCGCCTGGCTTCTGAGGGACTCCTCTGACCTGGACCGTCGCTGTTTCCCAAACTTTCTCTGTCTGCCTGTTGCCGTGCTGGGCCTTTTAGCTAGGACTGCTCTTCCACTCTCATCCTCTATCCATTCTTTACGCCTGGATTTAGCTGGGACAAACTTGATTTTTTCACTGATGGCATCTTTCATCTTCAAAATGATTTCTTCTGTATCTACGTTCTCTGTCCTTTTGATGGACTGCCTTTGAATGTTATCAGTGAGTGCAGGTGAAGACAGGGACCTCGGCAGAACATCCTTCCCCATTTCTGATAAACTTGTGTTGTCATCATCCTCCCCCAGCGTGCTCTCTTCATCATCATCATCATCATCTTCATCCTCATCAGAAGGAAAATCTGTTGATTCACAGATTTTGAAATGTTCACCTTCCTGAGTAGAGTCAGACTGCAAGGAGTTGTAGGAACAGATTTTGCTCAAGTTTGCATGTTGGGGCATGGTAGAAGTGCCTTCTGCCCGACAAGAAGTCGCTTCCCTGCTTTGCACAGATGAATGAAACACGTCTTTAAAACGCCTTTCAAGGGCACAGCCATGGGATGCAGCTGTGCCTGCCGACGCTGTCCCCCCATTCGCACGCTCCACTGTTCCCGCATGCTTTCGGGATGGGTGTCCATGTGTGCAGGAGTCGCTTGGCTGTCCTCCATGCTGGCTGAGAGCACCGAACTCTTTGAGGGATTCATTGTCCACACCAATGCCACTGTCCTCAGAACAGAGAGTCCTGTCATCACCGTGGGACCGAGAGGGCCCCACAGTTGAGGCTTCGAGCAGCTTTACTGTCCGTAGCAGGTGCTCATCAAAGCTTTGTTTTGCTTTCAGTTTGCCTTCCAAGTTGCTTGCAGCAGACTGCAGGTAGCTGCATGTCTCCTGCAGGGCGTTGGACGTGAGAGAGGCCAGCATCCCACTCACCAACTGCATTTTGTTGACCGTGTACTGCAGCAGCTGTTGCAGAAGATCTGGATGCTCCTTCAGATCGTCCTTTTCCACTGGCCATGCCAGATTCCCACCCACATCTTTGAGAAGACTTTCCCCATCATTAGCGATTTCCTCCAAGAGCTGGTTGATTTCATCAAAGCGAAGCACAAGGAAGCTGATCATCTGCTGCAGGAAAAGCTGAGTTTGGGTGGCCTGGTTGGCCATGTGCAGAATAGCTTCATACTTGGAGAGGTTGGGATGCAAGTAGGCATATGCACTCTGGTGAGCCTTGACGAGCAATTCTGGGAAGTCTACCTTCTTCTCTGTCTCACACGGGGCCAGAATGGACTTTTCTTTGCTTTTGTTGGGTTGACCTTGCTTTGCCAGCTTATGGGATTTTTTCTTCTTTCCTTTCTTTGGGATTTGCTTTGCGTTGCTTTCATTCTTGTCATCCCAGATGAAAGCTGATGCTTCCGATTCACAGGAGGTTTGCTTTCTGATCTCTATGGACTCAGTGACGTGTTTTTGAGACTCAATCAATTCAGACATAACAGCTTCAGCATCTGTGACTATCCTCTCAATTTGCTTGTCTTCCCTGGAAATCTGGAAATCTGAATGAGCTTTGGAAGATAACTGTGAATTATCATTTTTGTCCTGGTCTGACAGTCCATCCTCCTCCTCTTCTTCCACATAGTCCTTCCTCTGAATCCCATATTCATCAATATTGTAGCAAGATGAACCTTTAACCAGCAGAGGGATTCCCTTATCTCTTGAATCAATTGGCAAAACACTTTTGGGTTTATTCAAAGCCTTAAGACCACCTCTTGCAGCAGTACCAGCAGTCTCACTGCGAGAAGGTGTGCAGCCCATCTCTTCTTCGTTTTTACTTTTGGTCAAAAATCCAGAAGAGCAACACAAGTGAAAATAAAACTCACTGTGCCATCCTGAGCTGCAGACTGGCCTGTTTCTCAGGAGTTTTCCATCACGATCCCAGTTATGTTGTCAGCTTTCTTTGTTGTTCGCCTTTAAAATCCCATGTGCTTATTGCACAGGATCTGCTCTTGAAGTTGTGCCCTGTTCCATTGTACGCTCCCGCCTGCGTTTTCTTCTTTGATTCAAAAAAAGGAGTGTGAGAGCTCGGCTGGATTTAGAGCTAATGGATTAAGAGCACTTGTGTACCTCACTTCTGCCTTGACAGATGTCCTCTGCAAGTAAGATTTTAAGCTCATTAGGGTAAGCAGACTTCAGCCAGTCAGCACCAGTGTTGTATTTATAAAGGCAGATCTTTTTTTTTCCTGCGTATCGGGGGGCAGAAGAATTTGGTACCTGTCCCTGCTTTTTTCCTTGTTGCAAAATCATAACATACAATTGAATGCAGAGATCCAAAGGAACAGGCTGGATTTTGAAGCCTCTTTGAAGGGAAACTATTTGAACATGGCATGTAAGCATCATTAGATACTCCTTAACTAAGAGAAAGGTGACCTTGACCATGGATGTACCCACTGGAGAGTAAAAGACAGGAAATCAAATGAGTCAGAAATGCCTGTTAAGACTTTTGCCTTGAGAGTCTTCAGAATTTTCCCCTGCTTGCAAGTAGCAAGCTGTTTACTTTTTCCTTCTATGACTTCCAAACAACATTTTGGGGTTTTTTTTCTTCCTCTCAGATGATCATTCTTGAAAGTTATGTTTTTCCTTCTAGATAGTTTCCCAACCTGAAAATCTTAACTGCACAGCAACAGTATTTTAATTAAGTAATTCAGTAAAAAAGGTTTTGCATATCTTGTTAAGACAGTACCTGAATCTAGTGGATCCAAACTGTTTATTTTCAAATTAAAAATTTAATGAAAATTCATTTTTTTTCTTTGTGAGTGTCTTGGGATAAAATTTGAACTCACAAAAGTCACCTGCTTACGTTTTTCTTTTTTTTTTTTCATTTGCCAGGGCTTAGTTCTCTTACATGCAAGGCTTAATGGCCTAAAACTCTAAGAAAGGAAAAAAAAATAATAAATTAAAAAAATACAGATCTTTGTCTGAAAAAGGGAAGGGAAGGGAAGGGAAGGGAAGGGAAGGGAAGGGAAGGGAAGGGAAGGGAAGGGAAGGGAAGGGAAGGGAAGGGAAGGGAAGGGAAGGGAAGGGAAGGGAAGGGAAGGGAAGGGAAGGGAAGGGAAGGGAAGGGAAGGGAAGGGAAGGGAAGGGAAGGGAAGGGAAGGGAAGGGAAGGGAAGGGAAGGGAAGGGAAGGGAAGGGAAGGGAAGGGAAGGGAAGGGAAGGGAAGGGAAGGGAAGGGAAGGGAAATCTGTTTCAATCACTTCTAAGGTCAGGATGATATAATAGTACTCTGAAGGAGAAGCTAGGGAAGCCAAAGTAAAATTGGATGAGTGAGAAGATGCTTGTCTTTTCCAGGTACTTATTTGTGAAGGGTGGCATGTGGCTGAAGGTCAAAACAGCAACCACCCCCAACTTCCCTCTTCACTACTCAGACTGGCCTAAATGGATTTGTTTTTTAATTTCCAGGCACAGCTTTCCTCAATGTTGCAGGGGTTACAGACAACAGTGGCCAACTCAAACACTGACTAGAAGTCTACAGCTTCTCTTTAGCAATTTCCACCTGCATGGCCATGTGTGTCTTCCCCAATTCCCAAAAATCTTTACATGCTGCCAAGCCTACAAAATATTCTCAGACTTTAAGTAACTGCTTACATGATTGATTCCTCAGGGCTGGACTGCAGTCTGTGTGGGAAGTTGTTATTCTCTGTAGCCCTGTTGTTCAAATCTTTTTATCTTTTCAGAAGAGGCAGCAAAATTACCTGGTTTTACAGGCAAGAAGGTAGTGATTCCCAGGAAGATTTTTAAAACTCTATGTTCTTTCTCCAAAGCAATTTTTCAGGAACACATATATTGCACTTAATATACATGATGGCATAATGACTTCCCACAAGGGTTTTCTGGGAAGCATCAGGTAATAACCTCCTGACTCTGCTTCTGGCCAGTCATTTAGCTCAGCTCTGTCTGCTGCTGTGCCTCACCACAATGTGTTTTTACTCCAGAACCATCCTAACACTTTCTGTATTCCCTGCTGGGCATGAACCTAATGTGTTCAAAGGGGAGAAGTGGAGCAGATGCACGCAGCTGCTTCATCCTGTGATGCTAATGGTCAGGATGTAGCCCTCCACAGTTCGTCTAGGAAAATACAGGAGAACAAGCAAATAGCCTTGATGTCCCTCCTCTACTTACAGTGTGACTTGAGAGACATCTCCATGTAGCTGCTTAATATTTGTGCTATGGAATCTCCGGTGTCTTTTTTCAAAAAGCAACTCCAACAGCTCCATTGCTCACACTGAGAATTTTGACAATTAACTCTTTGTTAGTTGGTGGTTGTACTTAGGAAGCTCTTTTTCTTCCCTTTGATCACTCATGTTACTTTTGTTTGAATTTTTGTTCTACTTATTTCCACACCATGCATTAACATGTTACAGGAAATAAATATATGGTTAAAAATGCAAAATCCTGTTTTGTGATTATGAATTATGCAGTCATTTATTATTTTAAATATTAATAGTAAACCAATACACATTTTATGATTTATTTATTACTAAATCAAGATCCAGGCTCATAGAAAATGTGTTTTAACAAGGAATCAGTTTTATACTAGTTTTAATTGCTGTCTGCATGTATATGCAATATGACTATTTAGTGTTGCCCCAGATTTATTAGGTTATGCGAGCTCTTTGATGTGGCTGTTTCCAAACATTTATGTAGCCGCATTTTTCTTAACAATACTCTTATTACCAAGTAGGTATATATTTCTTTGCACTTCTGAGGCACTTCAGAAAAATCCCAGTGCTTTACCTCATGAAAAATAATAAGGTAAGTACTTTATCTCATGATCATACAACAAAAGAGAGGATAAAATAGGTAATGCACATAAATGATTATGCCAAGTCTTAAAAATCTAAGGTTTGTATTTGTGGAAAAGAGCTCTCTGAGGAATTATGGAGAACTTGAGTGATAACAACAATTTTAAAGAGCTATTTTGCTCTCAAAGAAAAGCCCTTTTTCTTTTTTTTGTGTGAGCAAATTGAATATAACCAGGGAGCTGTTAATATTGTTGGCCTAGATAGCACTAAGTAAATAAGAAATAGTCTCTTTTTATTTCATCTTCTCCTGCAGAGCTGACTCTAGTTTGGGATATAGAGCAGGTTTTCTCCTTTCTGTAATCACTAGCAGAGATACATAAGAAGCTTCACATTGTTTCCCCTGTGGAAACCTGTTGACAATGGTAAGGAATAGGAGCATCATGATTTGAAGGAAATGTAGTTGCAAAGAATTTAATAGAACCAGTGAGTCCATACAGAGCTTTACTAGTGGTGGTGATGCAAGTGAAAGACAAAATTCTCAGAATTGGCTGTCCTTTTAATTTTTTTTTTAAATTCTAAGTAAAGTGTTTCAGTCTGATTGCATGAGGCAATAAATATGACCCCAATGCATTCAAAAGCCTGTTTTGCAAAAACATCTGGACTTTTTAAACAGCAGAAGGACAAGTAAAAAAAAAAAGTTGTCGAAAACAGCTAGAAAACTGGTTTTCCTCTCCAGCAAAAATACTTTATTAAGAAATTAATGAAGGAAGAAATACAAGTAGAAAACTAAAGAGAGTGATTTTGGGGGGTTTGCCTACACAGGGCTGTTGGTGCACTCAGGTGACCCAAAGGGGTCAAGGAAAATGGTATGATTAGTGTCAGCAGTAGTTTCGTGAGATATATTTACGTTTGTCTGTTATTTTTGGAAAGTGTGTTCTGGTCGGTCAGTGACAGTTTCCCTTTGCAAGGCATTCCATCTGCATTTTGGTGCTTGCTATTTGCCCCAGCCACCACATTCACTGCTGGTTTCAGGGGGTAAGACAGTGACTGCCAAAAGACAAGAGTTAGGATAAAGAACCATGTGAAACAGCACGAAGTCTTCAGCATAGATTTCCAGAGTTATGCAAATCTAGGAAATTAAAAGGAGGGGGTTCCACTGGCCTTGACAACAGCTACATTAGTTCTCATGAGTGAAAGCAGGTTTGTGGTTGTGGAGCAATTTCAAGGCAAGTCAGTTCCTTTCAGGTGAGGTACTGGCAATTTAACTAGCTGGCAAGGGCTTCAGCACTTTCTAATGGAAGGTGCTAGTATTAATTTTGGATCTAGAAGTGAGGTCCAGGAATTTGTATTCCTGAAAATTATCCCAAGATGCTACAAAAAAGCATGCAGCTATTTAGCTTTATGCCTTCTCCAGTTCCCCAGGGTTCCCTTACCTAGAGCATCTCAGGCTTTCCCTGAAAGCTGAGGCAAACACAGGATTCCTCCTGGCTTTCCCTCAGAGAGTGTCTCTAACCACAGTGTGTGTGCACACTCACTGTCAGAACCTCCCTGCTGCCCTAAGCCTTGCTCCAGAGCGGCTCTACTTGAAGCTGCAGTGCCTTCCTAAGCCATTTAAATGATTGTTTTCCTCTGGTGCATAAATCTGTGGAGATGAATGGGTTAGTAATGCTCTATTTCTGCCCAAAGAAGAAACAAGAAATGAAATAATATTTCAGTTGAAACAGGCTTGTTGCTCACAAGCATTGTTTCCCCATCTTCCTGCCAAGGTGGTCAGAGCTGGTGCAGCCCATTGTTTTGAGTTCTCCAGGTGTTCAGCAGCCTTGCTGCCCATGGCAGCACCAAATGAGTCAGACAGGATAGGCTGAACAGGTTTTTATTTTCACTCACATCCTGGCTTGTAGGAGTGGCTGAAAAAGACAATGTGCTAAAGTACAGAAAATTATTTAAATATATATTCTTTTAAAATTTCTATTGCAGGGCCCAGAGGTGGAAATCCAGACAGGCAGGGGTTTTGTCAGGCAATGATATCCAGTCTCCTCTGCAGCTGCAGCACTCAGGACTCTGAGCTAAGATGTTTGGGGTTCTGCCATTGCTGGCCTGATCAGAAGGATGTTCTAGAACCTGAGATGCTTTTTTAGGTCCTTGACTTCATTTTCTAGCATAAAAACAATCACACACAGTTTTGTCCTCATATTCAATACCATCTTTGAACTCACACCCCATTTTCCATGGTTTATGGCATCTATATCCTCTGTCTCAGCTTCCTTTCTGCTGCATCAAACAAGCTGCTCTGGTAACCTCCTAAAATAGATTGTTCTTTTCCTTGTGCTGACAAACCCTCTCCAGACACACTGGATTAGCTGCTGCTCTCTGAGGAAGAGTACTCACACTGATATGTGATTCCTCCAGGGGATGGCCAGACCTGCTGGAACAAACCCCTCCCTTCCCTGCCACAACTCTCCAGTTAAACAAATATCCTAAGATAAATGTTTTTGTGCCATTGCTTCATACTGGTAATGATGCTCCTTGTGTAGCTATGTTGTGTTGTTCCTCAGTCACTTCCATACAATGATCCCACACCTCACTCTGATATCAGTTGATTCCTTTCTACCAACAATTCTTTCCTTTTTGCTTTTTTAATCTCATCAGTTTGCTGGTTCTTTTTTTTCTCCAGAAAACATTAAAGGAAAATACGAGACAAAGGTTAGTTCCAAGGTTAATATCCCAGGATGTCATCAGTAACTTTGCGTTCAACTCTACTAAACACTGTTTCCCCCTGTGCTTGTACTTTACCTTAGTTGAAGTTCTATTAATTCTAGTTTTCTCCAGAACTGCCAATAATTTCCATTCCAGGCTCTTCACTAAAGTCTGTTATTCAGTATCAGCAATAAAACATTTCCTTTGCCCAGAGCACCAAGCATCTCAAAAAAGGCAAACACTGACTGCCAGGACAAAGCTCACATTTGACCTTGCCTACATGCTTGTCTTTATAAAAAGAGTTTGAACCTTAGTAGCCTTTAGGTGAAAGTAGTAGGCCTGCATTTTTTCTTTGCCTTTTCCAAAGTATGGAACATTCTAAGAAGTGGAAGAATTTCCTAGGTTTTTTGGTAGCTATCTGGTATCACATTTTCTCTCACAACTGCAATTCAATTCTCTCCTTTCAGTTTTAGAGTCTCTGGGAGCTGAGAGAATTTGCAACTCTTGACCTTTCCAGCACTTCACTTGAGGAAATTTCCACTTGCCATTCCTATTATTTGTCCTGTCCCCTCCCCTTTTAATATCATCACTGGGAAAACAATACAAAAAACAGTGGTTTATGTTTATTTTATAGTGATCCCCATAGAGCATAAAAATATTGCAGGACCTGGCTGAGGTCTTATCCAGGTCAAATTCCCTTCATGCAGCCTGGGCTCAAGTACGAAGCTGGGATTACCACCGTGGGCGTTTTCCGACAGCGCCAATCTTTGGATTTAGATCCTCATTAGATTTTACAGCATGCGAAGAGCACCCTTTGGAAATCCTTCTTGGGAGTTGCTCCTTTTCCACCTGCCCACTGAGACAACCGAGGAGTCCCGATGCCTGTGCTGAGTGCAGAACCGTGACAGTGGTGCTGTGTGTCCCCCTGCCCGTGTCACTCCAACCTGTGTCACCTCCTGCCCGTCCCACCTCCATCCCGTGTCACCGCCTACCTGTGCCACCTCCCGCCGAGGGGGGGCGTGGCCTGCGCGGCGGGGCGTGGCGCGCTGCCCGCCCATTGGCCGGAGGGTGGGAGGGGGCGTGGTTTGCCCGGGATGGGCGGGGCCTGGGCCTCGCTGCGCTCCCTGGGCTGCGGGCGGGCGCGGGAGGCCCGGGCTGCGCTCGGCCGAGAGCAGGTAGGGCTGGCGTTTCCCCGGCGCTTTCCCGGCGTGTTCCCGGTGCTTCCCATCCTCCCTCGGCGCGTACTGGGGGGCGGGGAGGCGGTGCAGGGTCCGCCGCAGCGGGCGGGCCGTGGCTGGCCTGGCCCCCTCCGCCCGGCTGCAGCACACGGGCCAGGGGGCGGCGCGGGCCGGGCGGTGTCCCCGTGTGTCACCGTGTGTCCCTGTGTGTCCCCGTGTGTTCCCCGGCTCCGGGGGTCCGCTCTGGTCGCGCCCGTGTGTGCTGGGAGGTGTCCAGGAGAGCTCCGAGCGGGCAGAGACAGGCGGGGCCTGAGCTCCTGGAGCTAGCGCTGTCAAAGCGCTGTCTGGCGAGGCCACGGAGTGCGGGTCTGCAGCGTTTGTTATGGGGCGAGACTGCCGAGCTGGGCCTGTGTGGTCCGGAGAAGAGAGGACAGGCAGGATCCCATTAATGCATATAAATAGGCAAATCTCGCAGGCAGGTGCCAAGGGGACGGTGCCAGGCTCTTTCAAGTGGTGCCCAGTGACAAGATTAAGCCACAAACTAACACACAAGAGGTTCCACCGCAGCATGAGGAAGAATTTCTTTACATTGAGGGTGGCAGGGCACTGGCACAGCTGCCCAGGGAGGTTGTGCACTCTCCCTCCCTGGAGGCATTCAAACCCCACCTGGACACCTGGTGTCACCTGCTCCAGGTGACCCAGCCCTGGCAGGGGGTTGGACTGGATGATTTCCTGAGGTCCCTTCCAACCCTGACAATTCAGTGAATCTGTGGAAACGCTGCCATGTTGCAAGAGGACCCTGCACACCTCCCAAATCTTGGGTTTACTACATGTGTGTAGCATGTCTGCCACTCGTGCTGTAAATGTTCTGAAGTGGGCAGGTGGTGTATGTGCGAGTAACTTGTTCTCTGAACTTAATTTTTCTTGAGCACATCTAAGCACATGATGAGGAGTGCATTATACAGAGCTGTTGTCAAAAATAGCATCACATTTGTGACAGGTTCAGCTATCAAAGCGTGGAACAACTGTATGTTGTAGCCTGAACTGCTTTAGCATTTGCTGGTTCTTATTGCACTTGCAGGAAATCTTTGTGCTTTAACACAAATAACAAACTAGAGTACATGAAAATGTTGGGTCCTCAATTACAGAACATTTTTACATATATATGCAGAGCTACCATGCATTGGTAATGTGTTTATATCAAGAAATCTGTAGTTGCTGTTCAGTTTTGTCAGCAAAAGGGTGTGTGCATCTGATGACTCTGAAGTTTTTCCCTGACATTTCTGTTTTTTCATTTTCAGATATAATTCAGTTGGAAGAACACATGGCTAGCAAATAGTAAGTATGATACCCTGCTGTGCTAAGCTATGCTCAGTGGCAGTTTGACAACGCTGTGAACAGAAAAATTCTGTAATTCACGTAATTTCTCTAATAGCTTCTGCTCTAAACTCTTTTACAAATACAGGAGAGTCACTGCTCTTTTGGTAGGCATCCCATTCCATTGCACCAGGATTTTCCAGCTGAATTTAGATGGAAAGTGTGTCTTGGATATTGTTAATACCCTCAGGCAGTTTTGGTTTTGCTTACAGCAGAACTCATTATGAGAATGGCATGGGGATGCCTTTTCATTTCCTTTATAATAGTTTTCAGCCTTTTCCTTTGTCTTTCCAGCTGTGTGTGTGTGGGTGTTAGCTGACTGGAAGCTCCTACACCTGAGCTGGCAGCCTCTGGAGGTGGCTGTGGGTGCAGAACGTGTGACATTGTGTGGTTCAGTGCTGTGTCGTGACATGTGCCACATTTCTGGAGTCAGATGAAAACCCTGTGGTGTGAGGGTGTGCACACTTCCATTGGAGGTGTTGGCACTCCTGTGGACATGTAACTTTGTTCTTTGTGGAGTTGGGTCAGCATCTGCATTGTAGCCCTTGGATCACGTGCCACCTACCTGACAGCGTGGGTTGTCTCCCTGCCTGCTTTGCTTTGGCACAATATAGATGGTGTTCTTGTCTCTGGCCCTGCAGAGTAACAGATGCCCTGGCTACTTGCACAGGTTGTTTTATTTGGTCCGCTTTCCTGTGTGCCATAAACACTCTTTCTTGTATTAATTTTGAAATGTCTCTGTTGATTTCAAGTTCCAACAACTTAACATTGTCCTACATCACAAAATCTCACCTTTTCCTGTTACCGTCTGTTCAGTCAGGTCTGGCTTCTTTTCACTGTGCTTCTTTTGTTTCTTCAGTGTAGGGCTGTGCAAAAAGCTTTTAATTTCTTTTGTGTCTGTTTCCAGCTTAAGAGGCTCAGCTAATACATCTTTTATACTCACCCATATTACTTGTTCCTTTATGCATTTTGTGAGAGCTCTGAGGTGCTGCCTGTGAGAAACTTGTGAATTCACGTGTCTTACAAAGCTTTTTGTTTTGCCATAGCCTCTGAAGAAATATCAGAGTGTAGCAGATTTATTTCACTGTTGTACTTCAAAAGCAACTTCATTAGGTGTTTGTAGCTTAAGTCCCTTACACAAGAAAGCTGTTGCCATCATCTTTATGATGTCTTTTGAGCCATTGAAATGTAAACTCTTAACTTTTCCTGACTGTTACAAAATATTAACTGGAATAATTAGAGATATTTTTTGGCCTCGTTGAATAAAGGAACACATAAGCCAATGCAATTTGATAATGCTGTGGGAAAAAATAGTCCTGTCCTTCTAGTGGCCTCCTCCACGATCTTCATGCCAGATCATGAATTTGTATAGCTGTATAAGACTAAGGAAATAAACTAATTGGGAAGAAAATGAGCATTTTTTCATGTGGACCTTTATTTGCAACTTGAGCACACGGAGAACTGTGTATGACGGGCAAGAAAAGGAGGCTTTAATTTATTTACTTCAAGATTAACATCTGTAATCCATTGCTAAAATGCCTCTTATGCACATAGATTGAGAGGTCCCAAATAGTGTGACAGATTTATTTTGGCTAAATCTACTCATAGCTTGTTGTGTGTTAGGTACAACAACCAAAATAAGTCTTCTTTTAGTTTTTCATATTTACTTCGGTATAAATTAAATGTAATAAAAAAACATTCCTTGAAGCTCCATGGCTTCTTTCTGTCAAGCAGGCTGGCTAAACAAATTCCTGAGAAAAAAAGCACTGTATAGCAATATCCAGAATAAAAATGTAGGTTGTTTAGTAGAAATACTGCTTTTACCCCAAGTGTTTAATAATGATCATTCAAGATGCACAATTTCAATTTTTCAACTGTGAGGTGCAGCCTCTGATGGTGCAATCATGCCTGTTTCTATTAAGCATAATATTTTTTTTTTTGTTATTTGTTAATGGATTTACCTGATAAATGTCTTACAAGTGGTAGCCAGCTTTCTTCTGATCTTAACCTGTGAACCATAACTAGCATGTAACTTGGGCTGGTTGTCAGCTTTGTCACTATAACTCTACAGCTATTTAGACTTGATTCTCTTTCCTAGATTGCTGTAAGGCCTGGGAAGGTGCCTGGAAACAACACGAGGGTGAAGGTTACAGCACTGTGGTAAGTATGCTATTTTAAAACATCAAGGAGACGAGCTGGGAAAGGAGCTGATATGGAATCGTGAGTCCAGGAGTGAATCACTCGGTGATGAATTGTCTGCAGCTGTGTGTGGGAAGATGAAAGAGCTGGGAATTTAAAGAGAGGAGGCAGCAGTAGCTGGCAGCATGTTCCTGCTCATGGTGAAGGGTGGGAATGTGCATGCAGAGTATGGGGGCAGGTACTTGATGCTTCAGGTTTTCATAAAGCTATGAAACACACTAATCCATTTATCCTCAGTGTGTGTTTGTTAATCAGAGCATTAATATTTTCTTTACTACTCAAGTGGAAAATTGGGGAAAAATATGATGTTTTCCATTACTTACGTGTATAATTAGTGATGGAAGTCAGAACTAGAAGTTGGCTAACCTTGACACCATGCTCTATCAGATTTGTTAATGTATTGGTTTGTAAGAATCTAATGGCAGTAATAGTTTGTTTGCAAGACGTTAATCTCATTGCATGTTTTATCTTGCTGTGATAGAACCAATCCAAAGTGTTTTCAATGAGGTTATTTACTGATTTTTTTTTTTTCCCTCCTGAAGTGGCTTTCTAGAAGATGACCATAGAGGATCTCCCAGAACCTTCCTTCGAAGGAGATTCCCTCATTGAAAGAGAGCGATTCTTATTCCCAAACTCTGAAACATCTGTTACTTTTTCTGTTGCTGCAGCACCAATGCCTTCAGACTGTGGTATGTACTTTAAAGAGAAAATGAATTTTTAATTAGCAGAGAATAAATTTGAACTATAAATTTTAAGAAGAGCTATCAACTCTTAATTATTTGTTTCCAGAAAAAGTTTTCTTCTTATTAAATACGTTCTCTGTTAAATGAACGATGAAGGCCCATGCTTTTTCCATTTTTCTTATTGCTTACACTATAAAGTATATCTTTTCCTTTGTACACTTCTGTGCATGTATGGTCACATTTGTAGTTCTTTCACATCTCAGTGTAGAATTAGATTGTTGTATTAAGATGTAAAATTGGAGTAAGTAAGGGAAGTTAATATACACCACATTTTAAACCCCTAGAGTTACACTTTTTCTTATGCTTTAGTATGTAAATGATGTACTAGAAGAGGATATTTCCATTGGAAATGTATATTTTGTTGGTGGCAAGGATTGTAAAGTGAGTGCTTGAAAATTATACCAAGCATAATTCTGATCAGCTGTCAGAATCATGTTTGTCTTCAGTAACTGTCTTCACATGTATAAATTATAATAAAATTTCCAAGGGTATATTATGTGTATATACACATTTCCAAGGGTATATAAAATGTCACTGTAGGTAAGGAGCTTCACTGATAGCTGCAATTATAATGCCTTTGAATGTTGCAGAAGATACTAATAGCATCTATGTGCCTTAAAAATCACCCCTCCACCTCTATGTTTCCCATGAATTGATTAGAGCAATCAGCTGCATTCAGGAAAAATAATACATGTAACGTGTCTTTGACAGACTCAGCATTCTTGAGACCCATTTTGTAAGTTAGTTCAGGTTGAGAATGTGAGTGTTGCATATGATACATTTCAGTACATGAATGTGTGTCTTTACATGGTTTAGCCCTGTTCTCATCACTCTCCTAGTCTACTCTAAGCACTGCCATGATTTATTCCATTCTGCTTTCTTACCCCTTAGATAAAGTTTCCATTTGCCTTTTTTAAACATTGTTTTGTTGTGGTATCTTCTAATAACTGTATGATCTCACTGCTATCTGTTCTACCTGGTTTCTGCCTACTCATGAAATAAAAAATAAATCCTTTTATAGGTGATTGCTGTCACCTGTGTAACAGTAACATTGCTGAATCTGGGTGAAGGAGGTTAAACCACGACAGAGAGAGATTCTTGGTCTTTACATTCAGTGCATTTATTTTTCCTTAATGCAGTTGAGCACTGTAATTAATACTTGAAAAGATACAGAGGGAGAAAGTAATACTTTAAAGTATCTAGATGCCATTGCCATCTTTTCGTGGGGTTCATTGCTTTAACAGATTTTCTATAGCATTGCTTTGGTTTGCAAAGACTACAACTGATCTCCTGTTAAGCACTTAGGGTGGCTGTTACTAATACTTGGTACAGTCTCAGATTTTTACATGCTGATTGTAAGAGTTGATTTCTGATAGATAATTTGGATCAGGTTTGTGGCTGGAAATCTTCCTGGTGGAGTAAGAACTGTGAATATTGCACAAGACCATTAATCTTGTTGCCTAGTTTACTTCCGAGCTTTCAGCTGTAGATCAGCTGTGGTTTATGTGGAAGGTAAATATTAGTGGATAAATCAGTAAGTGTGTGTTGATGGATGGGATGTAGGGAAGAAGCACACTTCGTGTAGTGCTGGGAGATAAAGGGTTTGGATTTTTTTTATATGCTAAGTGAAAACAAAAATTCATGTTAAATATCAGTGAAGTTGTTCTCCTTTTTCATTCTTGCTGAATCAAGGCGATGCAGTTTGAGGAACTCCAAATAGCCAGGAAGCAATCTCTCTATGTACTTCTATCTGTTATGCAATCTAGAAGTCAGGTATGCTGTTTTTGAGGAAAGGTTGGGATGATTCAGCCGGGGGTGGTTCATGTCACACACCCAGATGGGAATGGTGTGTGGTGCTTAACCTGTCTGTCCTGTCTGAGAGTGAATGTTGTACGTTTGTCCAAAACCTGTTTAAAAGGCAACTCCCCGATAGCTGCAGCAGGGGGAAAAGTTCAGTGTTTGCCAGTAGACTCTGCTTCCATTCCTTCTCCTCATAGCCACTGTTATCCAGATTCTTCCATTTTCCAGAGCTGGAAGAAATTCCACAAATTTAAAATAAAGGATGTGTGTAGACATACACACACACCTGTGAGTAATGTGACATATACTTTTATAATAAGGTGTTTTATACACTTGAAGTTTGGATTGCCTTGAAAGAACATGAGGCTTAAAATCTTTAAAAGTGGTGGTTTTTTTCTAGTCTTGGTTTGGTGCCTTAATTTTTGAAGGTGTTTCTCTCCTGCAGCTGCCACCAGGTGGGATCGATGCCTTCATGAAATATCTGAAAATAGCAGAGGTCACAGAATGCCTTCCTGATTAGAGTGTGTGCTTATATTTTAGTATGTTCTATGTAAATTGTGATGGAAGAAGGAGGAAAAGACATGTTTTGTAGCATATGGAGAAATCATCTATGCCTTTGATCCTTGAGAGATCAATAGGTTTGTCTGTGCTTGGAACCTGCAGCCTTTGCCTGGCTTGAACAACAGTAAACCCTTATTAGTAGGACCACCATACATCCCTGTTACTCCTTGCCTAAACTTAAAATCCCTCCTCCAGTACCATTGTATTGGTTGCTGATTCAAAGCTTTTTCAGAAGTATAAGCAAGACACAAGTATTAAAGGAAAAATAGAGCAGATGTTAGAGAAAATTTTCCAAATTAATTCAGCTTTGTGATTTTTCCAGTGTGAGTAGTGAACAGTGAATGAGTAGTGAAGTGACTCTCTCTGCTATTCTTTGCCTCTGACTTTGAAAAACTAGATGCATGTTAAATGTTAAGATTTTATAAAAGGACTTTTTCTTTTTTTAACAGAGTTTTCCTTCTTCGATCCCAATGATGCAGCATGCCAAGAAATACTCTTCGACCCCAAAACATCAGTTTCTGAATTATTTGCTATCTTAAGGCAGTGGGTTCCACAGGTCCAGCAGAATATTGACATTATTGGGAATGAGGTGAGATATAAATGAAGATCCTTGAGTGCTCTCAATGTTAAATACTGTGTTGACAGTGAATAAAACCAGTTCCTTCAGAAGCAGAATTAATCATAAATGCAGGTACAGTTTCTGCCTTTTAACAAGTAGTGACTGATCATGCCTTGTATTCCACACGTTGTCAGCTTTTATTTGGAAAATGAAGGATGATGGATAAAATTCACTATATTTGCATAGATGTTATAAACAATGTTTCTCTCAAGGCAATTGTGTTGAGACCCTTTGCCTTGTGTTTGTTTTCTGCTTAGCAGTAATCCCAAACTCCAATATATGAAGTTACCTTTGAAGCCTGACCTTAAGGGCAATCTTTCCTAGGCACAAAATGTTTTTTTTAATATTTCCATCCTACTTCCTTATTTTTCTTCTGGATTACAGGTTTTTCTGGCTGTGTGGGGGAGTACGGTGAAGATTACCCCTGCCATATTATAACTGGGGGCTTCATTTTGGTGGGTGTGGGAATGGGGTGGGTAGCTGTTGAGACATCAAAGAACAAGGGAAGAGCTTCATAAATCATTTTCCCCATGCAGTTAGCTGCTTAACTTTTTAGCGTGTGAAGTATATGTTAGAAGGAGCAATATAAAAAACCTTTTAAATCTGTAAATAATGAAGGTTAATTATTATGCTATTTATTGCATTTGTGTATGTTGCTCAGTTCTGCAGTTAAGAGTCTGTTCTGGTAGGCTTCTTTGTTGCTGGCCTTTGCAATGAATCCAGGAGTCAGTATATCTGAAATGACTAAGGAAATAGTGGTGATGTCAGAGATATGCCGGAGCTAAAATGTGCTTGTTTTCCACTTGCCCGTCAGATCATTAAAAGAGGTTGCAATGTGAATGACAGAGATGGACTGACTGATATGACTCTCCTACATTACACTTGCAAATCAGGGGCTCATGGCATTGGTGAGTAAAAAAATAAGTCATTCTAGATGTAGAAACCTAATTGACTCACATAAACTAATCCCACTGGCTGTTACAGAATTGTTCCTTGCAGTAGATTCTATTTTTGGTGCTTGGTTTTCTCTCCTGTAGTGGCCATGGGCACGGAAGGTGCAGCTGTGGCCATGGGGAGCAAGCCGAGTTAGTGGTATAGGTACTACACGCAGTAGTACCAGCTTAAGTAGATACTTCATGTAGCAAAGGCAGTTTCAGACTGAGGTGCAAGCTGCAAGTTTGATCTAGTTTTTGCTGTAGTTTTCATACAGCAGAATGTTCAGGCAACTGGCTGTTGTTTTTCTTTTGTTTCCTTTACCCTGTTTGTGTCAGAAGAGAACAATAATCTTCATTTGCTTTACTATGGTCATAAATACTGGACATGAGAGCACATTTAACTCTGTTTGAATACCCCTATTAACTTTTCTATGTTGTGTTACTTTTTTGTTGACCTGAGCCCACTTCTCTGAGTTTGAGAGAAGTCTGGCATAGGTTGTCTTCCCTGGTGTTGCCAGATCTTTTAACATAAACTTCAGCATTGTGATGTGCAATTCTTTTTCTTCTGTCAGATACTAAAACTCCTGGGTTTGATGGCTGACACTACTTATTTTAGAGAAAACCAGATAGTGTTATTATACACTAAAGAATTCAACCCTTTATGATAGAGGGCAAAGGTTTCTGTATCCTAATCCTGAAAAGAAAGGCATAGCAATAGTTCTGCTGTGAGTTTGAAGAGCTTCATGTACATTTTGTGTTGCACATTAATGTGCGTTTTTTCAGGTCAGATAAATAAATCACTAATTCATAATATATGAAAATTACCCTGCAGGTGATGTTGAAACTGCTGTAAAATTTGCAACACAGCTCATTGATTTGGGTGCTGACAGCAGCTTACGCAGCCGGTGGACAAATATGAATGCCTTGCATTATGCTGCCTACTTTGATGTTCCAGAACTGATCAGTGTTATTTTGAAAAATGCAAAGCCAAAAGGTAGGCATTGTGACACTTGTTTCATGTAGTTGTCCATCTTTTGTAGACCCTAAGCTGATGTATAGTGGTCTGTGTGGTGTTCATTTATCCATTATACATAAATATTTTTTTATTCTTTTATTCAGCCTCATGGGTTCGTTTTTCTCTTAACCATTTTTTAGTGGTTCACTGTACTGTTTTCCATTGCTGGTGTTTAAACTTGAGCTTTGTACAAGACAATGGAAGTTTGAAATACACTGGAAAGCAAACAGTTTAATCTTAAATTATTGAGAACTAAGAGAATGTTTGCAGAAAACCAAAGATATAACTGTTCTAGTAAAATCTTGTGTTTTTTAAGGTTGCTTAAACATTGAGAAGGATGTTTGAATTGCAGAGAGAAGGTTAAAGGAGTAGTGAGGATTTGGCAATTGCATGTAGCAAACCTGTGACTGAGGCAATATTGACATGCTCGTTTTTCCCATTTCTCAGCTATGCAGAAGGTCCTGTTTAAGGAACAATTTGAGTTCAGTGTTCAGCATAAATTGATAACTTTTGGAATGATACTGTGAAGGCTTGGTAATTGGAGTCCTATTTATACCAGTGCAAAGGGAAATGATGAAATGGTTTTGAACCAGAACTGTTTGTAAGCAACTTTATCACTAAAATTGTACAAATGTGAATTTATTCTGCTGAATATCCTTCTGATTGTGCCAGTTTGCAAAATAGTTTTTTATCTAGGGACCCTGTCTGAAGAGGGCTTTTAGAGTACCCAAGGCTTTTAGAGTACCCAAGGCTTGCTTACCAGACCTTGAATCTCCATGGAAGTGATTGTTAAGCAGTGCTGTTACTGCTGTGACTTGCTTAGGAGGTGACAACTGTGGGGTGGTAACAAAAGACAAAATCAGACTGCACAGTACTTAAGTCCACGTCACATTTCAATAGCCTGGTTTCCATAATTTGCATCAGCAGTTTTAGGTCTCCTTTCAGACCTTATTTGCATTTGGTGTTCTCCTGCACGGTTCCTACAGAAGGGGTGGGACTTGGCTTGGATTTCCAAGGAAAGTTTCCACTCCGGTTAAATGTCTCGGCAGTTGGCAATTCTTGGATAAGCAGCTGATGTTTTTTTATCTCAGGAAATATATAAAATTATTTGCCCTGTGACATGGAAACAATGGATAGGCTGAATTAGTATAATAATTTTAGCTCCATACTTCATCAGGCAGTTTGCAGAAAAGGAAGAACGTACATAGAAGAACATGCTTTGGAATGGATCAATACTGAACTGGAGAAAAAATGGTTGTTAATATAAAAATAACTTTCAAGACAGTGGTGTGCTGACTCTGAGATGCCATTGTGAAGCACAGGTGTTTCCTTTTGACTGCAAAACTACTTTCTTTATGATGCTCTGTAGTTATATTTTTCATACAGATTTACTCCTCAGTTGTTACAGGAGAGAACTAGTTTGATCTTATTTTTAGAGGTTTTAAATACAAAATTAGTGTATTATTTTCCTCTAGATAGTTTGGGGGTAGTTACCAGGTTAACATTTGATATTTGTGTTTCTTTCTGTCACCTCTACTATGCCCACTTAGTTCAAAGTTGTAAGAGAACTGTTCAGAAAATCTAAGCATGAAGTTTACAAGTCTGAGGAAGTCACAGAGTCTTAACTCAAAAAACCAAACCACACATCAGTCGTTTTTCAAAATAGGAATGCATGGAACTTTTGCTGGCTCAGTAGCTGATGCTACTGATCAGTATTTCTACAAATTGGTTCCTATGTGTGCAGAAAATATTTGGTAGTATTCCATAGAAGTTTCAATGACTGTATACAGCTCTTCAGCTTCTAACTGGTTTTTAACTGGTAATGTCTTCTGGCCTTTGGTGTATAAAGGTGTATAAAAGCTACATCTGCAGTAGCTCTCATTGTGACTTGAGGCATGTGAATGCAGTCTTTTTTCATCTTTGTGTTCAATCTGTGCAATTGCAAAACTTAAATTCTGATTGCAAGTTTGTTACCTTTAATCTTTATAAGTTGGATCAGTTTTATTAGTGTGTATAAACTCAACATGTCTGCACAGACTATACAGGCATATATAACTGTGTATCTTCTATATATGTTGATGTTCTATTTGTTCATTTAGTGTAACTATAGAAGGATGTTGATGCAGTTGGGATATACTTTGTTTATGGCATTGTGAGAGGGGCTAGTGTTTTTTGGGATGGAGGCTGAAACTGGAAAATATGAGGAGACTCCAGCCCTGAGGTGGAAAGTTTTATGTTCCTCACTGGTATTTCAAATTGGAACATGACTGATAATACTTGTGGTCTTTTGGTTTGTGTATTTAATCAGCTGGCACTTTTAATTAATAGTCCTATACCTAATTGACTCAAAATGACATCTCTCTTGTATAATTTAAGAGAGGAGCCTCAGAACTAAACAGACATTTAAACTCCAATCTTCTAGAACAGTAATAACTTCATAGCAGATTGAAAGATATATTGGGAACAATTGATAAAAATATATATTGTGTTAAATTGCTTCCAGTCAAATGCAGTGCTCCATTTTCCAAACTATTAGTGCAAGACCCTTCAGAGTGTAATTCTTTGAAAACAAAGAAATTATAACAATCACCAGCTCTTAATTAATTCTTGGCCATTAGTAATTAAATTAGTGTAAAGCAGATGTATAATCAGTTTTCCCTTGCCCTACTGCCTGCTCACAAAGGAAAACAACTGGTTGAAGATGCATCTCATTTTAATGTTTGACACCTAGAAACATTAAAACATTTATTAATGTCACTTGTTAATCTTGACACAGTAGATTTGGCATCCTGAGTAGCAGCAACTTTGCAGTTAAGCCATCAGTATTAAAAAATGAGTGAAAGTTCATGCTCATCTTCCAGGTTGGTTCGTGGTGTGAATAAACAGATGCAAATAAGGTTGATATTCTGTGTAGAATTACTTGTCATATGCATTTGGTACATAAATAATGGTGTGTCTGTGTAAATGCTAACATAAATTGTAAAAATGAATGTTCTCACAAGGAATCTGTAGGGGGGAATGTTCATGTAACAGACTTGCATACCTCACATGTGATGTTTAATTGCAGATGTGGATGCCACCTGTAGTGACTTTGATTTTGGAACAGCTTTGCATATTGCTGCATTTAACCTATGCACAGGAGCTGTCAAGTGTTTACTGGAACATGGAGCAAATCCTGCCTTTAGGGTAAGGAGTTAGGTTGTGGATTCACCAGAAGGTGAAAAAGGTACCTGGAAAAACTGAACAGTCTGTCCAGGATTTTGATTAGCTAAAGGTGTGCTACATGCAGTGACAGTGCCTCAGAAAAAGATATTTGCAACTCACAGGGGATGATTTTGTATGCTTTGTCCTACTTGTGTGTTGAAGTTTGTAGTGTTGTGTCATGGTCTAGTTCATTAGTTCAAATAACTTTCAAGAGGTTTTTCTGTTTGTTGTTTCATTTATTATTACTCGTGGGTGTCTTGCAACAGCTGAGTCCCCATGGCAGTGGGGCATCTTCTCAGAAATGGGGGAGTGCAATCTTTGCCCTCCAGAAATTCAGTGTTGTGCTCAGCAGTGAGCCTGGTGTTAGCATGAGTAACTGAGAATGCACAAACATCACCTGCTCTGCTTACTTACCTAATAGTAGACATAGGTTATAGTGCAAAGTGTTGTTCTATGTGTCTAGCCACAATCTTGGGTTTTGATTGAGTTTTGTGTTTGATTTGGGTGTTTGTTGTTTTGTATGGGGTTTTTTGTTTATTTTTTGAGAGGGAAGGGCTTGGAAATTTTTCTTATTTTAACAAAACCAGTATCTCATTTGCAAATGCAGGGGGTTATTTCAAATGAGAATTCATAGTTGTTTTAAGGATACTTAAAAGTCAGTATTTTATGTAACACTGTTAGTGTGAAATCTTCTGGAACATTATTGTCCATGATATTCAATCTAAATCTCTTAAAAATGGGTGGATTTCTTCTTTGTCTCTTCATTCAGTGTGCATGAATGTGTCTCAGGTTCTCTGGCAGCTGTATGTTTAGGAGTCATTTGTCAGAGGGACCTCTTCTTTGTATTTGCACAAGCATTCTGAGCTGCGGCTGTGTCCTGGAGAAGGGAAATCCTGAGCTTCCACTTTGCCCTCTTGCCGCTGCTCTGCCCTTGCTTTGTGTTGGCACAGAGGTTTACAGGGCAACTGGTGGCCTGAATTGTGGGGCTTCTGTGACCAAGATAATCTCTAATGTCATGACTACAAACTCAAACTCCCCACTCAACTTCAACCCAACTATATCCTGTTTTTAAGGTAGTGTGACTTTTACTTACAGAGTGATTGGAGATTTTTAAGGAATGGTGGGTGTTGAATTGCTCAAATATGTAATAAAGTTTTGACTAGAGACAGTGTGGAGTTTGGTCTTTTGGGAACAGCAGTGTAAATTCTGAGTAAGGATTCTACTTTCCTAGCTTTGAGATGGATTGAGAGGGAGCTCAGGAAACATTGAACTTGTAGTCTGTTTTGAAGGGACCAAAACAAACACAATTCTTACTCTGCATTCCTTCTGGTAATGTCCAGGTCCAGGGGCTCTGCTGAGACAAATTTGGAAGACTGCGATGATTATATTTCCACAAACACTGTGAAAATGGGCAGACAGCCAAAGCTCCACACCAGTGGCTTTGCTGAAGAGTGTAGGTAGAGCTGTCCCTGGAGCAGCCTGACAGTACCTACTGTCTGGGCAACTGGCCTGGAGTTGAGGCTAACTCCAGGGTTGCTGGTACTCCAACAACTTGTCCTGTCACATAGGACATACAGGGAATCACAATCACGGCTCTCTGGGAATGGGATGTGTTTGGAAAGGACTCTGTTAAGCCATCTCATAGGATAATATGTGTCTAGATAAAACCTGAACAGATTTATTTAGGTACTCATGTGAACCATCACATTTGCATATTATATACATGCAACATACGTAATTAAATTCCCTTTTATATTTGGAATAAGCCTTACCAAGGAGCAAGCTATATGCTGGATAAAGATAGATTCTTTGGGAGGAGTTGGCATTTTGGTATTGGCATTACAGACCAGAAGTCTGCCTTGCTTTCCTAACTCTCTTAGGAGTTTTCCTAACTCTGAGATGCTGTACATGCTGGTTGATCTATCTAAGGATGTTTTGGCATCCTTATTTGAAAATGTGGATTTTTTAATAGTTGCTTGTATTCTAGGAAAAATATCTAATAAAGACAATTAAACACTTCATAAAATGCTGTGCTTTCACCTGATCAGGTTTATCTTGTGACAACATTAAATCCTGTGCTATCTTCTGTTTCTGCAGAATGACAAAGGGCAGATTCCAGCAGATGTGGTTCCTGATCCAGTAGATATGCCACTGGAAATGGCAGACGCAGCAGCCAGTGCAAAGGAAATCAAGCAGATACTGCTGGATGCAGTACCTCTCTCATGTGACATCTCCAAAGCCATGATCCCAAGCTATGACCACATCACAGGCAGGGCCATGCTTTTATCACTTGGTCTGAAACTGGGAGATCGTGTTGTTATTGCAGGACAGAAGGTATGGCCACCAACCTGGTACTACTCTTGTAATTCCTGGAGAGTCCATTTATTTGCCACTTTGGAGATGTACCTCAGTTTGAGGGTCTGGAGTGCTTTCTGGAAGGTGTGATCTCTGGATGGCAGCAAGGAACTGGTTACGGAAAGTAATAAACTAAAGAGTTGTGTGGTAAAGTCATTATTATGAAAAGCAGTTTTGACAGGCATAGGCTGCATTTTGTGTCTTTAAATGGTTTTTAACAGTCTCCTATAGTACTGAGCATGGCTCAGCTTTTATTAACGTTTTTGGTGTCACATCAAAGTGATGTTAAAATTCACAAATTACTTTGTGAGTTTCCTGGCTTTGTTGTGAAGTACTCCTGATAATTTCCAGAAGGCAGAGGAAAAACCCTTCAGTTCTGCTTAGCCTACAGTAACCCAATTTCACTGGTGCAATGCAGTGAAATCTTTGAAGCAGTGCTGTGCCAACAGGGTTGTTACATGGTTCTGTGGAGGTAAAAGGATGTAGCTAATAGAGGTCCAGCTCGAATGTGAATAGCTTCTTAGAAGCTACCATGATGGCCACCTTTTGAAAAATGTATTTGAAAACTGTAGCATTAATATTGCATTCAGTATTCAGACTTTATTTTTTTATATAGCAAGGGATATAAGTGCTAGAACTCTTTTAAAGAAGTACTTTTTCCTGGTAAATATTGAAAGCATTTGTGAGCAAAATTTTATATTTGAATAACTTTCACTTTAATAGCTTTCCTAATATAACTTCAGATTTTTAACTGTCACAATTGAAATGTTCTAAAGTGATCTGCAGCAAGAGTGTGAAGCTGCTTCCATTGTGTATTTTAATTTGGTGTATTCTTGAAATTGGGTCAGGGAAAGTGAAGCAATCACTAGCTATGCAGAAGGCATTTTAACTGAAGTATGTACAGAAAGCCACTTGTTCTTTAAAGGCAGAAGTTGCTTTATCAGAATCACAGTGGCGGTAAGGGGAGATAATGTAAGTGCAAGTTAATGGAGGCTTTAGAGCAAGAGAGTGATGTAATTGGTGCTCTTGTGTATCTTTCCTCTAAGGCCCACAGTATGGTTTGTGCTGTAATGTATTCACTGGATAGAGCTGCCTGAGTTTGGTTAATTTTATTGTTCTAATTGGTAATGCTGGTGCAGTGTTTTTTAAGAAATTGTTGGAAGCTGTTTCTGTGCTGCCAAAGGCCAGCAGGGCTTTGCAGCTAGCTTGCGTTTCTTTAAGGGAGCCAGATCTGTTCTAGAGCAGGTGGGAAGAAGGAATGTGATTGTGCTGTTTGAACTTCATTTCCACAGCAGCTTTCCTCCCTTCCTTCCTTTGTGTGTGAAGAGCTGTTGTGCAGTGCTCCCACATTGCTTCCCACCCCTTTTCTCTGTTTGCCTGAATGGAGAAGTTGTTCTCAGCCCTGCCTTCCCCTCCCCCTCGATACTCCTAAATTGCTGCAGGGTGGAGCAAAAGTGAAAACAGGATGATGACAATGGTGCCCCGTTTTTAACCTTCTCCTGCATCAGTTCTCATTCTGCAATATGGAAGCTGGGATGAGGGCATTTGGAACAGCAGCGTTTTTTTGAGCTATATTTATGGGTTCCTATTGTCTTTCCTGCTTCTGCAGTCTCCTAATATGTCAGCTTTAATGAAGCTTGAGAGCACAGTAGATGCCAGAGGGAGAATGGATTCCTCTCTTGACTCCTACTGCTGTCATTCCAGTTATCCTGCAGGGTGGGAAGCTGTGTAAGCAGGTGTTCATGTGTACGTGACTGGGGCCCCACAGCTCCACCAGCTCCTGCTCTGCTGGATTAAGTGTCCCTTTGGATCACATCTGATGAAATGGGAGTGCAGGGAGGCCAGCAGCTGAGAGAAAACTGCTGCTCTGTCTCATGTGGGAGAGCCCCTGCTCCTTGCTTGCACAGGTCCTAGGGCAGATTTGCCTTCTCCCACCTCTGGCTGAAGATGCTGGCTGATCTCTTCTCTCTGCTCAGTAAATAGTAGATGCTCTGTGGCTGGTGCCTGGGAAGTGAGTGGAGGAATTGTAGCAATCTGTGGTGCTGCTTGGCTGAACTTCCCCTGGCTGAATTTGATCCCTGTGTTGGTAAAAGGTCTCAGTCTAGATTAGTGTGACATTACTGCCTATGGCAATCAGGTATAAAGGAGATCTTCAGCATAAGAGAAGAGGCTCTGGGTCGTGTTTATTTCTTTACAGACATAAGGAAAGAGTAGCTGGAAGGTTTTATAGTAAAAAAAAAAAATTGTTTCTATCTGTTTACTCTTTGAGAGTTGGATTAAACAGTAGAGGTATAGTGTAAAATGAACTAATATTAAGGTCACATGAGATGAGGAAAACGGAGAAACTGAAAGATCAAAGTTTATTACTAAAACTAATTTAAAAATCAAATATAAAAAGGAATTTGAATTAATGTTAAATGCATCTCTTGTGTTATTCCTCTCCTGTTTGGTTCAAGTGTGTGAGCTTATAATGCAAATTTGCAGAGAATGACGTCAACCAGCAAGACTGGTCTGTCTTGATATTCTTCATGTGCTTATCTGATAGCTCAGAATTTATAGTATGTATTGAAGCAACAGCAAATGTTTAAAGCATTTGCTGGCTTTTAAAATTTAGTTTAATCATAAGGAGGAAGTAGAGACTTATGAATATTTGCCAAATAAAAAATTAATTATGCTCTGAAGTTTACCCTTGAACTTTTGCTATATATATATATATAAATGTATATATATTTGTATGTATGTATTTATGCACACACAGATTAGTCTAGTCTAATTTTTCTATGGAACCTCCAATTCAGGAAGATACCTAGCCCGGATTCTGGAATTCTTGTTGTATAAACAGAGAAGTAAAATGTATCATTGGGCCTGTGCTCCTGTACCTTGCTGACCTAGAGCTGTGTTTTCAGTGGTTCTTGCCTGTTGTGACATCTGTCCATAACCATGGCTGCTGTTTAATGCAAAATGTACATAGAAGGACTGAGACCTTTTGGAAATTGTATTGAGTGGTGTTGAAAGGTAGGAATGTGAATAAATGAGGGAAATGGTTTGCATTTTTGTGATGAAAAGCTTGGAGATGACTTGCTTTTTCATAACCAGTATTATTTTCTCATGAACAATACTTGTTTAACAAACCCATTCTGTGCTTTTTCTCTTAGGTTGGTACCTTAAGATTTTGTGGCACAACAGAATTTGCTAGTGGCCAGTGGGCTGGTGTAGAGCTGGATGAACCAGAAGGAAAGAACAATGGAAGTGTTGGAAAAGTCCAGTACTTCAAGTGCGCACCAAAACGCGGTATAGCCTTTATTTTCTGTTTTCTTCAATTTTTAAACCCCCAAATTTCAAAGAGTACTGGAAGATATGAACTGTTTTGGAGGATAAAAACAGGTTGCAGATTCTGTTGCTTTTCTTTGTAGTGCTTTGTTTGATTTATTGATTCTTTAGCTGTTCCTAAAGTTTTGCCTGGAACTATTTGCAAAACGACTGAAACAACCAACCAGTCAAAATTATGAAACTGTGAGATTTCTTGGTTTTTCATCTATACTGTTGAAACTACTTGTTTATACTGTATCAATAATAGCCATGTTTCTTTACGTGCTTTGTCTTCCTTGGTAAGACATTCATGCTTGTTTTCTAACTTTGAGCTTCAGGTGTTTGAATTGAGGTGCCATGGCCACACTGGACATACAAAGGTGTTAAGGAGATTCTAATGTATTGATTACTGAGTGTTTCCAACTTCTCTCTTCGAGTTGCTTCATAAGGATTTTGGTTTCACTATTCACTTGAACTTGTCCTTCCTACCTTGCAAGTGCTTTGTCAGCTTAGCAAGTTATGATAGTGGCTAAAAAAATCCCCCAAATTAATTGATGTGAGAGAGATTAGCTGCAAATTTTTGTTTCTTTACCATTATCCGTGTTTCTTTGTTGGCACATACAATTTTCTCTCCAGGTATCTTTGCACCCCTTTCCAAAATAAGCAAGGCTTCTGACCATAAAAAAAGTTCTGTACGAAGCTCTTCGGTGCAGTCTTCACCTTTGGTCAAATCCAAGAAAGTAGATGTGACACACGTAACTTCCAAAGTGAATTCTGGTGAGTATTTTTTTTTGCCTGTTGACACTGGCTGGAGAGATACTAATCTTCAAGAATGAGTAAATCTTGGTGTTAAAATTCTTGTTTGGAATTAGTTCATAACCTGGGATGAGGTGATCCATGTTGTCGTAGTTGGAATTTCACTGGGCACTGGAAGTGGTACTGGAAGGATCTTGTGTGTAGCTGTGGAGTGGTTACAGTGATCTGATGTACGGTGACAGTTTCTACTCTTTACATACTCTATAGAGAAAACCCCTCACCACAACATCTACTCTTGAGCCATTAAAGTAATTTCTAATTGACTGTGATACCAGTTAAGTGTCTCGACTTAATGGGGTTCCATTTACTAAGACATTGCTGGAGAATTTGCAAAGAATGAAAATTTAGTAAATGATCTATACACCTTTATGCCTAGAAATTGAAGAGATTCATTTTCTGGTAACATGATAAAGGAACTATTTAACTCATTATGTTTTTCTGCTAATTAAATTATCTGAGTGAAACCAGTGCCAAATTAGAAGAGAAAGGTTGTCCTTGTAATAAGACCTCAGACCATTGATTGGAGTAGAGGCTCAGTGTCTGACTCTGGTTTAGTTTCTTAGTAATTTGCTCAAATTACTTAATGCTTCTGTGTAAGCTCCCTCCCTGTGGAGTGAATGATCCATGTTTTCTGACTGCTCAGGTTCCAAGTTGTTGGGAGAACAGGCTCATCCCTGCTGTGTGCAGTGCTGCCCATGCATAATCTGGCCCCTATGTTTGGCTGCTTATGTAATAATGTCAGTAAATATTTCATTAGCATTCTTCTACCTTTTGAGCCCTGTTTAGGTGAGTCATACTTAAGGCAGCAGAGCTTAAGGAATGGAAGATAACACACATTCTTACCGAATTTAGCCAAGCACCCTAAACTACTGCACACTTACCTGGAATATGCAGGCTGTAGAAACAATGCATCAGGCTGGTGCCAGGAAAAGATGCATTTTGACAGCTTTTTGGAAGACTTATGTAACTTTTCTCTTCAAGGATTGAGGGAGGAATACATTTTAAGTGTCTGTATTTACAATTAGCACAAGATTCGAGCTATTTATAAATGTGCATCTTGCTTAAAAAGCTTCTTGGGATAAACAGTTTGTTAGGAGCATTGTTCAGGAGCAGATCCAAGGTGACTTCTGTTAAATATTTTCCAGTGTTTGATTCATTTTGCTCTAAACTGTTTGTAACCCATTAAACCTTAATGGGAGGGACTTTTCCTTTGTCACGGGCAGCTTTGTTCCAGACAGTTTAGTCATTACCCACCTTTTCTGTCACAAAGGTGCAGTTGTGTCTGTGAAATTTAAACATTTGATACCTTGATTTAAGGTAGAAATCAGAGTGAGTTAAGCATCATTACCCAGGAGAGCTTACATCCCTTGGATGTAAGTGTCTGGAAGCTGCTTTGTGCAGGGAGTCCTTGCACAGAATTCCATTGGAATTAATGTGCCTGGCTGATTGGCTGGCAGGAGTGGGGGAAGGACAAAGCTGCAGAGGCGGAACTTGGGTTTGCAGTGTTTGTGCATCATCAGGTCACATTTCTTCCTTTAGACTTCCTCCCTGGAATACATTGGTTTGTAATGATTCAAGAAAAATTAATATGCTTTTTGTAGATAAGGTTATAAGCTTCAAAGTAAAATATATTTATAATATTGTATAGGGGTTTTGAAATTTTATTTGGTTCTATGGGATTTGAACAATCCATCAGATTGATGAGAAAAAATCTTTTTTGAGTTTCTAGGAAAAGGATTACTGAGATAAAATTAAGAAATGTGTTCTCAGTCATAAACAGGTTTTTGATCTGATGCCTTAATGGCCATAAAATTTTGGGAAATACACTACATTTGCAAACTAGTTCATTTCCTGTGGCTAAATTAAGCTGAGAGATGTAGTTAAATCAGATGTGATTTTTCTTTCATGACAGGGAGAGGATAAATCATAGATAAGCTTGTTCTTCATTGAGTTAGGGTAGGAAACTGTCAGAAATACAAAATTACTGTTTGCAAATTGTAGCTTAGGTGAGAGTACGAGTTCCTACACATATCACAGCATTGCTGCTCTGAGATTTAAGTTCTTAAAAATCATATTGGCATGTTTACATCATTATTTGCAGTCTGAATGAAGATGTGATCTGAAATCTCTCTCAAAACCTTGCTGTATAATCTTTAAAGCAGAAATTGTGAAATTAATACTGGTGAATAATAGACCTTAAGTACTATTAAAGTGAATGTTGCAGATATGACTGTTTGAAAGATTTAAATAAAAACTCCTTCAATATAAAAATTGGTATTTTTATAGACCATTTGATTATTGTTTGGCAAGATAGTTTGATCTGGTTTAATGTGTTAAGGGATTTAATATCTGTGCTTATCCATCAGAACAATTCTGCAGTTCTCCTTTTACCCATTTATTAAGTGTCTAAGGAATTGTACAGTTTTATCAATTTTTCCATGTAATCTGCAAATCTGTCAAATTGCTTTGTACATGACTTTATTGTAAAATTATTGTTACTTGTTGAGATGTGTATATTTAATTGTATATATTCTTTTTATAGGCCTAAATAGGGCAAAAAGAGACAGTGCTTCTGAAAACAACTCTCTGACTGCTAATAGAGGAAAAACGGTACCTGCAAAAGATGGTAATGAAATAGTTTAAACATTTTTTTTTAACATCTTAAGAAAAATTTTCTGTATGGTAGAGTCATTATTATTGCTGCCTACCTCTGCCAAAGCCCTGCATTATCTACACAATAGAAAAACGTTGCCATGCTTGTTTAATTCAAGTCCCGAGCAGGCTGTAGGTGTTTAGTTTTCTAGGAGCCAAGTAATTTGTGTGGATGTTTGGCTGGCGTTCCATGTTGGTTTGGTAACCACTTCTGTCCAAATACGTGGGCAGGAACATAGAACAGCCCTTAAAGCGGGCTCTTAGTAAATGACCTTGCAGAAGTTCTGCAGAATTACCAGCTGAGGTTTCTGAGGGAGACCTTTTGCCCTGTATTGTTGCTGCCTAGATTTTAATATGCTCTTGGCATTTTTTTCTCTCCTCTATCTGTGTGTTCATGCTTCTGCAATAAAGTGTTAGCATCTATCAGTACTTAACAGTGTTGTGTTGTGTCATAGCAGACTCACAATAACAGGCTTAAAATATGAAAAATGAAACTGACTTTTAAAGAGTGCCTTTTGCATGTGAATTATTCTCTGCAATTACCTAGTTTCACAATTGGATAACAACTTCTACCACAGCAGTACTTTGCTGAATTTGAGACAAAAAGGGACCTCACTTTCAACTGTCTTGAACAAACCCTAAAAGCTGTCTCCTTTGAGGTTTTGTCTATAAAATCGTAGTGTAAGTGTTGGTAAAAGCAAACATCTTCATGGCCTCCTTTGGACTTGCTCCAGCAGGTCTGTGAGGCAAAGCCTCTTTTCATAGCTTCTGTGAGTGAAACAGTTGTGAATTCAGAGAGAATTCAGAAAAGACAACAACTGGGTTTATAAAACATGACTTAGGAGTAAAGACTTGAAATTTGTGGTTGTGTGATTAAAAAGACAGAAGATGAAAGGCATAAAACTGGAAGCTTTGGAATACAAGGCATAGTATAACCATGCATGTGTAGTGGGGGTAAAAAAACCTCTTGATCTAAACTGGTGATGATTGAGGTTTAATTTTGGGAGGGGGAACCCTGTAAGGCTAGAGATAATTCCATGGTGAAATACACTACTGGGGAAGTCTTGAGATCTCCCTGATGGGAGGTTTTTAGCAGCAGGCCAAATACTCACCTGCCAGGAGTGTTATAACAAATAATTGTTTTGCCTGAAGGAAAAGAAATCAATTATACAGTCTGCTAAAGTCTTTTCTGATCTTCACCCTGTGATTTCCCACAAAATAAAGTATCTTGGTGACAGGTTTAGTTGGAGCCATTTTTGTTGCATCCCTGTAAAAATGGTGGTCTGACCTCCAGTGAATCCATCCCTGGACTGGCTTCTAAATCAGGACTTGTAGCGTGTTTGCACACGTGTGTTTATACCTCAGACACGGAGCCTGTTTAGTCACTATGTAGTCAGTAATTTGCATTTTCTTCATTGTAGCATAGCTCCAGTGAGTATCTCAGAGTCTTCAGATTTCTGTCCTCAGCTTTTGTTCGGACTCACTGCCTTTGCCTTTTCTCAGTTCTTTACTGTTTTGAAAAATTGGAGAATTAAATTACACTGAACAAACTAACCCTGTGTCTGTATGAAGCTGTTTGCGAAAACTAATGGATTAAGCTTCTGAAAAGTCTATAAAGTTTGATAAGCAATAGTATCTTAGTTTTTCACATTGATGAGGCATAGATGTGTCTTTCTGTACCCTGCCTCATTTTGGGCAGAAGGAGTTCAGAAAGGGGAGAAGAGGAAGAGCCTTGAATAGGAAGCAGGAGAAATGAACATAAGTCTTACTGGACAGTTTAGACTTTAGGGTTTGCAAATGGGGAGAAGTGATTTATTTCCCATTCTTGTTTTATAGTACAGATTTTAATATTAATACAGTATGTAATGGAATATAGTGGGCTTTAATCCAGGCAATAATTCACTCACATAATATCACCTTCCTTCCATTTCTCATCAAATCTTTAGTAGACAGGATGCTGAAAGGCTGGTGGTGTGATCCTCTCATTACTAAAGCTCATGTGTTTAATAAATACACTTGGGACTATTTAGATGAACTTTCATAGAGTAATAAAGGTGGGCTTTTGGAGACCTCTTCTAGCACTCAGCTGTCACCATATTCCCAAGGCAGGGTCATGTGCACCCGTGTCATTCCTGACAGGTGTTCGTACAAATGCTGCATAGCAAGGTTTGACTTTGGCTCGTTACTTTGTGTTCTGCCCTTCATGGGGAGCAGATAACTTCCACATTACAAAAGCTTTCCTTTCTGCTTAATCTGTCCTTTTCCAAAATACAATCCCTGAAGGACAACTTTCATTTATGTCTTTAGGTTTTCCTGGCTACAGCAGCTCTTCCTCTTCTAGTGCCTCCTTGGAAGGCAAACAGAATTACTCCAAGAAGAGGAACTCAACGAACAGCAGTAAAAAGGCCCTGACTAGAGTGTCTTCTGCCTCGTCTAAGATTAGTGCTGGTATGGTCTGTTGTGTGTTTTCACAGTGGGGAGTTCACTGCTGCATTGAATACTTAGGTAGAACTACTTGTGGTGTTTCAGATTCTGAGATAGTTCAAGAAAGATACCTGCGAAGTAGTTTAACCATAAGTTTAGCAACTTCTAGAAAGATTTTTGTGACATCTTCAAGATGCAAAGTGTTTTTATAGTTGGTCACTCTACCTTTTCAGAGCAGAGAAAAGGCTGTATCCAGTGTTTATGCTGGCACAAAGCAAGTTTTTGGCTAAGCAAAATTTATGTTGCCATGTGTTGAAAGTATACTGGTTTAGAGGTAGATACTCTGTTCACTAATCAACTGGCTATTGAAAATTTTCTTAAAGTTTTAATCTCATTAATTTCAGATCTTGTTCTTTTGACCAGGGCTGTATAGTTCCCCAACCTCGAGGAAAAATGCTCTTGATGGAGAAATCCAGGTTGGGGACAGAGTACTGGTAGTGGGACAGAGAACAGGCACTGTTAGATTTTGTGGGACAACAAAATTCGCACCAGGTATGTGCAATGCTCTGTGTATGTTGTCAGATCAGTATGGAATATTGCTTACATGTGAGCACATGAATGGAAGTCCATTTTTTCCCTCACTCCTTTCAAAGAATTCTAAATTTAAATTGATTTGTTTCAAAGTTCTTTATCTCTCTCCTCCCTCCCTCCCTCCCTCCCTCCCTCCCTCCCTCCCTCCCTCCCTCCCTCTCTCCCACTCTCCCTCCCTCCCTCCCTCCCTCCCTCCCACTCTCCCTCCCTCCCTCTCTCCCTCTACCTATGTTTTACTGAGTATTTTACTTACTTTAATGCAACTGTCAGGAAGACATAATGGTTTAAAAAGTGACTTTTACTTGTCTACTATCATGGCTTAAGTAGGAGAGATACTTTGATGGTGAAGTTGTAGACATTACAGAATCACAGAATATTCTCAGTTGTAAGGGACCCACAAGGATCATAGAGCCCAATTGCTTAACAAAGCTTTCTGAAAATTCTCAGTTTAGTCTCCAAAAGGGTATATAGCTTATTGAGATCACATGCATTTACTCCTCACTTTTTGTATTAAGGCTTTTTGACACAGCTTGTCTCTTGCTATAGTGGCACTCTTATCTCATGTTCCAGTCTCATTTCTTAAATTATTGACATCTTTAAGAGGGCAGTTGTGAACATTAAAATTTTAATAACAAACCTTTAGGTCACAAGATCAATAAAGTTGCAAATATCTCAAAAAGCCCCACCACCATTTTCTCATCCTGCTCCCTTTCTGCTTCTCTCTTCCCCTTGCTAAAAACACTTTGCAGTGATGCCAAGTGCTATCAAAGGCAGCCAATTGTTCTACATTGTGGAAATTGATTTCCGAATCCAATATTGTAACCAAATTTATCTTCTCTATGGCCCTATCTGTGACCTTACTGCAAGATTCATGCAGAAGCAGCTGGTAGGTGTTGGTGTGAGTCCCTGGTTTAGGTGAGGACTGTGTGATCGGTAGGTGATTGGCAATACTCTATCGTGACACTGGGTGGCATCAGCGTGTAAGAAACCCGGTCAGGATGCAAGGTCCTGGTACAAGCTCTGTATTTGTTTCATCCCTGTCCAGTTCCCCAGTTTCACTGTGGCAGCTCTTGCTCAGGTTTTACCCCCTCAGGTAACTGCAGTTGACTTGAAATCACTCTCTGTGTTATTGCTGACAAAGTGATCAGGGAGAACAGTGTATGTTTCCCACATACACCAACAACTGTGAAATCAGAAAACTGTTTGGCTGTGTTAAGTCTCCTCCCTCTCTGCTTTAAAACAGGAACTTAATTTTTTTTGAGGAAAACATGCTATTGTAAGAAGTGAGGATGGAAGGATGTCAAATCATCACCATTTGCTAACCCAGTAATTTATAGAAAATGTAACAGATGCATGTTTAAGTATTTCAGTTCTAATGTGTATCAAAGCTCTGGAAGTTACCCAAGGTTTGTTCCTTTTGCTGCAATGCAGATCTTTATTTAATTCTAAAAATGGGAAAGGGAGAACTTCTGATACACTGAGCCCTTCTAATTCATAAACTGTCATTCTTGAGTTTCTTGAGCTGATAATTAGAATTACGGTTTTATCCAGTGTCTTAGTACCAAGTGACTTGAATTAAATTCTGAATCTTCTGGGGATGGATAGCATAAGGACTACTAATGGAGTATGAAATTTAGCACCTTTATGTAATTAGCTCACATTTATCACAGGTTATGAATGATCAAGCTCATTAACATCTTGCTGCCTATTCAGTGTTCTATACGAGATTAATTGATGGCCAGTTCCAGTTCCTGCACCCTTCTCTTGATATCACATAACCAACCTTGCAATTTGTGTTAATTATAACTTTCTAGATGGAGAGAAAGAACGAATTAATATCAAAACTTTAATTTAACTGTCGATGATCTCAGATGAGGCATAAACCATGGGATCAGAGGACTGAAGAGGGAGATGTGAAACAGCAGTGCTGCTCCTTGCTGTCTCCTTGTTGTCCAGTAGCCAGTTATGCTCAGTAACATTCTATTTGACTTTGGTCAATATATATATTCCTCAAATATTTTACCTTTTTTGTATTAATTAAAGTGTCAATAATTTTATTGAAAGCATATAAAAACGCTGAGATAATTAGATTTATTAGGGTATAATTTTTGCATAATTGCATATTTTATCATATTAATATTTACTATTAGCATATTGACATTTTCTGACTAGAAACTGTTTTTCTTGATGTGGGTGAATGCCAACTGTGCCAGTGAAGATGAAGAAAAGTCTGTAGTGATTTGTTCAAAATGCTTTGGTTTTACTGTTTTGCAATGTAGGGTTCTGGTGTGGAATTGAATTGGACAAGCCCCACGGGAAGAATGATGGCTCTGTGGGAGGAGTGCAGTACTTCAGCTGCCTTCCTAGATATGGCATATTTGCACCCCCATCTCGTGTACAGAGGTGAGCACTGAAGCTCTTGTCATGTTTGGGTTGCCAAAGGATTTCTTAATACATTTCCAATGTGAAACAAAGTTTTAAACAGATACAGAAGATACAGATGTTTTCTTCCTAAAATGGAAGTTTGTAACCTACAGTAAAACGTGGTGGTTTTAGATCAGCTTTTTGAAAGCAGTGTGTAAAACTGGAAATGCATCTCTCCCTGTTTCTCTTGCAGCTCCCTCAAGTGTTTTTATTCCAGGGCCTCTGATAGTATGTGTTCATTAAACCTTACTTTCATGACCCAGTTCTGATGTGTTCTGCTAAATTCAGTTATAAAAGGAAATTGCCCTTGGACATGACCAGAAATGCACTTTTAATCCCAGCTAACTGCAGAGTATCCAAAGCATGCACCACTTGCTTGTAGTCTCTTCCTTAGGTTCCAGGAAGAGGATCCAAGGAATGCTGCACTCTTTCCTTCTGTATTTGTATGTAGTTACCCTGCCAGACATGTTTTTGCTTTTATTTCTCTGAATAAGCCAGCTCAGGCAAATTGTTTGGAACCTGCCTCAGAATCATACCTGCTGTCTCAGTGGGTGAGAGGCAAATAACTCAAATACACTGACTTGCTCCAGGCACTTCTTGCACGGCAGCCTGAGTGCAGCAGGAGTGTTGGTGTCTCTTGGGGGCAGATGGAGAAGGAAAGAATCAAACCCCCATCAATATTTGACAAGAAGCCTGTAGGTTTGCTCAGAGTTGAGTTGAAATGACCTCGTTATTGTGTTATTGCTTTTCAGACTAACGGGTTCTCTGGATTCTCTCGCAGAGACTTCGTGGAGTAAAGTAACTCACACTTTTCCAGGTAGGAGCGTGAGACACTGGGGTTTGGGTGAGGCAGCCCCTGCAGGCCCTACTCTGCAGCCAGAACCATCTGTAAAAGCACAAGAGATTTTCAGGGACCCCCAAATGCCAGCCAATAGTCTTGCTGCTCCCCTCCTAAAAATGTAGCTGGCAAAAGGAACCATGAAATACTATATTGTCCTTACACTCTACTGGCAGAAAGGATTACATCAGTTACGATTGTTGGCAGTCTTTGCTTATTGCTCATGCTGCATTCTAATCACAGAGAAAGGGAAATGGAACCTGCTCCATAATACAAATTGAGATTGATGAAGAGATCAGTAGGGGGACGTCCCTATGAAATTACTGAAACTTATGTGAGGTACTTGAAGTAGTTGGTTTTCTTTTCCTCTACTTAAGCTTTTTGTAAAAGACCTTCAAATTACCCTTGTTTGGTTTGTTTAATTTAATTTCTGTTCCCTCTGAAAAGCCAAACATAGGCATATATGTTTCTGAGAAGTTTCATCATTTAGTTTCCAAATTAGAGGGGAGAATGTGCAGCAGAGGTAGTGGAAGCAGTATTAAAAAATACAAAGAAAATGTGTTCATGAAGGTGTTTTTTCTCCCCTCAAGAAGTCCTACACAGCTTATTAATCTTTCCACTCAGGTTTTAGACGCAGTCTAAGCACCACTTCTGCATCTTCTCAAAAGGAGATAAACAGAAGAAATGCCTTTGTTAGGTGAGTGTAATGAGTTTCAAGTGCTTGGGTGAGCTGGCTGTTAGCTTTACTGAAAAAACGATGTGCTCAAAATGCATGTAGGATATCTAGATCTTGACATGTTCATTTTTTTCTTACAAAAATGGACCAAAATGTGCACTGTTTTCAGTGAATTCAGGTTGGCATTAAAGTTGTTTCCCAATCATTCATTGCTGCATATTCTCCAAATTCTTATATTTTCGCACAGCTAGGTGAAGCTCAGAGGCTCTTGGTAAAGGACTTCACTTTGTTCTGGTGATCCTGACTGACAGTTGTATGTTAAAAGTTGTTTTGGTTAAACTGTTTTAAACCCCAAGTAAAATGTTTTGTATGGCTTAATTTCCCAATACTATCACCTGCTGTAAATATTGTAGATCCTAGCATCAGGAGAAGGAAATTGCTTTTCCAGCACTTCAGATTGCTGAGTGTAGCAGCCTGTTACTGTTATTTCATGGTTTGTTAGTGACATGAGATCGAAACCGGCTTTTCTAAAAAGGGATTTGAGGATGTGCTTTTTCCCCCATGCACTTCCTTGAATTACAGATTTGCCCTGGATGTTTTATAACAAAAAAGGACTTTCTTGGCTCCCTTTCTCTCCTCCCTAGATCCAAGAGCTCTGTGCTGCGGCGCAGCTGGAGCAGCAGCACTGCAGCTCCCTCCGACGGGCCTGTGAAGCTGCACGAGGGTTCCCAGGTTCTCCTGACCAGCTCCAATGAAATGGGCACCATCAGGTACATTGGTCCCACAGACTTTGCCCCGGGGATCTGGCTGGGGCTGGAGCTGCGCAGTGCCAAGGGAAAGAACGACGGCTCTGTGGGGGAGAAGCGCTACTTCACCTGCAAGCTGAACCACGGCGTCCTGGTGCGACCCAGCAGGGTCACCTACCGTGGCATCAGCGGCACAAAGCTGGTGGATGATATTTGCTGAGCCACAGTGTGCTCACAGAGTATTTTAAAGCACATAGCGACACCCCTCCTAGAATGCAAACTTATTTTGGAATCTTGAAATCTGCATTTGCGTTTTACATATAAAAGTATATATGTATGAGTGTGTATATAATATATATATTTTATATAAATATATAAATAGATAAAATAGTGTTCAGTCATGTTAAGGAGTAAAACTACTGTTGAGTTTCTTTTACTTTAATGATCCTTACCTGGAAGGTTATTAAAGCATCTTGGGTTTAAGATGCTGCATCATTTGAAAGCCATTCCAGTTGGAGAACAGTGTCTGCAGTGTTCTCTAAAGTTCCTGTGTGGTTCATGCAGTATTTAGAGGGTTTTTCTCCATGTGGTAATGAACTGGAAATGTTTGTGCATTGCCCACTTTTGACAGTGGAGGTGGTTGATGGGTGACATTAGCCTGGTTCCTGGGCACTTTGTCAATTCCAATACCAGCTGCTAGCAATAAGAAAGGAGGAAAAAAAAACCCAAACCCCACCCCCTTTCAAACAGTTGTGGAGTATTTTTTCATTTTATTGTTCCTATCTCTCTTCTCTTCCTTTCCATAATGCAAAAGGGCTGATAAATAGAAGGATTTGACCCTCTCTTAGTGGAGAGCAGCTATTAACTAAATAGCCTTTAAAAAGCACAAATATGCTGCATGTCAGTCTGTACAGTAACAAGCACTTTTTGTTCAGCATTTGTAGAAGGAGCTACATACAAGATGCACTCTAAAGTAACGCACTTTGCACTCTCCTGGAGAGCTTTCCCTCATTTTTAGAGACTATTTTTTTGTGTAGGTTGCTGCAGGCAATGAGTATCACATTGTAAAATGCAAATAAATGCAGAGTGGAATACGTAGTATCCTTATCATAAATTAAGTCTGTATAAATACAGCAAGGTAATTCCTGCCAATGGTATGGAACAGATACAGGGTTTTCAAGCAAGCTGTTGCAATTATTTGATTGGTTTGTGATACATGTTTCTTTTTGTTTGCTTTGGAATGGTTTCCAGTATAAACTTTTTTGTGAGATCTTATGGTGAATTAAGGATAATTTTAGGTACAGCACTGTAATGGGCCTTTATGTGGCATCATTTGTGTACCAGCCTTTTAGAACAGATAATCTTTTGTCCATGTTTTAAACATGGGATATATTTTAATTCCTCAGTATATGTAAACATTATCATAACTGGATGGGTTTGTGTTCCAGAACAGTCGTCATACTCTTAAATGACTTGCTTACTCTGGCCTACTTCAAGAAGTGACACTTTAATCGTAATAGCCTATTTTTAGACAGAATCCTGCTGCTGTAACCTTCTTATAAATGTTACTGTATTTTTCCTGATCTGTATTTAAAATAATGCACATTGTATTCTAACTCATGGGAATTTTTAATTGAATATAAAAGCTGTAAATATTGAATGTAAAGAAATAAAAAGAACTAATGCTTTATATTTAGAGATGCAGATATTCAGTGACGTACTGAACTTTACTTTGTCTAATATCTGTTTCCTGCTGATATTAATAAAATGAAGCCCTGTTAAATAGGAGAGCAAAAAGAATTTTCATTGGGTCTTTACAGACCTTTCTTACTTCTGTTCTTCTGTACTAATTAGGTGCATGGGGTTCACTGTGGAGCAGCAACTGCCAACTGTGAATCAGCTTGTCTCTCTCGTGCCTGTTCAGCACAGAACTACCAGTTTCAAACAAAGCCTTTGCACAGCACATTCTGTCACAGCCTGGTGCTCCTGGGTGAGCAGTGGAGTTTGTGAGGAGACACTCATTATCAGGAATGCTCTTTTTCCTGCCTGACCAGATGGAATGGGTGGAACTGCTTTATCTGAGGGGTAGCTGGAGTTCTCCAGGAGGTAGGTATGGGAAGAAGGGTGTGGGTGAGGTAGCAAGCTGGGGCAGCTTGTTAGAGTCACACCACTTGTGTGTGTGGTCTGTCTTGCACAGATGATTCAGTGGGAGCTTATTCTTCCTGCAAGGGTGTCAGGCTGCACCCTCCACAGTTCTGCAGCTCCATGCAGTTCAGCTGGAAGCAGGGTCTTGGCCTGGGCCTCACTGAAGCTGCCTGATGGGTACAGGAGAGGACACAGATACCATCTTGCACTGGTGTATTGTGCTCTACCTTCCATTTCAGCTTTAGCCAGCAGCACATCTCTCCTGGAAGCTCTGGCTGTAATTGGCTTGAGCACTGTAGCTTAGAGGAGCAAGTCTCACTGTTACCAGGATGGAGCTGTCTCACTAACTCTCAAAATCTTCTGCCAGGAAGCAAGAAGCACTGTAAATTTATGTTGTCTGAAACAGAAATAAATCAGTCCATTCCAGAAAGGATTACCAATAGCTCTCTTCAAGGTGACGATGGGAAGGGATTTGTGCTTCCCTAAATCCAAGGTAAGTTGCCATAATCCTTTACTCCAACTCGTGCAGGAGGGGATAGTGTGTCATAAAAAAGTTCTGAAAATAAGTGGCAGTGAAGTTTGAAATTAGGTGCTGGTCAGAGGACTGTGCTATCACAGCCCCAGTCTGGTTAGCAAAAAAAAAGCCAAATGGTCCTCAAAGTCCTGAGAAACTACATAAGTAAAACATCTGTAGTTTACAAATAAATAAACAGATGGTGCCTAGCAATTCTGTGCAGACTCTGAGGCAGTCCTTGTCTCACAGCACGTCTTAGGTCCCAATAAAGAAAATGTCTTTCCTCAGTAGCAATTAAACCTCTTAGCAATTAAATCTTTCAAGTTTTCTTGAACACTGGCTGGAAAGGAGAGAGACACCACAGGTGCATGTGACAGGTAGATAAGAATTTTCTTGAGATATCTGAGGATGGGGATTAATTTCTAGGGAGTTCAGCTCAGCTGGACTCAGTGACTGTGTTGCAGATGATGACAATTGTGGTTTTCTGGGCAGGGAGCCTTCACTTTCAGAGTGCTGCTCTCTGTGGTCAGCAACTTGTGAGGCACACAGAACCAAGGCTGGCTGTGCAGGTCTCCAGCATGTAGTGCAGTTCCTCTGACGCCTTAACTCTGTGACCTGTGAGAGGTGGCAAATCCAGCATTTCTGTCACGGCTTTTTCAGAGTTCAGAGTTTGCAGAAGCCTTGTCAAGGACCAGGTGGAAGCTGAAACTGTCCCTGAAAGCCACATAGCAGAGTATCCTTTCCCTTCCTGGCTGCAGACAGACAGCTCTGGAAGAAAGGGGAATTAGAGCAGAGATTCCAGCCAGTGCCAGATCTAAACCAGGCTGTGGTGGCTGGCTGCTGACCAGCCCTGCTCCTGGAAGAGCATAAGAGAGCTCCTTATTAAGACAGGAAAGACAAAAAAGAAGGGAGAGGAGAGGTGCCTACTGGAAAAGTCTTGTTAACCAAACCACAACACTATCCTGCAGTAGACTGAGCCTGTGAAGGAGAAAGTTTATAGTAAGTCAGTCCTAATTTCAAGGAGCATTTCTTGAGAATGCAGCTACCTGGGCAATAGGAAAAATATGAGATGGGATAAAAAGTGAGTGTTTCAGGGCAGGAGCTACCTCTTCCTAGAATTATCACAAGAGTAAATGCTGTCGTTTTCAAACTGAAACTGTGTTAAAATGCAGCTTATAAATAGACCTACCCTCAATCCAGATTCAAAGGCACTCTTAGATATATTAATTTAGGAGAACAACCAAATGCTGTATTCAGCCATACCCTATGTTCTCCTTTTATACTGACAAGTTTGCTGTGGGTAAAAGCCAGCCTTCCTTGTGACAGAAGGAAGGGCACCTTCCCCAGTAAGAAACTTGGGGTGTAACATTGGCAATGCAAAGAACTCTGAAGCAGCTGCTGTGAACCCAAAAGGGGGCTTAGGCTACCACCAAACCTTCTCCTTAGGATGTTCATCACTGGTGGATCCCAGAAACCTGGGGTTTTGAGCTTTCTGTGCTTTCTGGCACTGACCCCCTGGAGAACACTGCTTTTGACCTGAAGCCTTGGAGAAGGCATCAAAATTTGAGTGATGAAGTTAGAATTATGGGTAGTGAAAGAGAAGTGTGTGCTTTCACATGGTTTAAATTTGAGGTTTTTATAATACAGTAACACGTATGGGACAAGATGGAGGATTTTGGGTGGTGTCTCTTTTGGCGCTCATTCTTCTTCATGGTTTCAGGTAGTAGTTTCTGGTTGGCCAGTCAGTGTCACTGAGGGCCATGGGAAGTTGGTTATTGGGTTAAAAGGATTAATAATATAGGTGTTTATTGGACTGTTTAACTTGAAGAGACCTTGTAGCAGCTGGCCCTTCCTCCATTTTCTTCGCTTCTAGCAGGTGACTAGAAGTGCTGCTGAGCTCTCTGTACTTTTTGATAAGATTTAATGAACAACCAAGCCCAAACATGAGAAAATCCGTTTCCTTCATGTATTTTTTAATCCTGGCTCTGAGTAAAGGCAGAAGAGACTGAGGCAAAATACTGATTAAGTGGTGCAAAACTCCCACATCACCTTAATACTTCTGCAACTTTGCCAAGTAAAGATGGATGGCCAGAGACCTCTCTCTGATGTTCATCCAATCATTGCACAGCCCAACACAGAGAAATCCAGCTACTGTCACTTTATTTGTCTTCATGCCTTGTGGTTCACTACACTTGTTTACAATACAAATACACTATTCAATACAAAATACTCAATGACCATATATTAGTATTTTTCTTCATAGTATCCCTGAAGTGCACAGGCCCTTCCTTTACAAACAATGTTGCATAAACTGTACATGAGACAGACACTCCTATAATGAAGCTCGGTACTAAAAGAAGCCAGATGCAACACTTGGGACGTTTCCCTGTGATGGGTTTACCTCTGGGACAGGACGAATGGCGATGTCTTTGCTGCTGTGGAAGGCTGTTTTATGCTATTCCCGTGTCAAGGTTCTCATCCCCCAGAAGCCGGCGCAGTACCAGGAGCAGACATGCAAAGTGGCAGCGGTCATTCCCTGTTCCTCGTGTGCTGTGGCTGCTCCCGCGGAGCCAGAAACACCCACGGTCCGGCACCGCTGTCCGAGACCGATCCAGCCGAATTCACGCAGCTCTGGGGCTTCCCACCTGTGGTCCCTGCACCTCCTCTCGCTGTGGCCAAGCCCCTCTCCCACCCCGCTCCCTCACTGCGCCTCCAGGGAGCAGAACCACCCTCGCTCCTGCCCTCGCTTCATTCCCAGGCACATGGTGGAGAAACAAGGTTCAGTGGCAGAAGGGAAGATGATGGGACAACTGGAAAGGTAGAGAGACAGGCATCCGAACCTAGTTTACCTCCAGCAGCTCACAGAATCAGAAACTACTTATCTTCTATAGGAAACCAGGTAACATCCACATGGAAATAAGCCATTGTCACAGCAAAAGTGGGGTAGCACAGGGTTTTTCCCAGTTGTGCTTTACATCTTGTAGATCATACTGCTTCCCGCTTTTCCACTGTAGAATGAGGAAGACATAAATCAGAACATCATTATTACCAACACAAAAGATTAACTGTCTTAAAACAAGTTCCTTAAAAATATACAGTGTGGCAATAAACTATAATTCAAAAAATAAGTTATAGACAAAAATAGGTAAGAGGGTTAAAATAACTTGAACCTATTTTTCTCCTAGCATGGAGGAGTTTGATAGAGGAATTTGGGATTTACAGAAGTGTTTGGTCTGGTAAGCCCATGGTGACTAAATCCCTTCTGGTCCCTGCAGCTCCGAGTACTGAACAGGTGAATTATCCCAGACACAGAAATTAAAATTTCTGGTTCATGCTCATGGCAACTGCAGCTTGAACACAAGTAACAGAGCACCCTTTCATTCAAGCAATTAATGGTAGTATTTGTTTTCTAAGAAAGAGGACAGGCAAATGTTCCAGCTCTTGTTTCTAAGTGAGATTTCATTAGCACGAATATTTACAGAACAGTTTTTGTAACCTGGGGTACTATGCTTGGACAGCATACAGGGATACTGAACTAAATGCTTGCTGTGGAAGAGGTGAGAAACAGTATGGTTTTAACATTAAAAAATAAGTCCATACTGGATTTCTGAATTCCAAGAGTTAAGAGAGAGGGATTAAAAAAAACCAACCCAATAATAAAAAGAAACCCCAAAGCTCCAACCAACCAAGAAAATCCAAACCACTAAAGAACCCACAACAAAGCATTTTGCACTGGAGACACTAGAGAGAAGCTCATTTAAAAGCAGCTGCCAGTGCTGAACAGTATTTGTCTCAATGCACTGTACTCAGCAGACTGGAGAATTTCAGTGGCAATTCACCATTTCCCCTCATCAGAATTATCACTTGACATATTCCATAGGTAAGAAGCAGGAATTTGTTTAACTTCATTTTTTACCACTCCCATTCTGTAAGAGGATTTAAGTAGAAATTCTATGATAAAATAACTGCACAGCACAAGCCCAGAGCAGTAACCACACTCTCTGCCTTTCACACTTGCAGACTTAAAATCATCTCTTGCTGCTTATGCTTTTTAAATTTCTTTAGAAATGCTACCTTTAACATCATAACCTGGCAGCTTATCTGCATTTGTGCATCATCGAAGCTGTTGCCCCAGATCCAAGACTGAATAATTTCAGCTAGTCAAAGATCATTAACTTAGCAACTTTTTTTCTTGTGCATTCTGTTGAAAACACTCATCAGTAAACAGGTCAGCTTCTGCCCTCAGTAACTTTGTAAGGCAGCAAAAACTCAGAGTGTGCTCCTTTGCAAATAAAAGCTAAAGAAAACAATGAAGAGCTTCAGCTCTTCTGAGAAAGCTGGAATACTTAAATGGAAATTGCTACTATATGTGAATAATGTACTAGTATAATAAATTGTTCGGATAGTGCTTGCCTCCTGAATTAATCAGCTTGCTTGAGACTTGAGAACACTACCCCACTGAGTTTACTGAGCTAGAGAAAGAGAGACTGGTATGACACTAACACAGTCCTAAGCTAGACAGAATCTCTCCCCAGTGGCTATTTCACAGCAAGAGCTGCCAGCCTAATAACCTTGGAGATGACAAATACCCTCTTAGCTGAACCCAAAGAAGCCTGTGAGTGTAACCCTTGGTATCCCCCCCAACCCATGCAGCAGCAGTGGGATGGATTTCTAACAGATGAACATGAAATTCAGAGCAGCCCCTGACTTGAGCTTTCAAACACATGAGCACAGCCTGTTAACCAGTCACCAAAATCTGCTTTTGGCTTTGGTCTAAAAAAGGGATTTAATTTTGTGTATTGGAGAAGACATCAGAAAGGCAGATTAGGAAAGCACACTAGTGCTCCCCACTCAATGTGTTTTTTACAAGGTGTGTGATCCAAGCCATGTCCCCCAGTTTCAATCTGCCCATCCCAAAGTTTAGGATATATAGGGATTCTGGTTTGTTCCCTTATGAAGACATGAAGCTTACCTCAAGATTTGGATCCAGAGCCAGACTCAGGTCACTTCACTGAAACTAGGAGTCTCAGACTGAAGAACACCTTCCCACTCCTTTGCTGATGCTCCAGTACTCCCATTTCTATGGAAATAAGCACCCCTTTTTTGGATAGCGTTCATGCTAAAACAGCTCCTCCCAACCCTAAGCTGAAGTTACTAATGCACATCTTTACACATGAATTATTTCCTACATCTATGTTTTGACAATACACTTAACTGGAATACTTTTCATGCATGGGGTGTACAAAGTGAGTCAATGGAGTGTTTGTCCTTAAACCACTATCCTACACTTATTTTTGTCAAAGGAAAGAGGGCTCTAAACCCTTCAATACAGACAGTATCTGGCTTCCAGACAGTGGCACAATGTAGTCTCTGTCTTTATGGTGTTTTGATCGTAGAGGGTATGTCAAAGTCTCTTTCAAGCCTTCGAGGTATGCAGGTGGATGTCCATTTTCAGGACATGGTGAAAGTCCCTCTCATGACCATAGTCCTTTAAAACTTCACCTTGATTCCACTTGACATTCACATGTTCCTCATGAAGGACATTTCTACTTTTGTAGAATAGAAGGAATTTTAAAGGGCTTTACTTGGTTCTGGTGCTTAAGCATAGGTAAACAAAAACAAACCAAAGAAAACCACAGGCCAAGCAATGCCCACCCCCTGAATGCCTCATATCATCTACACCCATCCTCTGCTTCCTCTCCTCTCCCCTTCAAGTGATGCAGTTGACCAGGGTTTCTTCCATTGCCCTGCCAGCAACCCCAAAACACCGTGCATTCCAGGACTTTTGACAAATGGATTGTAGCTGGAACAATACTTGAGAATGTGCCATCGTGTCACCATTCAGCGCTGTCGTATTGTTTTCGGGTTTGGACAGAGGACACTCTTCCCAAACTCAACTACAAGTTCTGCCAGCAGCAGGAGACCTTCAAGTCTTCCACAGCAACGACAAGTTTGGCACAGAAAAGCCCAGACATGAAACACTCATGGCAGCGAGCCGCGGCTTGACACAGAAGCAGAGGACGCACAACTGGGAAAAGCTCACAGGAAGGGCATGACGACAACCATGCGGATGAGTTGATGCAACAGCAGCTGGGCCTTGCAGTTAACAGCAGTTCCCTGCATCCTCCCTCCCCCTGTTCCTTTGACTCTACTGGGCTCCGGTGGTTTGAAGCCTCTCGGGTTAGTAGAAATTACAGCGGTCAAGGGTGGCACTTTTGGAGCAAGTTTGCACAAAATAGGAGGTGATGCTGTCCGACGCCTTGCTCATGGTGTGTTGGGTAACAGGACATCTCTTCAAGGCTCAGGGGCCCACAGGGGGGAAAAAGTCAAGAGAGGGTCGAGGGCTCTCAGGGCCCCTGCTGGGTTATGTGGCTCTTGTTTCTAAGGACAGGATCCTCGTAACTGCTAGCGCAAGTGTGGTGTGAGTTTTCCAGGGGTAAGCCTGCTGTTGGTACCCATAGTTGACATTCCCACAGGGGAAGTGCGGAGCCTAAAGAGAGGCACTTCTTTAACACTTGCGGTTAGGGAAGATGGCTCTAAGAGCAGGGAGGAGCCTGGCAGCCTGCCAGTCACTAATGTTGGGGCCCCACAGTACAGTTTCCTTCCTGTCCCAAATTCTCCCTCTTGGGCCTCTCCTTCTCCAGCAGAGAACTGTTTTTGCTGGCCTGCTTCTCTGCAAACCAGGAACCGTAGGTTGGATTCCAGAGATTGGTGGGCTTGTTTCTGGAGCCCCGGCTTTTGTGAAGCTCAGAAGGGGGATTGGACTGGGCACTAGGCCATGTTGATGTGTCCCCTCCTGTGCCTGACTGCACCTTCCCTGCTGGTACTGGCTGTTCCAAGGCTCCCACTTTCCCTAGAGGTTTTCCAGTGGTGACGGCTGATGGCAAGGATGGTGGAGATGGCAGGGTTTGCTTATCATCCTTTCTGTCTTGGTGTGTTGATACCAGGAGAGGAGGAATTCCTTCTGGATCGTCAGGGCGCATTGCCACCTTCTCCTCCTCCTCAGCCGATGGGCCGTATTCCACTGGCAAGGCGTGTTGATGACATCGGGGTCCTGCCGAAGGGAATAATGGGAATTTCTCAAGTCTGCAGCCATCAGGCATTGAATGACACATCTAGCAGCTGCCATGCTATGATCTCAACACACCCCACCTCCCAGAGCCCACATTCCATGAGGAGGGGATGCAGACAAAGTGCAGTTAGGTGTGAGATGCAACAGGATATCCTTAAACTCCAATTCTTTAAAAGAAAGTAACCCTTAAACCCACCATAGAACAGCAGGGGCACAAAACCAATGAAAAGCATTTTTTATGTCCAGCAAAATTTCCTGTGGGAATGTTTTTTTGAATCTATATCATCTCAGAGCTCATAACACTCTCAGTAATATTGAGAAAGTTGGAGCCATGTAGGTATTGCCTCCACACAACAAGGGAGGAATGGGAATGCAGAATGAAGACAATACTGGCAGACCCCTTCAAGCCTGAATCCATAGGGACTGCAGTTCTGAGCTATTTAAGCAGTTTTGAAAATTAAACTGAGAGGAAATGTGGTGATCCTGGCAACCTTTACTTATTGCTATATGCCATGGCAAGCTACAGATAGCAGAAAAAATTGCTTCCCAATCCCAGGATCCAAACACATATAAAAACAGATCAAACTTCCCAAATACAAAGGAAAGCAAACTGACTGAAGCGAACAACACTGAGCTCATACAAGGAGGCTGCACTGATGCAGGCAGGAGAATTTTCCAAACTGCTGTACTCCTCACAAACTAAAGCAGTGGTAAAAACCCAGTAAATCAGATTTTGGTCTGGAAAGCAGCTACATCTTTTCACTGTTGCCCAGCCTAAGAATCCCCACTCCTTTAGCCTGGCCATCTCCACCGCTGTCAGACATTGTCAAACGTTGCCAACAGCTGCTGAAACCACCTGCAAAGGGTGCTCTGAGCTGGGACCATTTCTGTTCAGTGCTGACTATGCCTTAAGGGTAAACACTGAGATGGAGTGGCTGGGATGAGGCATGTGAAAGCAGCGCAGGTGCTGGCCTGTCTTTGCTCTTTTGCTTGTTGGAATCTGTGCCTCTATAAGCAGAAGCAGAGCTACAGGTGTGCTCTCTGTCAAGCTATGTAAACCTTTGACAGCCTGTGCCTTTCAGCAGCAAAAGAAAAGAAAGATCAAGCACTTGACGAGGTGAACATCCCAGCCAGGGGTTCCAGGCTGCCATCAGTCTCCCTGGACTGCTGGTGCAGTAGTGCAGTGCTGGCTCCTCATCCTGTGTCCCCTTGTCTACACAGCTCCTCAAGAAGAACCCTCTCCATCCCTCTCATGCGAGGTGAATGAGCCCCGATACCTGAGTGCAGTACTCAATCCTCTCCAGGATTATGGCGAAGTTTGGCCGGTCCTCAGGCTGGTGCTGCCAACACTGGGTCATAATGCGGTAGCTGGGAGGGCAGAACAGGAGACATCATGACAGCAGATCCCATGGGATGTGCCAACTACTCATGGCAGCTTAGAAATCATAGACATTCATCACCATTCTTGCTTCTAACAAATAACAGTTCTCTGCCTTCCCTGGAGTTGGACAACTGTACTGGTAACCACTGGAATGTGACCACCAGTGGGGTGAAATCCAGAGTCCTTCAGAGAAATTACTCATCCACCTGGAATCCCTGGACAATACACTAAAGGCAGGCAGGGCTACAGATAAAGAAGCCCAGTTTTCCCTGCCTGTGAACAGTGTGATGCATTGAAGTCTCACAGCTAACCTAAGACAGAGAAATATTGTGTCATCTTTGACCAGACAAGCAGTGGCCAGGACTTCTCAAATGGGCCCCGAATTATTCTCCAAAACAACAGAAAAATTAAATATTAGAGAACTCACTGGCACTAAAGCTTAGTAAGACAGATTAGCCATAATTAGGTCAATCTTAAAAGTCATTAACTTTTGAGTAGAGAAAAAGCATTTTAAACAGAAACTTAATTGTATGAATATATCAAAGTTACAGTCTCATACACAGGGCCAGGGCAGTTTTAGGTGGATCCATCCTTCCTCCATTGGTGACAAACTCCAGAACCTCCTGGTTACTTTTGCTGGGATAGGGCATGTATCCCAAAGAGAATATCTCCCACAGCAGTACACCAAAGGACCTGAGTAGAGAAGCAAAGGAAAATAAAGTGAGGGATACTGGAATGACCATCACCACTGGGCAATGTCCTTAGGTTCAGTACCATCAGCATTGCCCTTTGCAACCTTTGATTGGGCAGCTGGTGGAAATCCTGCAGTAGGATACAGACATAAATAAGCTGCACAGCTGTAACAGTGAACTTTAGAACTTATAACAAATACCAGTAATTCACTGTTAGGTGAGTGAAGCCTATGATGTATGTAGGTAAATATGGTAGCTTTGCCCTTGTACTCAGCACTGCTCAGCTGGAGGTAACAAATGTGAAAGTCAGGTTATCCATTTCCGAGACACTGACCACTGCTGGAGACAGGAATTATGGTAAGCTTTTCCTCTGGAATAGCTACCCTGCATGAAATATCATGCTAGTGAATCCCCATTGATGCTCTGAGGCCCACAGGCCCCACCTGCCACTCAGAGCACAATAAAAACCCTCCCTAGCAAACACAGCCTGGGTGCTGTGGCCTGCAAAGCTGTGGGGACAGCAGCTGGGACAGGACCCCCTCCAGAGCATTCACCTGGTCAACATCTTGAAAACCACAGCCTCACTGGTTAAAATTGTAGAGAGATGTGCAGTGATGGGCAACTCCTCTGCTTGGTGCTGAGACAGGCAGAGCTCAGCTGTACAAGAGTTTGGACCTCACCCCTCTCCTGGGGTTTCTCAGGAGCTGTGTCCTGGCCACTAGCCCCTTCCCCCTTCACACACTCCCTGAGTTCTTGCCTCCTGCTCATCCAATTCTCCTCCCCAACTCTAGCCACTCAAGAGCTCCAAGTGCTGCTGTAGGCCAGGAGAAAGGCAAACCCATAATGCAGGACACCTTTCTCCCTGACTGGCAGGATGGATCACGCCTGCAACTTCCCATGGCTTTCCTTGGTGTGGGACTAGTGCTTTCCTCCCTGGAGCAGCACCTGCATCTGCCTTCATCTCCCTTTCCTGCCTGCTCACCTGCCCTGCAGCACCCACCTCTGCACAGGTCTGACCTTTCTGATCCCTGAAAGACCCATTTGTCTTTTAGTATGCAGGAAGTGAACAAGAATGTGTGTTTTTTTACAAAATGTTCACAGTTTACAAAAGGGGTTACAACACAGACAGAGTGGACGGTGGAGGAAAGGAAGCGCACCATGTGTCTGTTTTTGATGTAAATATCCCTTCCATGAAAGCCTCAGGAGGCATCCATTTGACAGGCAACATTGCACACCCACCCTTACGATAGTAGCTGGCTCTGTAAAGAACAAACAAAACAAAACAGTCAGCCAAGAATTCGGAAAATGCCATTAGTATGGGATTTTTGTAATTACAAATATTAAAATTATGAGCCAGAGGAGAGACTAATTTAGGTGGAACAATCTAAGTGCTGAAATGACCTGTTTCTTCTCACAAAAGTAGTGGAAAAGAGCAAACCATGGACGTGCTGTTTAATCTACATCACTTCAGGCCTGATCTGGTAAACCAGTCATCCTCGTCCTCCTAGTGAATTCCTAACAAAGTAATTGCTGCTGGCAGAGCCTCCTCCTGCCCTCTTCAACCACAACAAGATCTCCTCACCTCATCTCACATGGTCATCTTGAGCATACCCAGCAAGAATAAACCAAACCTATCCCATACATACCCAGTCTAAAGCACTGTGAGTAAAATCCAAACCCCTCTGGAGGAACAAGAAGCTTGTTGAGGAGGATGCCAGACCATTAGAGCTGGGACAGTATCACGAAAATGTTCCTGAGACAGGAGTTACAACAGTCCTTTAGAGTCACTGTCATTTAGAATAAAACCTGTAAGGCCCAAATCCCATCCTGGCCATTGCAGGAGGCTGCTCATGCAGGCTGGTGTCAGTGATCATAACCACACAGCCTGAGCATCCAAAGGATATTCCTGGACAAAGAAACAGATGCAGGCTTCAAAGGCACCTTTGAAAGCTCAGCACCAAAGTGTTCATCTTGGCAGTCAGGTCTGCTGATTGTGTGAGGGTGACAGATGCTACTTTGTCCCAGCAGAGCCCCATCTGACAGTGGGGCAGCACTCTTTGTGGGGGGAAAAAACCCAAGCAGCTCTGATACACTTGGCTTTTTGAAAGCTAGCACTCTGTTGGCATCACCTCAGGCTGTGATACTGTCAGAACTCAAGCTAAGCAGAGCCAAGCTTGCCTTAGTAATTGCACAGGAGAATCCCCAAGCAGGAAAAAGAAGGCAAGGCACTGGAATAAACTGTGCGGGACTGAGCACAAGGCACTCCTTCTTCCGAGTCAGGGCAAATCAATTCCTCAGCACAGCAGATATGGAGCTGCACTTCTAGAAGTGCTCTATGAGAGATGAGACATCAAACTGCAGCCCTGACTGCTTATGGTCATTAAAGAGTTTCTGGCACTTCTTGCAAGAGCAGAGGTAGTTAACCCTGTGTCCTGGCTGAATTCCAGTTTGGGTGATTACATTTTCCTGACCTTCTGCACCTTCCTCCTTTAGCTGCAGTAAATTGAGGAGATTTACTGATGACACCAAACCAAAGGTGCAGGGGTAGCATCAAGGAGAGAGATTAAACTCAGAATGATTTGGGATCACAAAACAAAAGGGTACATCAATGCCATTCAGTGTGGAGAATGTAAAGAAAGGAAATTGAGGACAGAGTCTAAGAGGGAGGAAAAACACCTTCCACGATCATTAGACTTCACTGCCAGGAGAAAACTGCCAGGAGTGGGAAAAGTCTCCAGGACAATTTAAGGCATCAGCTGGGATTCACCAGGCTGGGATCTCTCCACTCTTGCCTCACCAGGGTTACACAAAGCAGCACAGGAGCCTGCACAAACACTGCTCCTCCCTGATTTCAGTGACCTTCCACTTGCAGGTACTCCTGGCTTGGCTTTTCTACCTGTATATATCCCGGGCCATTCCAAAGTCTCCAATCTTAGCCACTCTCCCAGGCCCTCGGCAGGTAAGGAGGCAGTTCCTGGCAGCAATATCCCTGAAAGGAAAGGGAAGAAAAGAAAAAGAAAGAGAAGAACCACTTAACAATTTGACCGTTTTTCAAGCCAAAAAGAAAAAAAAAAAAAAAATGTACCTACTTTCCTGAGCTTCAGAGAACCTAGAACATCCAGAAAAGTCAGTGTTTATGAATAACTGCAATGTCCCCAATTCCAGTCTATCCCCACAGCAGGAAGAGTTTTGTTCTTTAACATTTTCTCTTTAAACTTCACATAACATCTTCCAGTTGAAAGGGTGGGCCTCCTGTGAGCCTCCTTTCACTGCAGGAGCTATTTTTATGTCTCTAAGGAGTGCAAGAAGAGGAGCTGATTTCAGCAGAGTACTAGTCCCGACATCAAGCTGTCTGGGGAATGATCCACTGATCTGCTCCTACTGTGCTTGCTCAAGTGTTGTCAAAAGGCTGTTGTACTGCCAGAGACAGGTAGAACACCAATGTGCAGTTATGGCTCTGAATACTGAAGCTGTGGCCCTGAATCTGTGTATGCAGGTAAAGCTCCAAGCTCCCCCTGTGCTGGGCTGGAGTAAACCTTGAGGTCTGAATAACGCAATGGCACAACTTGTGGGTGGCTCTCAGAACTGTGAACTGCCACCTCTCTTCTCATCTCTACTGGACAGGCAGATTTTAAATGCTTGCCAAACACTCTGTTCTGCAGGAGCAATGGTCACCTGATGTTGCCCTTCTGGCTGTGCTTGTTCTTCGAGAGGGAGAAGGAAAGGCTTCCAAAATGAGCAGACAGGCACTAAATAAAATTCATGACAAGGAGAGCTTTAAAGATTGTGTCCATTTGCAGAGTAGCCAAATAGGCTGCACAAGTGCAGGCCCTGAGACAGAGATCAGAATCTTTGGCAAAACTGCACACTTTGCCAGCCTGATTTACAGCAGCTCCTCTCCTTATTGCTTTTATGACTCTGATTTTGTCTACCTTGTTTAAAGGTATCCGGCCACTAGAGTGCAGCAGGACATAAACATATGGAGCAGGGCATTAGGAGCCCGTGCTGGCCTGTCTACAAGTCCTGCCCAGGCTGTGCTCACCTACCTGTGGATGAAGTGATTCTCCTCCAGGTACTGACACCCACAAGCAATGTCACGGGCCTGATTCTGAGCTGGAAAATGACAAGGGACATACATGGGTTAAAAGCAGAAACATGGTCTGAGTCCTCACTGATACAGCTCTGGGAGCTCTCCAGCAGGTGACATACCTCTGATGTCAGTACACAAAGGAATTAGGAAAACGCACAAGAGACAGTTCATACCCATGAACTAAAAGGATGTGCAGACACAATGTTATACAGATCCTAAAGACAGAATCAGAACAGACAGAATCAGCTGGATCTGACTTTCCATCTTCATTAGGATGCCCCTCTAAGAATTTCCCCCAGTTCTTATGGCAGATTCTTCTGAATTTCCAGCACGATTTTTTGAGGTCTGTAGCCTGACCTATTCTTCACCGAGTTTTTTTTGCATTTTGCCAGCTCTCTCTCTAAAGTCACTTGAACCACAGGAATGACATTTTTTGTATAATGGCATGAGTCCATTTGCTCTTTCCCTCCTCCACATCTGTGTAGGTTTTATCTTGCCCCCTTAGAGCACTGAGTTTTGTGTGTGTAGTAGCCAATGGCTATGGAAGACAAAGGCTGCCAACTCCTCGCTCCTGCCCCTCTGATGGAGTCCACAGCATTTGCCAGGAGGAGCCAGATGCTCAAGGGCAGGGTTTGCACCAGCGCTTCTCAGCCCCTAAAGCCAAACCATCAGCTGCTGCCCTGAGGTGTGCATCAGTGATCCCTGTGGTCAGTCCTGTGGGGGAGGAGGAAAGTGCTGCTGCCAGTGGAGTGATGAGAAACAACTGGGGGCAGTGACTGCTCATGCCACAAAAACCATTTCATAGCTAAGTGTTTATCAGCCTTAGTTATTGGATCAAACAAACTTATCACACTCCTCACTAAGCTCTCTCTTAGGACACCAACCAGTCAGCCTAGTCCCCAAAAGGCACACCTGCCCTTGGGGCTCTCACACCAGTGCACAAATCAGCACAGCTTCTCCAGTGACAGGGACTGCTGGCTCTCTAACCCATCTGTTGTGATGAAACGTGTCTCCAGATGGATGCAATGCTGTGCTGGCCATCCCACCTGATCTAAACCACTGCAAACTGGGACTGGAAATAAATCCAGGCTCTGCAGCAGCCAGTTGTTAAATGTTGGCTGGTAAAACAAAAAACCAACCAACCAAAGAAAAAAACGTACACAAACCCACAAACAAACAAACAAACTCCCACCTCCCCCCACCCACAAAAAACCCAAACAAAAAACTCCACAAAAACAAAACAAAAACCCAAAACAAGCAAAACTCCCCTAAAAATAAAAAAACCCCACAACTTAATGCCCTCTGAAGGTGTTAGGAAAAAAACCTGGCCTCAATGCTCGACTAATGAAATAATTAAAAAATGGTGCATCTCTGTGTGCGAACAAAGTCTTTTTTTATTCAATGCAAGGCCATAAACCAAAATGTGGTCTTGTTTCACCTGCCTATATTTTATTATTTACACAGTATACTTCATTGCATATATATACTTCACAGATTTTTTAAAACACTGGACTGCATCTCCCCTTCAACTTTCCTCTTTACAGAATAACTATTTTCTGCAAGCATAGAGCAGCTCTTTCCCTGCCATTTTGTGGGGAAGGGGGAATAATCTCTTTTACCTCTGTGAGTTAAAGTGACTCACCAGCTACACAAGATGGCTACAGTAAGAAAGAATGCACGTCTTCTTTTTTCCTTGTAGGGCATAACCAGGGGAAATTAATATCTCAATCTACCCATTCCCTGCTCTTTCGAGCAAGGGTCAGAAGCCTGAAGTGAAAACTGAGTAAAAAGCCCAATTCTTTACTCTACAATTGATTTCAGACTCAAGCTATACTGCAAGCAGTCAGTACACTGAAGCCACAAGCTGATTTGAACTGTATACCTTTTTTCTCTTTTTTCCTTTTTTTTTTGTTTTCCTTTAACTTTTTGGATGAATTCCTTCCATCTTTTATTTGGCTAAATACAATCCTAAAACAGATGTGACTGCCCAGCCAAGGACAATTTAGCCATGTAATTTGTTTGAAAAATGGAGGTTTGGGATTCATTTTGCAAAGGGGCAGCCTTGAGACAAACCAAAGGATTCACTTTACAGCTTTTGCTCCCCAGATGAATGGATGATGCCAGCTGCAATGCTCTGCTGCTCAGGGCAGTGAGCATGCTGGAAGCACTGGTGTGACACGTCCCAGGTGAGGCTGAATCCTGCTAAAGGTGAATGAAATTCTGTGTATTGTTCAGTGTAATCACTGGTCTGTGCAACAGGCTGCACAGCACAAAGGAGAAGAATCATTTATCCATATATGATTTCTCTCCCAGAGCTGGGCTTTGATTGCTGTACTGTGTGTGAGAAAGATCAGCACTGAACATCCCAGAATGGACAGTTCTGCAATGCTCACATGGAGCTAAGGCTCCAATTCCAGACGTCTCTGAATCTACCAGGTTGCCTCTCTGCAGATGAGGGGGAAGAGGTAATCCTGTAATAAATGTGAAACTCTATTAGAAATGGAAAAGAGAAAGCCTTCAGAGCTGTCAACCGTGGACTCACGGGGAATTATGAATCTGAACCTTATGGAGTGGCATAAATCGACATATTCCATGAGAATCACTGGTCCTGTAACAGTGATGTTGGATGGAGATACTATCATTCTTGCCTAGAGTCCAGAAAAATCATTACATGTTGGCTAAACTGAAACTTCGTTTTTTACATGAAGAACACAGATGAGCAACAATGCAATAGTGCTGGCAGCGTCTCCATCTCTCATTAAGTTGGATCCCATGTTCTGATACCTCCTGCAGCTGTTTTAGTTTTCTTTTTCATGTCCTTAGCAATACCTTAAGTGCCCCCTTCCCTTCACCTTCTCCTTCACCATTCCCTCTGCTCCCTTTCCTGCTTTTCAGCGTCCAAGTGCACAGCAGCATGCTGCATGTGTCTTGTTCCAAACCACACAGGTCGTAGCTGGCCAGTGGCAACTGGTCTCTCCAACATAGTGCTTTCTTCTTCCATAAGCCTTGGTCTTTCACACCTCTATTAAGTCTATCCAAAACTAGCAAATGAATTTGATCTTTGGCAAGACAGTGCAAAGAGCAACTGGGGGATGAAGGTAGAGACTGAACACATAAATATCTGTTTTGTAATTAGGCTGAAAGCAAAAGTAGGTGGGAAAGGTAGTAAAAGAAATTAGCTGGAAAATACAAAAGTGGAAAGAAAATAAGGGGAAAGGCAGTAATTCATATGGTTCTTACTGCAGAGTAAGAAGTGCACCTCTGCCATCCAGTCAGCCAGATAGGGCTTGTGTGTTCAACTCCTTTTGGATGCAAAGCTCATCAAAACCTCTTCACCTGCTATCCCTTGTCTTTCCCTTCCTTTAATGGCCCTGAAAAGCTGGACATCCAGCCTGCTATGCCTACCTTCTGCCTGTCTTCCCTGAATGAGCAATAGGAGGAACAAAGCAGCTTAGGGCTCATTAAGAGCAGTGCAAAGACACATCCACTAGCACTGAGCCACAGGGCTTGTGTACAGAGACTCTGACACACCTCGAGTGTATGCAGAGGGTAAATGCACTTCCAGGGCCAGATCCCACACTTCACAGAGCACAGTGCCCTGCACACATCTCATTTCTCATCAGTCACAATCTCCTTGCCTCGTAGTTTGTGAGCCAGCAGTCAAAAACGCACCAGAGGCTGATTTCTCAGCATTGGCCCCTCAGAAGCTGCCCCAGCAGCCAGATAATGGATTACCCTGTCATTCTTGCCAGGCAGACCCACATGGGATGGTTGCAGGAGCAGGGCAAGGCAAGGGGAAAGAAGGTATTAGAATGGAGCAAAATCGTGTGGATCTGTGTCTGCACAGAGTCAGGCTGTCCACATTCACCCAGCTGTTAAAGAGGAATGGAAACTGCTTTGTTGAATCAGTTCCAGTTTGCAGCCTCCCATCTGCATTTGAAACTCAGCTTTCCCAAAGTTTGGAAGACATGGGACAAAGCAGAAAACAGAGGCATCAATCCAAGATCTGCTTCACTCCTGGGAGCAAGTTAAATGCATAAACGAGGGAGAATCTTCAAGCTGATGGGAACTGGCCTTGTGCCTGGTAGTTGTTACGGTCAGTCTCAGGTAACCTCAAACAGGTCAGGAAAGACAAGGAAAGAAGGGGAATGGAAGGAGAGACTGTGAAGGCAGAAAGAGAAGTACTAAGGAAGCAATGGAGTGAACCATCAGCCTCTTCTGACATGGCCTTTCACAGCTCACAGCTGTCAGCTACTGCTGACAGGAGCAGAAATTGTGCTAAGGAAGAACTCATGACTGAGGTAGGGCCAAACAGGAAAAAACTCCTCAGATCAGAAGGCTCCCATGACTTCATCCTGTCAAGATTAAGGGCTGTTTCATCTACAAAAGCAGCTGACTCATTTTACTGCAGGTAGGTAAAAATTCCTACTGTGCAGGACTAGTGCTCTTGATAGTTCCTCACAAGATCTGGACGATCCCTGAGCTGGCTTCTCTAATTTAACAGCCAAACCCCATCCTGTTTCACTGCCTCTTCACACATCTTGCACAGCCTGGCCTGGCAGCTTTGAGCAGAGCACTTACCTGGCAGCATATCTTGCCTGAGCCATTTTACACTGCACTGGGTGAGAGGGGAGACCACGCTGTAGAACATGAATTTGCCCATTCACTTACCACCAAGTTCAGCCCATTTGTAGGAGCATCTCTAGGTGCTTCAGAAAAACAACCTGTATTTATAAAGTCTGCTTGCTCAGATTACAGATTTTCCTTTCTGGGTGTTTAGCCTCCTTATCCATGAAGGAGTCACTTTACTGCAACCTATTCAAGACGGCAGTGCTTCTGAGTCTCACAGACCATTTTATATGTCTGAAAACCACACTGCATGGCAAAAATAAAAAAAGTTGATCTGTTTCCAGATGCCTCAAGGAAGAATCTTATTGATGTCTGTTAGAGCGAATTTGTGTCTCTCTTGTACTGATAAAATGCAGCATTTTGTCCTCTGTCAAACTTAGAGACAAAGGATGAAGCTGGGCCCTGGTCTTAAATTTCAGCAATATCTGTGTGACTTTCTGACCCAGGGACTCAGAGAAAACTTTATTCTCCTGAAAAAATGAATTTTCTTTAGAAGTATAATTTATTTCTTCCACATTTCTAGTTGACTGTCTCTTCCTATTGATGCTGATTTCAGTGGGGAAGATCTTTAAAACCCTGGACTAAAGATATTTTTTATTAAGTTGACAGCTCCAGCCCGGATTGTCTCCTTGCCTAGGCCAAATTTGAACTGACATATATCCACAGAAATGTATCTGATCAGCAATATGAATAGTGGATTGATATTTTTAATATTACATTTTCCCCCAGCCTGCCCCCAGCTGGTGAGAGGAAGCTAAGAGTTGAGTTTAACATTTATATTTTTAGACTTTGCTTTTGTTCTTTCTTTAGGTAGCATCTGCAATGTTATCTAGCAAAGTCCAGGGATGAGGCACCTCTGCATAGCCCCAGCAGCACTTGTTCCCCATCCTCCTGGCTCCTGCCTCCACAGTGGTCTTACAGCAACAGAAACTTTGTGACCATCTAAAAGGCTGGGAAATAGTACCTGTATAGATCAGCTTTAAGTGTTTGCCTTGTGGCAGCAGCTCTCTAAATAAAATGCAATTTACTCTTCCCTTACCGGTCTCGGCCGTGTCTCCCTCAGGAAGGATTTCAGGTCTCCTCCAGCCATCAGCTCCAGCAGGATGAAGCGGGGCAGGGCCTGCAAGCTCACCCCGATACAGCGCACGATGTTCTGGTGGTTGAACTTGCTGTGGAGACAAGGACACCCAGTTGTGGAGCAACTTTGACCCAAAAAGCACAGTAACAGAAAACATTCAAACCTTTTTGCTGCAGAGAATGGGGGTTTTTTTTGTTTGTTTGTTTGGTTTTTGGTTTTTTGGTTTCTTTCCCCCAGAAAATAACAAATCTCAAAGGTAGGGCAACTGCATAAAGCTAAAGCACTGCCCCTGCATTCTGTGTCTGTCTGGGTACTGCAGGGACAGACGGAGGTGGGGAAGCAGTGGCTTTTGGCTGCTTTTCCACTCCCTGTTCTCTGCATTCTTTTTGGGCCACAGCAAGACTTGTGGGGCACAGGAAGCAGATCACGCCTGATAAGAGAGAAAAGTCTACTTGTAATTTTCCCAATCCAAGAGGCAGAAGTTGGGCTAGGGCAATGCTGTTCTAAGTACACGACATAACTGGGTGGGGATCTGCTTGTTGGAGGATGTTTCTTGAGGTCTAGTTCTCAAATACTTCCTTATTTCCCTACCTCTCAAATTGATGGGAAAGTAGTTCCACAGATTCTGGGATTCAGACACATGACATGACAGTAGCATAAAGTCAATGTAATCTGTTAGTTTTTGACTAGTCATTCCCAAATTCCTACGGTATGTTCTCCTCTCAGGAGAAATCCAAAATCATTTATCAATTCTAAAATTTGGGCTTTAAACTTTTCACTTTGGGTAATGGAAACCAGTGTGGATCCTTTTGAAAATTCAGCCTTTAATCATTTGGTGGCTCTTCATTTGTAAGAAGAGAAAAGGATGGTAATGCATATTCTCTTCATGCTAAAACTACTGTATAGATGTGCTGAGACGCACTACCTATGAAGATCTTTTTTCTTTATTTTGTTGGGCTTTGCAAGCCTACACAAATGGTGTTCATGTGATTCATACACACCTAATAATGAGAGCTTCCATGAGGAAGTCGAGCTCATCTTGCTCTGAACACACTTCTGGCAATGTCTGGGAAAGAAAGAACAGGTTAGCAAGGAGAAGATGCTTCAACACTGGCATTAACATTGTCTGCAGCAATCCTTCTTTCTCCAAAGAAACCTCACTCTAGGACAACCATTTGGCATTGCTAAAACTAGACTGTGAAGCCTGTTGAAAGGTAAATAGCCGAACTCCTGGCCCATCAATGCCGCTGTCATCCTCCTCCCAGCAAAGGAAATAGCCCAGAGTGCACAGAGAAGTGTTCAGCATATGGGACTGTGCTGTATAGAGGGTGAGGAATGAAATCACAGTTCCTGAGTTCCCTGCAGTTCAACATTCCTATCTTCCAGCAAGACTGGGATCTATAACCTGCAGCAGAACTGTGCTGCTATGTAATGTCTAAGAGAAAACAAGCCAGCTAGACCACTGAAGGCCTGGAGAACTCTGCCAGAGTCTCTTAGGATTTAGCTTCACATTCAGTGCATATCCATCCTGTAAGGAAGTGGTGAGATCCCTGGAAACCAGTCATCTCCTACTTGTAAGGTCTTTTGGCCTCTGACTCACGAGGCTTTGGACAGTTTCAACTGGGTGTAGCATAGGGAGGATGGATTTAGTTCTCATTCCTGCCATCTACTGTGGCTCTTTGCCACAGTGGGAAATCTTTGCCTATTTACAATTCACAGACCTCTTTCAGTATCTCACATACCCATATGCTACAAGCTGTACTATTGCTGTGACGGATTAAAGTGTTGCAACAGAGCAGCAACATTTCTAGCCACGTCCTTCAGGACTTACAGCAACGCTTCATTCATCTTCATTGTTACAATGCATTGGGACTCTTGGGTGAAAGGTGCACGAAACCATCACGATAACTCATACACTGTCACTTACTTTCACAGCCACCTGCAAGGGAGTGGGGTCGCTGGGGATCCCTGTCACCTGACCTTCATATACCTCACCAAAGGCTCCGTGGCCCAAACCCCTGGACAGACCAGAGAAGACAAGAAGGTTTTACTAGAGAGAACACACATTATAACATGTGGACACAGCTCACAGAACCAGCTCACAATTTTCATGGCAGTGTAACAGGGAGAACTGGATATTGACAATATGCAGGGGACCAGATCTTGGTGAGATCTTTCATGGACCTACATTTTATTTAATTGAGAGGGAAAGCAATCTGTGGAAGTGAACATTCCCCAGTGAAATCGAGCTGCTGGCATTGCAGCACATACAGAGAGCACTCATCTATGGCTTTGGTATCAATGCTCAGTGGTGGGTGCTCCAAAACAGATTACAGTAATTTCACGAATACAAGCCGCACCAATTTGACCAAAATTTTGGTTGGAAACCCGGAAGTGCGCTAATATTCCGGGGCGGCTTAATACATTAACAAAATTCTAAAGCTGCCAACACGAAGTGAGAGCCCGCGGCAGCCCCAAGCCAAGCTGGAGCCCGGCCGGCCCCGGCAGAGGTGGAAAGCCTGGCAGAGGCGGGGCCAGCAGTGTGGGGGGCGGGCGGCAGAGCCTGAGCCAGCAGGGCGGGGCAGGGGGGCGGCAGAGCCGGGTCAGTAGGGCGGGGGAGCCTGGAGAACTGGGGCTAGCAGTGCAGGGGAGCATGGCAGAAGCAGGAAGGGCCGGCGGTGGGCTTGCCTGGCAGCGGGGGAAGCCAGCAGAATCGGGGCCAGCAGCATGGGGGAGCCCGGCGGTGTGGGGGCCTGCAGTGCCGGCCAGGGCGAGGAAACGCGGCGGCGGTGCAGACAGGAGGGGCGGCCGGCGAGCCCGGCGGCGGCAGCCCGCCGGCAGGGCTAGGGAACGCGGCGCGCGCAGCCGGCGAGCCGGGCGGCAGCGGGCAGGGTTAGGGAACGCGGCGCGGTCGGCGAGCCGGGCGGGCTGGCAGGGCTAGTAGGAACGCGGCAGCGGGGCGGTGCTGACGGGAGAGGGGGGCCAGCGAGCCCGGCGGCGGCGGCAGTGGCTGGCCCGCCGGCAGGGCGAGTACGTAAACAACGCAGCGGCGACGCGGCCATATGCCTGCCAGCGGCGGCAGTGGCTGGCCCGCCGGCAGGGCGAGTACGTAAACGCAGCGGCGAGGCGGTGCTGACGGGAGAGGGGGGCCAGTGAGCCCGGCGGCGGCTGCAGCACCACCCGGCCGGCCCCGTCAGCAACCATGAGCGGGCCGAGCCTTCCTGGCCCCGCCCCGAGCCAGTAAAGCCCTCTATGCCGCGATCCTGTTACTAATTGGCCAATTTGTGAAAGCTGCGCACGGATTCTCGCGATGAACGAAAGTGCGGCTAATATTCGGGGTGCGGCTTATCTATTGACATAGACAGCAACATTGTTGAGGCACCGGAAGTGCGGCTTATAATCCGTGCGGCTTGTATTCGTGAAACTACTGTAATAAAGACAGGACTTTAGTCTTGGTGTTTACACACCCTAAAACATTAACAGTTCCCCTGATATTTCTGCATCACCATTAAACAAAAGATAGAGCAAGAAACTATGAAGTACAATGATTCTCAAAAGACCTGAATTCTAAAGCAAATAACTTTTCCTGATTTATTGCGTGATTCTGGGCAAGTACCTTAGCCAGTAAATGGTGATGACAGTGCTTTGTAAAGCACTCAGTTCTAGGAATTTGAGCTGAGAATTGTTTCTGGCAGTGATCATATTATGAAACTTACAGTTTTATTTTGAATAAGATTACAAGAAAAAGAGAAAGGAATAAGAGTAATCATACCATAGATCCTGTCCTATATCCTTGTGGTACAGATTTTGCATACCTGTCTATTCAGTCCTCAACTGGCACAACAACAGCTATTTCACACCAGTGGATGAGGCTGCACCCCAAATCCTGAATCCCTGTTAACCCTGCATGGGCTGCACATTGGGCAGTAGTATTTCCAGCCTCTGAGAGGCATTCCTGCATCTCAGTCTGGGGAAAGGCTCTTGCTAAAGCTCTCTGCTACAGCATGCACTCTCCTCTTAGAGCCAGGTCTGGGCTGAGAGCTGCATTGATTCTGCTCTCTGCTGTATCAGTGGACTGCTTTTGCACGGGCTGTTGCCCTCCCATCCACATGAACAAGGAGGAGCATTCTGCTCTGCTGTCCCATAAGCTCTGTAGTTTTGTCAGGACAGAACCAGTCTGGGCAGTGAAACCACACTGATTGTTGCCTGTGACTCAACCACTTTGTGTAATAACATTTTGTAGGCATCAACTTGAGATGCCATTCTTGGCTCTGCCTCACCAATCTATTGAGGGGATAAACCAGATCTTTACAGCTCATAACTCACCCTCCTTCCGATAAGCCCACTTTCCCTTTCCTTGACAATTCCCAGCTTTATCTTCTGCTATTTGCTTGCCACACTTTAAAAATCCTTTCAAAATCCAAGTGAAGCAGAAGCACAGGCTACACTGGAAACCTCCAGGTGCAGTCCAGGAAGATGTGCAGGTAAGGGGGAAGGAGTTAAGAGCAAAACATTGCAGACTGCACTGCTCTGAGCATAATTTTTTTTCCAACACCTTAAGCTTTCCAGTTTTCCAAGGACTCCTGCTTTCACTTTTTTTGAGTAGCACTGTATGGTACCAGGGTACCAGTCACATTCACAAGTATCCTGCAGTAGAGCAAAGAATGCAAGAACTCAGAATTTTCAAGTTTTTCTTAGAAGACACTTCTAAGTTTTCCAGAAGTTCTCACCTAGATGTGATTATCTTGCTGGCTTTATATCCCTGACTTTTTAATACTGTCTGGCATTTTCAAATCCATTGCTTTCCTTGCTATTTCAATTAAGGATGTCATTGTCTTTACCAAAGATTTGATTTACCATCAAAGATTTAAAAGAGCCTCCTACAACCTTCAGCCATCCCAGAATTTCATCAGCTTATGGCAGTGGGCCTTTCACTGCATAGCCTGTAAAAGATGTAACCAAATTACTGGTGATGTTTCAGTTCTCCTCGCAATCCCAGGAGGTGAACACTGCACCTGTAAAAAGTCAAGGTGAATGCCAAAATCTAGTCCCATCCACATGAGCCTAACTACTGCAGCTTTACATTTTATGAAAAGGGGTGTGAACCTAAAAGTGTTTGCAAGAATTTGCATGTGCCTGCACAAAGCTGTGTGTTCACACCTCTCAGGAGAGCCAGGGTATGTGGGTGCACAGTGCGAAGGAGGGGGAAGGCAAAGATGAATTTACCGGATGAGGGAGATGTTTTTTCGAGGCACCTCTTTAAGGTCACTAATGGATGTGGTCTTTCCTGCAAAGCAGTAGTTGGGGTTGTAGTCTGTCATGATTGTGGAGGTACGCAGCTTGCTCAGTTTGTACTCTGGGCTCTGCAGCTCCATCTGCATGGCTTGCAGCTCCTGGTGCTTGCGGCGGTACACTGAATGTAGAGAACACAGTTAACCACGTACAGAGACTGGATTTGCCACAGCCCTTCTCACTGGGATTCACTGTGCTATGGCCAGACTTCAGGGAACCAAACCAGCCAGTGACACTGGCATATTTCTGTGTATCAAATAATTACAGAGAGAAAATGGGATCTGAAGATATCCAGGAACCTTTCATTTACACATCTTATGAAGAAACAGGTTTGTTCATGGACTATCTGGAAAAAGTGAAATTAATTTCACTTGGAGATCTCAGAGTTCACAGTTCTGATGTTTCTGTTCTGCTCTGTTTAGTTTAACCAGACCTTCCACATACAAGTCCAGTTTGAAACTTGAATGAGCTGGGGTATAACCAACTTTCCTAAATCACACAGAAGTGACTAAAGTCTGAAAATGAATTATTGCATCATATTGTTCAAAATGTATAGCCTAAGCTGTTTCCTCAGAATAACACATTGTACACAAAAAAAGCAGCTATTTTTTCAAAACTTCCTCTGTTTCTAAACAACAGAGTAGGACTACATTTGAAGTCATTTTATGGTAGTGTTATATTCCTTGCATCGCTTCACTGATACTTCTGCAACACCATTAAAAACCACACCTTGAAAGAAGACATCCTGAGGATATTCCTTGAAATAGTAACTGATACTGCAGGATTTTTTCAAAAAGAAGATGACAATCATTAGCAGGTTAAATCACTATTGATTTCTGTGGGAGCTGGATTGAGCCCAGACACTGTGACGGTAATAGTTATTGCATCTTCTCCAGCAGATGTTGCTCAGGGGAAAAATTTAGGGGGTAAACATGCACTTGCAAAGGCAGATGGATGTAATGACCTATCCACAAACCCTTCCTGTCCTCCATTTTCCTCCTCATTGCCTTTGCTTTGATTTTTTAAATCGTTGCCCTTTCCTGAGATGGAATGATAGGCTCATTGGATGGAAAGAGGATTACTCCTTCACCCCTGAGAAGTATTTAGTCATTGTAAAAAGGTACTGTCAGGACAGAAATCACAGACGTAAGACCATGTGTGTGCAACTGATAACTCCTGAAATTCTTAAAACTGAAACAGCTGTCCAAATCTAATTTCCTGCTCTAGGTTCATCCCTCTCCTCCCCCAAACCATACATCGAGTGTGGACAAAGAAAGGTGGCAAAGCCGTGGTTTTGCCTGAATTCTGAATCCCTGACTGCTTTTCATTGATCCGAATCTATTCTGCTTGCACCAAAAGCAGGTGAGTGATTGGTTAAAACAAGAACACAAGAAGGTGAAAAATGCCTTTTACAATTTCAAACAAAAATGCCAAGAATACCCACATCCCACTGCTACAAAAGCAGCAGTTTGTTAAAGGGGAACCTATGTGAGAGCTTAAGCTTAAATGCCATACATTAAGAGGTGAAATCTGTACATAGGCACACAAATAAAGAAGGTTTTAGGCATTACACAGCACCAGATCTCACAAAACCAGAAGCAGCTGTGTTCTGGCAGCTTCACAGTACAACACAAACAATAATGTCTCTTTTGAGATGCAGTCAGTAACTGAAGCCTCCTCCAATTGGTCATTGTGGTTAGAAACAACTACAGAAATCTGAAATCTGAAGTGTGTGGGAAGGTGTCATTAAATACAGCAGTAGCTGAAAACCTGAATCTTTTTGCCTCTCAGGGCCCATTATCCCTGGCTCAGATCCAGCCCTCATTGAAAATATCTTTTTCAGAGAAACACTCACCTATCATGATTCCTGAAAAAGCCAAAATTAAAGCAGCCACCAATGCTGAAGTCACTACAGACAAGACCAAGGAGAAAGGGAGACGAACCACTGGCTCAGCTGCAACAGAAAAGAAGAAGGAATTATATATTTGAAATTATCTTCCAGGAGCCACTTCTTTGCCATCAAATTTTTTCTGCTCTTCCTTCCATTTACTCATCTGCTTCTCCAACAGTGTAGGAGCAACCTCTGGCATGACCAGTTCTCAGCATCTATGACTTCTCATACCTCATTGTTTCACTTTCCTCAATTAATATCAAGCCATTAAAACAGATGGTTCACTATCAACGAATTAACATGCAAACTCCCTGGGTGTGAAAACAAGATCATAAAAATCAGGGGCAGGAGGTTGGCGGGGGTGGGAAGAACATTACATTGCCAGGGTTAAAGCGCTGCTATCAATGCCAAATCACAGCAAAAGCAGGAGGAGGACTGCAATATATCATCTCCTAAATGCATGTAATCCAGGCAGAAAAACCTGCTAACAGTGTAGTGAAGCTGCATCCTCATGTGCGATCATGCTATTAAGGTTTACTTCACCTTGACAAAATGACCATACTTTTTACCCATCTTACAGGCAGGAGTGGTAAAAACACAACAATTTTCTCATGCCAGTGACAAAGCTGAAAGCAGGATCCCAAACCCCTGGGGTGACCTGCTCTATCTGCTGCACAAGAATATGAAGCAAAGCTATTAATGGAGCTCTGAGCTCTGGTTTTGAAATAAAGGCAAATACAGGCACAATATTTAGTTTTACTCAGAGAAATCTTGCACAGAATTTCTTACAGTTTCTGAACTTTTACCTTACATGTCTAAATCCACAGAAACCATATTTTTCTTCACCTTGCACTTTTTTGTTTGTTTGTTCTTTAGAGAATTGGCTGGAATTTCAGTTCAGTTGAAAAGTCTTGCAGCAAGCAAACTTTTAGGATTTCAGAGCAGACTCTGAACACTAGCACAAGCAGGTACAAAATTTGACTCTTCTCAGATCTGCCTGGAATACCAAACTGTATTGTGTATACTGTAGAGCAAAGCAGCACTGCTGCTCAGGGCCCCAGTCCTCAGCTTTGATGAGACTGCATCCTGGCAAAATCGCACTGCAGCATACACCAGCAAGAAAGAAGGTAACATTCAACTGCAGTCAGGTTTAAGAAAGATTAGAGAGCACTTCCAGGATGTTTTACAGTCCAAAGCTTTTGACCATGCATTTTCTGTCCCACTTGTTAGCAGTACCCCACACATCTACTTACCTGTGCAAGACACACCATCCTCAGCCAACTCTGTGCCTGGCTCACAAAAGCAAATGACTTTTTGAGTCTCAAGATCAACATGGCACTCGTCCATCTCACAGTGACTGCAATTAAGGTGCAGCCTAATTTCCACCTCTCCGTGCCCCTCTGTCACTAGGGAGTGGATGAAGAAGCTGAGTTAATTGCTGTAAAGACCATTCTCATAACTTCCTTGGGCTCACCCTTTTCTTTCCCAACCTTTACTCCCTTCAAGAGCAATCACTGCAACATCAAAGCTTTCTGACTGAATCTGGCCAGAGCTCATCTGTATTTGAAAATACTTCTGGCTGTTCCAAAGCAAACTTTTTTTTTTTTTAACAAGTAGTTTTTTTGTTGTTTTCTGAACACATTGCAAACACATTAAAGACACTGACTTCTGGGAAAACACAGGTTGGAGTGGCAGTATTTATCACTCCCATGCAGTGCTGGGCAGCACTTGGATATTTTACCAAGGGACACTCTAAGGAACTTGCTTGTTAGTGAATAGTCAGGTATTTTGTCTGTTTCTTTTCCTAAAGTATCTGAGCTATGAGGTTCTGTTATTATTTCCCTTGTCAAAAATTATTCTGGTAGGCTGGTAGAATGTACTGCTGGGAGTGTTTCCTTATAGGCTTGATGTTTCCTTTCCCTGTTTGTTTTTTTTTTCCCTGCTACTTCTGTCTATTCTCTGTACTTTATATACTTTCTGCCTCCTCATGTTCATGACACTGAGCTGTACCCCAAAAGGTTGTAAGGGGTCCTACATGTCATTTTTAAAATTAAATAAGCCCACGAGAAGACTTCTGACCAATATGAATACCTTTAAGTGCTGGAGTGTATAAAGTACCAATTGGATTAATAAAGGACACACCATCCTCCCCATCCATCTCTGGGTCATTGTCCACTGCAGCATTGCCACCTATGTCAAACCAGAAGTTACCTTAACAGACTAAGGCTCATAAAACAATAAAACACAGATAAACATGGCAACATGCATGAATTCAGCATATTTAGGGAGGCATCCAAATGAAAAAAAGAGAAAAAATTAAAGCATTTAATATATAGGGAATATTTAGCAAGTTGTGACATGAACTACTGGACTTTACCTCTAGAACTTCAATTAAATAATAGAAGCTTGTGACAATCAATTAACTAGCCCTGTTTAGGTAGGCTGTTGCAAACTAAGGCACAAACTTCATCTTTAACCATTTGGATATGCTGTGAAACATACAGGCCCTTCTTAAAATTTATGCAGCCAAGAGACTGGAAAGCACCAGTACTCCAGGGATAAGTTAGTGCCCTTGCTGATCAAGGTATGTACTGTGTCAGCAGAGGGAAATGAATAACCTGATATCCTTCCTCTCCTTGGCACCCTAAAAGCAGGGTGGTCTGCCAGAAGTGGGGACTGAAGGAATTTATGAGTTGCTCATTTGTGCTTGAGCATATAGAACATACCAGAAGCAAAGTATGGGCAATACATAACAAATATTAGAAACACAGTATAGGCTATATATCTTGTACTTCAAGCATGCAACAATTCCCCCACCCTACCCAAAAATAGCTTTTCCCTTTAATTGTCTTCAGTGAAATAAAGAAAACATGATGTTAGTTATTCTGTTGGAAAAAGAAGCATTATGCAGGAACATTGGTACAAAACATGTACTTAATAATTTAAACTCATTATTTCCTCTCAAGATTTCCAGTCTACCATATACTTAATTTAAGCTGTGGAGAACCAGGGGTTAAAGAGTCCACCACAGCACAGACGGCTGCAGAAACTATGTGGTCCAGGAGACTATAGGTTAGTAGAGATCTTGAATCTGGTCCACACCAGTTGTAATCAACATAATGCCATCTGACAGCTGCCCTGAGACACAGAGGCACATGAAATTAGCTCCTTGTTGACTGAAGTCATATTAAGAGGGGTGCTGGCTGGCAGCCTGAGCCTCTACCCCCAGAGACCACCTGTGCAGGACCAAGGCTGCCCCACAGCAGGGCAGGGGAGGAACAGCGTCTTTCCCCTGGCATAAAGCCTGGTTGCCAGTCTCCAGGACCAAAGTCCTCCAGACACAGGCAACAGGAGCACAGAGCTGTGACTCCTCAGCACTGTCACCCAACATGAAAGGCTCAGGAATCACAGCAGGATCTTAATGTCACATTTTTCAGAGCGCAAAGCCAGTGTTGGAGCTGAAGGACTGGCATCTGGCTCTTTGTTCAAAGACTAAATGCCATAAATTCATCTAGTGCTAAAAAGGCAACACACAGACATACTAGTACATAACAGTCAAATATGCTAACTACAGGAGAGTTATCATCAGCATTTTGCTGATCATTAGCACTAAAGGAGGGGAAGGGACACCTTGAACACGAAGCCACTTTACCTATATATCCTCCGCCTCCTCCACCTGAGGAGCACCCCCCTCCACCCCCTCCGAAACCCCCTCTTGTCTCCCACCCCCACTTCTTCATGGCCTGGGGGCAGGATCTTCCTCCAGTAGCACCTTCCAGCAAGGATTTTCCTGACCACAGGAAGGAAGTGTTATCATTCCAGCCACCTCCACCACCTGCAGATGAGAGAACAGGCACAGCAAGGGGTTACTTTTTGTGTGATTAACACTGCAGGGATCTGCAGGACAAGCATCCAGTCAAAACACCTCAGCTGAAAGTCATCACCTGCACCTCTTTTCACCTGCCATGCAAGGACAAGTATTTTCTATAGAAAATGTAAAAAGATAACCCTACCTATTCTCCAACCACTTATTTCTGGTTTACAGAGCCTTCCCCTTCTCTTTGATTAAAACACTTTTGGAAAAAAAAAAAAAGTCAGTTCTAAAGCAGAACAAATTGAATTTATTGAAAAGGGTGTGAAAACATGTCCCACTCCTGCTCTCCACATAACCAGTGACTCACTTTCAGCTCTGCTGGTTGCTCAGTCTGAGGTCTCTTCACACAGACTTCTAGACATGGTGCAATTATGCTCTTTCTGCATAAGCCAGAGAAACTCTGAGTATGTCCACACAGCACAAAAGAGTGCAGGGAGCAGGACAGGCTGACTGGCACTGCAAACTCCCACATCAAAAATCAAACAACTTTGTTTATGAGAGGTACCACATTATTTTGGGAGAATGCTGCCATAACTAGGGCTATACCATCTCAGATATCCTTACTTATGCCAAGTATCCAGCACTGTGGGTATCTTCTATTTGCATTTGTTATAATCCTCTACTTCCCCCGAACTGTATGTTCAGTTTTACCTCACCTTCTTGTGAGGCAATATTCATAAAGGTTTCATACATATTCACAAAGTTTTTCTTAAAAGGAATAAACTTTCCTTACCTGCAGCTCCTGAATTTCCATTCAACCCTGGAATAGAGGAATCATTCTCCAGTCTTTCTGGATGAAATGTGTCCGTTTTGGCCCTGTAGGCCCTGCCACCACCCCCTGCTGCAATTATCAAGGGGACCGGTTCTCCATTCTCCATCTTAACAAATTCAGAAATAAAGGCAATGTTCAAACTGAGTCAGACTCGTAAATGGAAGTTCAGCCACATGATAGTTACTGCATGTTGCACCAAGCAGGCACCTAGGGCTGCTCAGCACTGCCATTACATTATTTATGCACCCACACCCAGAAATTTTATGAATAGAAAATTAAGGAGTAGTCCTACCAAGTCCTGCTACAGGAAACAGCAGTGTTAGTAGCTCTATGAATTGTATCTACCATGGTGGTGGCTCTTAGAAAGCCTGTAATGTCCCATGTGACGACTCTTCTCAAATGAAACAGCTAAGGAGCATTGCTCTGCACAGTGTCTCCTCTGGCAAAGGACTGCCTGAAACCAGTGTTTGGAATGAGTACTGTCTCAGCTAGCACGGGACAGGAAACATCAGTGGTCTGCAGCTACAGGACTGCCATCAGAAAACATTCAGGCTATCCCCATCTTTTCTTGTCAAGCCAAATGTGTAGCTGAAGTCTCACATTCTACAATGACAGAGTTGAATGAAGTCCTGCAGAATTTGCCCTTTGCTGTAGAACTATTCTTCAGCATCTCAGTTTTTATTGAAAAAACCTAACTCAGTTCTACCCATTATGTTTGCAAAGGATACTCCAAGCCACTGGAGCAAGTGTGGCCATATTGCAAAGCAGTTCAAAGAAGTGTGAAGGCCAATCCTGAACCCTACATCTTTCCAGAGGAAATTAAGGATACCCAGAGGTCTTTCTGAGGTGTATAAAGGATTTTTCAGAGGCAGATGGCAGGATGTGCTGATGCTGAAGGTACATGGGGACTGTGTTTCCATACCTTAAATATGTAAGTGGCACCGCCCCCGCCTCCACCTCCTCCTGCCCATTCATTGACACTTCTGTTCACACGGATCTCTTCTTCGATCACGTTGTTCTCTCCAATGCAGACTTTCTGAATAACATCATTAGTCTGCAAACAGAAGACCAGGTCTAAATTCAGGTAAGAAACCTCCATGCCCTTGTACACACTGAGGCCTCATGAACCCTTCACTCCCAAAGCAAGAAATTGTCTTTCCGTGAAACTACATGACGAGAACCAAGTGAATGCCCTTTTAGAAGAATCTGGCTTTTTGCCTCAACCTCACCAGAAGAATTTGTTGCCATTTTTAATTGAATTATTTTGAAGCAAGCGCAGTGCTGATACCTATTACAATGTAAAATGACATGTCATGTTTTACATTGTATTATCATGTAAAACAGCTTCATAAAATGTAGCAGAATTTGCTGCAAATATTTCCCAGCATTAACAGTCTGTATTTCATAAGTGGAGGAAAGGAGTAATTCAGCAAGGATGTGCCTTGCCCCATGTCACATGACAGTCAAATGGCAGAGACAGAGAGAACCCAAGTTTGTTTACCTCATTTCCAGTCCTTTGTTAGTTGGGGCCATATTACCAATGTGCTGTTGATTTTAGTAGCAATTTTACTGCAACTGCCAGTACCTACCAAAACAGCAGCAATCCCACCTTTTGATTGCAGTGTTACCCTGATGTTAATGAAAATACATCCCTAAAAATCCTCCACATTTCCTACTTGGCATTTTTCCCTTCCATCAATTATCACTGAACATAGTGAACTTTCCGTATTAGGCAAATCCCTGAACTCACTAACTGATATCAATCACAATATTAAACCACCATTTATACCTGCTTCAGGACTATGACCTAAGTATTTTTTTTTGGTTCAAAATTGGAGCACTAAAGTGCATGACAAGGACTCTTCTCTGAGCTAACTTTGTTTCTAGCTTATTTTACTTTACAAGTTTTGTTTCTGTAACATTATTTTGTTATATTGCACACTGAATCTACTAAACCAACAACACTTTAAGGGGAAAATGCACAAACATTTGTTATAGTAGGATTGACCTTTTGCTTCCTTCTACTTTCATGTATGTGTTTTCTTTTGGAAGAAGAACCTGATAAAACCATGCTCAAATTCCAAATTATTCTGCTGACCACAAAATATCTTCTCAGTTGTGCCAGAGAATCAGTGGCATTCATTTTGTGTGTGCCTTGCCTAAAGAACTAACAGTCCTCTTTCCCTGTTTTTTTCCCTCTCCTTAATTGATTTGGAGTTGGGTGGGAATGATTAATAAAATGACAAAGTCAATGACCCAAAGGAACCACTAGATTACAAAAAAATATAATCCTTCATGGCAAAGACATAACTGATTACAATCCAATCTAGTAAAAGTCCCCTCTACGAGTCAATGCAATCTCTTTGCCTCAATGAAAGAATTACATTAGCCCTCAATAAATTCTCACTAAGATTACAGTGGCCTGCAATTTAATGAGTCCATATATTTCCCTCAGCTGGAATGTCCTAGTTAAAGACGTTGGATGGACATTTGAGTTAGGCCATTTCTCATTTCAAAAAGGCTTTATATTAATGGTTTGTTTGTAGATATGTGTAATTCTAGTTTTAACATTATTTACTTCAGCAGCCAGCCTTGAGAGCCCCTCTTACTTGTCTATATCTTTCAACCTTTCCCTGCTCTAACAGACTGCTAAGCTTTCATCTCTTGGATGCCAGCCATTAACAGCTGAGAAATGCACATCATTTAAATGTCCAGCTCAAAACTGTAGGTGAAATTTCACCAGAAAATGCTTAGCTCCATGAGAGTGTCCTATTCCCACATCCTCCTCCAAACAATTAATAAACTAACATGCATGCAAATGGTGCCCATCTTTCTGTCCAGACATTTGCAGGAAGGGTTGGTTAGTAACATAAAAATCAGGACTAACCCAACAATGATTGATCTGTCTTTCCTACTCCCAAATGGAAAATGACCAAGCAGGCCCTGTGATGTGAATATCTCTAGAGGTGCAGAGTATATGATAATGGCAGGGCTGGGCTCAATAGTGAAACAAGGGCCAAACCCTTCAAAATCAGCCTTGAAGACTGATCTCCAGAGGAATGGAAGGCAGGCTTGTCTTTTGCCTCTAAGCCCCCACACAAGTGCTCTGAGATACTTAGATCAGTCAGGAACCTGTTGTGTAACGGGGCCCAAATGTTGAAAAGAAGAGAGCAGAGGGACATGGTGCTTCGTGTTCTCATGGTCTCCAAGTAAAACTATACCTGCTCTTGACTCCTATAGCCCCAAACCCTTGAGAACAACATTCTGCTGTGTGACAAGACAAAACTCGATGGATTGCTAGAAAGGATGAAGGCAAAAAAACCAGGCAATCACTTACACTAGGACAAGCATCTTCTCCTTGCTGTCCCACCAAGATATACAGTGTATCATCCTTCTGGAGGTCAAAAATTCCCAGCACAGACACTCCGTGGGACCGCACCATGGTGTTCTTCCCTCCTTTCCCACCTGCAGCTCCATAGCCTGAGATGCTGCAGAAATAAAAGGAAAACAAGAGGCTGCTACCTGAGTTGTCCCAGGCAGGTGCAAAGAAGCACAAACCACTTCTGAGCACTAAGCATTTTGTACACCTAACACGGTGTCACAAAGCTGAGCTCTGAAGACCTGACATTCTGAATAAATCTAAAGCCAAAGCCTGAAGACTGTTTTCTGCTCCGTTTGAATCTGTGAGCTTGGGTAGCTACAAAACAGATTCTTTCACATTGATTATTGGGCAAACACTGCTGAGAACAGAGTAAGCAATCCCTATAGTTTCCAGCTTTAATATATGAAACACATCTGTTTCCCAGAAGGCACATCCTTGAGAAGTTTGCAGCAGGAAGAGAAAGAACAGAAGGAGAAGAACTGGTAAAAATAGGACATATGGCTAAAGAGAACATTAAGCATGAGATTGACAGAGGGAGATTTTGAGAAAGCAGACAGCATAACGGGTCCTGGTAGCATGGACCAGATGGAAAAGAGCTCTCTTATTCCCAGGACCAGAGGAATACAGAAAGAGAAGTAGATGGAGATGACACTACCTGCAGTAAACAAGAAAGGCAAAAGCCCCCTGGCCAAACCGATGGTGATCAGGAGCACCTCACTGTGGAGTGGGCAGGTTACACACAGGCTACTGCAGTCTCAGTTAAACCTCTGGGATTTTTATTTTAAACAGTCAAGATTCAGAGGTACTACTGTTGCAGTTACCTAAAGACATGCTGTAACACTGTATTTCTTAGCTCCTCCCTCTCCCTTTCTAACAATGGACATACTTAAAGCAGCTTCTAGCAAGGACTTCAAAGCACTTTTTAAATATCATGAAAAACATTCTGCTGCAACAAAACACAGAGTACTCAACTTTCTGAGCAGGTGAATGACGGTACAGTAACTCAGTTTAAATCTGAAATATGCAGGTAATTCTCCACTGACATTAGTAGCTTTCCAGCTATTTCTGGGAGAGCAAAATTCCAGCTGGAGCATGTAACCAGAGACTGCAGGACTCAGAACTCAAAAATTACTCTCAGCTTCCTACCAGGCACAGCTTAGGTGCTCTGCTTTAACACCTCCTTTCCTCCAGCACCTGGCTTCTCTGTGCCCAGCATAGTCCTGCCTGGAAACAGGCAGTGTCTCATAAAGCATATTAGATCCTGGCAATGTGACATGATTATGTTCATGCCACTGCTGATAACCAAAGCAATCAGTCCTCAGTTAGGCTGTACCAGAGCCAGCAGAAAAATGATGGACACAGCACTGGGCCACCCTGAACAGATGCTGCATGAATCTGAAGAACTGAGTTGATTTGCTGTAGAATTTTGCAATGGCTAATGAGGTACACTACCAGGCACAGCAAGCTGGCAGGACTAATTGGCTGCCAGTAGGGGCCATACTTTCCCATGTAAGAATAGATTTTGCATACAAGCAGTGATATCAGAAAGTTCAGGAAACCAGACTGGCCTATTCAAAGACTGAAGACAAACAAAACCCAGTACATTCAGGTGACAGTCATTCCCTATTCAAAATGGGTGTCACTATTTAAACAGTTGTCTTGACTTCAAACTTTAAGAGGATCCCTTTCATTAGGACCACCTTTCTTTTACAGGAGGAAGAAAGCCTTTTAACCATATTGACCCTGAAGAAGGTTCAGCCCATCCAGAGCAAATACAGAGTACCTTCACTGCTTTCCTTCTTTCTTTTACTGTGACACTTGTGGGATCTGAAAAAGAAGCCCACACCTTCAGGAAGCATCAGGATGCAGAGTGCAAACCAGGCTGTGCAAACCAGGGCTGGAGAAAAATATGCACCCTAACATCCAGGTTATGGGAAACACTGAGCTAGTCTTGAGAGTATGAGAAAATGCTGTGCCTAGGCTGGCTGACTCAGAATGACACTCTTGCACACCACTGGCTATGTTCTTGTGCCACATTACATGAAGGGACCATAGAAAAGAGAGGACAGTAGAAGTGACCACAAATGAGGCACTCAGCAAAATGGACCTAAACCTCTTCCTTTAAAGATGGAAAGAAGTCAGATAAAGGATGGTAATGTGTAATTTATTACAGTCCACTTCTCTCATACTTGTTCGTAAGACCTAGATGACCAGATCTTCTGAATGCTTAGAAGGAAAACTGAAACAAAAAAAATGTTCTTTTGTAATGTTTAACTTCATTATTACACAATGTGAAGTTCCATGGGAGTGAACCAGAGCATGTAAAACTCCAGTTTTCAAATGTTGGCACCAGAGCGTGTGGCAGCCTACTCAGACTTTCACAGATGGTGTGGTTTTATGGGTGTGGTTGGTTTGTGTTGGCAGAGTTTTGTGCAAAATTGAGCTGTCTGTATTTTAATAATGCATATTCTGCCTCATGTTCACAAAATCCGTATCTTTCTTGAGCAATTACAGGAGTTTACATTGCACAGTGTAAAACACTGATATGGCAGAATATCAGCTTTCTGGAGAGCCCAGCAGCCAGCAGGAGGGTTTTCTCCCTGGGTCAGGGGTTCCAGCAGTGCCCATCAGGAAAACTTACAGGACCCACACTGCAGCAGGACCGCAGGGCAGAGCTAAACACAGGCAGTAAGTCCAGACTCTGGGAAGCCCTGGCATTGATATTGCAACTTGACATTTTCCTAGGGCTATCTTATGCTGGCGGACTCTGCTTCCCCTTCAGCAGACCAGAATCAGGAAGATGTCAAGTTAATTTAAGCCCACAATTGCCTCCTGCTTTCCCCAGGCTGTGAATTTTCTACTATAGCCTTAAGAGGTGCAGAAGAGAATGCCATCCCTATATAGATATATGTTATGCACGACATTATACCTCTATTATCTATCCAGAACCTAAAAGTCTGTTAGGTCATTTACAGGAATTAAATAGACAGGTCACCCCTGCACAGCCCAGGGTTTGTATTGAGCAGCAAAAAAAACAACTTACAGTTGCACAGGAATTTTGGCTCTTAGACTCTGATATTAAAGAAATGACAGTGCTGTAAAGCTTTTGGGCTGTTTTGCCTGTTCATTTTTGGGTTGTACTTTATAACCATATTTACTGGATGCTGGTTCTGAAAAATTCTATTCACCTCAGGCAACTCCTTGTTGATAGCTGGGTAACATATGCTTTCTGCATTACCATCAATCCTTGTAGGAATAGGCACTCAGGCAGAACTTGTGTCTAGCCCAGCCAGTTTCTGAAAACTGCTTTGCCCTAGACCTCTATTAGAGACTGACATCTAGCCTTAACATCAACATTCTTATTCAATATAAAGGGAAAAAAAAAAGATGGGATCAGAAAACTGTAACTGAAATTTGTTCAAAGCCTTCAATAGAATGTTTTGCTTTGAAATCCAAGATTCTGTCATTGTTTTCAATATGGATGCTACATAAAAACCACCCTAGACAGTCACTGGTTCAAACTGAGAGTTCTGCTTACAAAATGATGCATGTAATGGCTTCATGACACCATTCAGATACAGTGAACTACACTTTGATTGTACTTCTTTCCCCAGAAAGAGCCAAAAGAAAAAATGATTGGTAAAAATCTGATTAAGCAGCATTGAACCGTATCTGATCATCTGTCTTTGAAAATAACTCCACAGGGGGATTTTAAGTGTTAGAACCCTCAGTATCACAGAGCCTACCATTTAGGTGGCTGGCTTCCAAAATCAATTCTACTGTGTTAAGCCAAGCTTACACGTTCAACTTGCTGTGTCTAGGTTCAAAAAAGTGAAGATACTGAGCAGAGGTTGATGCAAGCTCTCCTATAAGAAATTCTGACACATGATTTTACCTTCCATGCCAAGGGAAGGGTGAGAAAACCTCATTCTGATCCCAGGGCTCAATAAATGACAAATGGGAAATGCATTCCTCTTAGTCTGGGGAGGTGAAAATGCTTCATTTTCAGCTACTGATAGAGCTCTCCCAACCTGTAATCATTTAGGCTGAAGATTTGCCTGCTTCAGAAGGTTTCTTCTGTTTCACCAAAAAAGTTGCCTCTTCCAGCGATCCAATCTGAGATGAGAGAGACTGGGAATCAAAGGCTCAGTGATAAGTAAAACCCCAGTAGATGTGGCCAAACTTCTGAATGTAATACTTCAAAAATGCCTAGCTTGTGTCTGCAGCTCGGACAGTTTTGAACACAGATACATCACGACAATCAGAGACAGTTCCCTTACCTGTATGTGTTGGTTGCTGGTACTCTCCAGATCTGAATGCCTTGGAGAATCCCTTCAGCTCCCACCACCACTCTGAGCTTGGAGTTCCTGTAGGCGTCATTGCACTGGCTCTGTGTGGGGCCATAGGGTCCACTGGCACCACAGGTTGTGAAAAACCACTGATCTGAAAGGAGGACGTGCAAAGCATGACTCCAACATCCAAAGACTGAGTAGCTCTCCTGCTCCTTAGCTTCTTGGACCAAGAGCAGAACTGGCCTTGAGGTTTTAACCCAAATACCCACAGAATTCTTTTAAAAGTCTAACTGTTCTGTGTATTTGACAGCTTTTCATCAACATCTCCAGAAATCTATCACAACAATAAACACAGCTTTATTTTTCCTAAGGCTCAAAAAGGCAAACAGCACAGAGTAGAGAAAAGTCCAACAGAGCCCTCCCAGTTTCAGGCTCTGCATTCTGGCTGTAAGTGCTCATTCATAGTCTCCAGGCTGGTGCATTCTAGCCCTTCCAGTTTCTAGAGACATTTGGTTATTGAATTTATTTTAAATGGAGAAGTAACTGTTAATTAGATAAAAACCTGTGAATACAACATCATCACAATGATTAAAACATAACAATAGATTAATTGCATTTTGAATAATTGTTTGCTCACAGGAGACTCAAATTAAGCTTCAGAAAGCAAAACACCTGACTGAGGCATGTAAAACAAGCATCTGGCTCTGCATTTTCTAGGCCAGATCTGTGGGTGTAAATCAATGCCTGCCTATTACATTTTCATCAACTGGAAATACTAATCCTGTACAAAGCGATTTCTAGAATAAGGCGTTGCAAATTTATGTCTCAAAAACACCTAATTTAAAAAATTTGAATACATGACAGTGACAATTACGTTCTTTCCCTTAAAGATTCATTTTAGGGGCATTGTTGTCCCAAGATCACAATGTTTTTGTAAAACCCACGTTGTCCTATTTTCTAGTATATCAGGAAATACTTAATATATAATCAAAACTAAGATCTAGATGGTAAATAAGTGGACAAAGCATTTTTAGTGAACATGACATGATCTATCGAACATACTTATTAATAACCTAATATACACAAGCTAATAAACTCCATTAGGTAGTTCTATTGCCATTGAAGATAAAAGATTTGGAACACATCTGAGGTTTTTCTATGGATTACATTGGTCCAGCAAGCCTTCCATGTCACCTCCTCACAGGGCACCCTTTCTCCATCAGCTTCCACAAAAGCAATGCCACACATGCAGATTCCTTCGGTGGTGATACTAATTAGTTCAGACAGGGCATTAATTGGACTCGGTGACCAGGAGTTGGACTTAATGATCCATGCAGATCCCTTCCAGCTCAGGAGGTTCTATGATTAGCTTGACCTGCTTCTTGGAATTCAGAGCTGATGTGGTCTAGAAATGATGGTCTGCAAGTGTCCGGACGAGCAAGTCCAAAAGTTCTACCATTACTGTTACTGGAGAGGTTCACCCTCCAGAAATACAAGAAAACACATAAGCTCAGCCAGAAAAAAAATGTCTGAATTACCTTATCACAAACTAATCCAGAAGATGAGCTAAATTCCTTCTTACAAAAAAAGTTCAGTGAATTAAAGAATTAAATGGATCAATACAGTAATTTCACGAATACAAGCCGCACCAATTTGACCAAAAATTTTGGTGGAAACCCGGAAGTGCGGCTATATTCCGGGGCGGCTAATCTATTAACAAAATTCTAAAAGCTGCCAACACGGAAGTGAGAGCCCGCGGCAGCCCCAAGCCAAGCTGGAGCCCGGCCGGCCCCGGCAGAGGTGGGAAAGCCTGGCAGAGGCGGGGCCAGCAGTGTCGGGGGCGGGCGGCAGAGCCTGAGCCAGCAGGGCGGGGGAGCCCGGGAGAACTGGGGCTAGCAGTGCAGGGGAGCATGGCAGAAGCAGGAAGGCCGGCGGGTGGGGCTGCCTGGCAGCGGGGGAAGCCCAGCAATAATCGGGGCCAGCAGCGTGGGGGAGCCCGGCGGTGCGGGGGCCTGCAGTGCCGGCCAGGGGCGAGGAAACGCGGCGGCGGTGCAGACGGGAGGGGGCGGCCGGCGAGCCTGGTGGCGGCGGCGGCAGCCCTGCCGGCGGCGCGAGCGAACGCGGCGCTCGCGAAAGCGCCGCCGCTCGCCGCTCGCCGCGAAAGCGCCGCCGCTCGCCGCTCGCCGCAAGCGCGCCGCCGCTCGCCGCGAACCGCGAGCCGCGAAAGCGCCGCCGTGAGCCGCGAACCGCGAGCCGCGAACCGCGAGCCGCGAGCCGCGAGCCGCGAGCCGCGAACCGCGAGCCGCGAACCGCGAACCGCGAGCCGCGAGCCGCGAACCGCGAGCCGCGAACCGCGAGCCGCGAAAGCGCCGCCGTGAGCCGCGAACTGCGAGCCGCGAGCCGCGAACCGCGAGCCGCGAACCGCGAGCCGCGAACCGCGAGCCGCGAGCCGCGAAAGCGCCGCCGCGAGCCGCGAACCGCGAGCCGCGAACCGCGAGCCGCGAACCGCGAGCCGCGAGCCGCGAGCCGCGAGCCGCGAGCCGCGAACCGCGAGCCGCGAACCGCGAGCCGCGAAAGCGCCGCCGTGAGCCGCGAACCGCGAGCCGCGAACCGCGAGCCGCGAAAGCGCCGCCGTGAGCCGCGAACTGCGAGCCGCGAGCCGCGAACCGCGAGCCGCGAACCGCGAGCCGCGAACCGCGAGCCGCGAGCCGCGAAAGCGCCGCCGCGAGCCGCGAACCGCGAGCCGCGAGCCGCGAGCCGCGAGCCGCGAACCGCGAGCCGCGAACCGCGAGCCGCGAACCGCGAGCCGCGAGCCGCGAAAGCGCCGCCGTGAGCCGCGAACCGCGAGCCGCGAAAGCGCCGCGGGGCGGGCGCGGCGCGGGGCGGGCGCGGCGCTCGCGAGGCGGCGCGGGGCGAGCGAAAGCGGCAGCGGGGCGAGCGAAAGCGGCAGCGGGGCGAGCGAAAGCGGCAGCGGGGCGGGCGGCGAGCCCGGCGGCGGCAGCCCTGCCAGCCGGGCGAGCGAACGCGGCAGCGGGGCGGTGCTGACGGGAGAGGGGGGCCAGCGAGCCCGGCGGCGGCGGCAGCACCACCCGGCCAGCCCCGCCGAGCCGTGGCGCTGTGCTGGGCCACCCGGCCCCGTCGGCAACCATGAGAGGGCCGAGCCTGCCTGGCCCCGCCCCGAGCCAGTAAAGCCCGCTATGCCGCGATCCTCTTACTAATTGGCCAATTTGTGAAAGCTGCGCACGGATTCTCGCGACGAACGAAAGTGCGGCTAATATTCGGGGTGCGGCTTATCTATTGACAAAGACAGCAACATTGTCGAGGCACCGGGGTGCGGCTTATAATCCGTGCGGCTTGTATTCGTGAAACTACTGTAATTTGACAGAACTTCAAGAAATAAAGCATCTGGTATTTCTGAAAAATGTTGGCAATACAGTGTTGTGCAAAAATACCACTCTCTAAGAAAATTTCCCAATCTAAGTACTGCTGAGAGACTAATCCCATTTTACTGAAAAATCTATACTACCCCACCTCAAAACTCCCCTGCAAGGGTCCTCTACAGATTTTGTCACTGTAACTTGTTTCATTTACATATTAATTTCACTTATTTCTCCAATCCTTCTGCAGTGGGCGACAGCATGAAATCTTAAAATTATTAGACAGCAAATGGAAGAATTTCCCTCTCCTCCTTTTCTTCTCATGTATCCGCACAAAATCCCCCAATACAACAGCTAAGAGGGTAAGAAAGGTCTAGAAAGAAAGACCTAAGAAAGAAAGGTCTAGAAGTTACTAAAGCAAAATGCTTCAGTAGCTCTGAATAGTCTGGCACCAGAAGTTACTTGTGTTTATCCTTGCAAAACCCACCCCAAACCCAAAGGAAAATCTCACACTAACTGGAAGATGAGAGACTCATTCTGTCAGCTATCACAGTGATTTAACATTGCAATACCCCAGTGGGCTTAGCCACCTGCACTGAAGCATATGTTTAGTAAAGCAGGCAGGTAAGTGGAACAGTAAGAAATCGCTTGGATGTCTTCAGTGAAATATCAAACATGTTCCCAAAGGTAGATGCAGATGACCTTCAAGGGGACAATAAGCCCAAAACATGAGAGAATCAAAATGGAACACTGGAAATGATAAAAACCTAGGACAGACCACAGCATGTGCAGACTGCTGCTATGGTTAAGTTTTACATTTCTGATTTAGTCCCTTGAAATAATACTCATTCCTTAGCTATCTGCCTACCTGACCTTGGAAAAATTATCTCTAGACGATACCACATGTAATACACAGCAGAGCTAGACCTGAAAATGGCTGCTCTTGGCTCCCACTGGGTTCCAGGGACTGGGGACAGTGAACTACATCTTATTCCAAAATGCTTTGAAATGTCTCTCTAGTTCCTTAAAAGCCCTGGTGGAACAGAGGAATGTCATTCTGCTGTAGAACTTATGCCTTCAGACTCTGAACTGAAGCAACCAGAACAGCTTTTGTATTTTCTGCCTTCAGGGCAGACTAGAGGGGACTCACTTCCAGTGCAGAGGCAGTATCAGAGGAAAGGCAAACACTGCTGGGTATTTGAGATTAGTCAATCTGCACTAAGATTTTAGAATCTGGTTTTCCAGAGCTTGAGAGAATGGGGAATGAAAAACCACGGGTATGTTATGCCAGGGAGTACGACGTAAGGAACTTGGAGATGACTGAGCACAGGAGGTAGTATCTTAGATTTCTAAACTGGTCCTGTTTTAATGGATACAGTGGTATACAAGATTGTCTGTAAAGCCTCCCAGGTTCTGCAGCAGCTGCAGCCAGTGCTAGCAAGAATATTTATCTGCTTTATTCAGTAGATGGTAGACAAGAACAGGAAAAGATGTGTTTCAGAAATAGCAGAGCTGGGTAGTGATTTTTTTGCCCAAAACATTGCAGAGGGAATACTGGCCCAAGTGAAGTCCATGGAGTGACTGCATCTGATTTAATCCAGTAGGGATTTTAGCAAAACCTACAGCCAGGTGTTGCACGATCTCCCCATTTGTCATTGCTGCGCTGATGTGCAAACAGCTCTACTTTTGTTTATAATACTGGAAGCCAGTCCAACATGGAACAGCTTTGTCACCAAATTAAATGGGACATAATTTGACACAGGGAGAAACTGCCCCTCATTTCAAGATAATTAGGACAGATGGATCTTAGTTACAATTCTGGATACAGACTAAAATCCCCACACTTCCCTTCCCCCCCACCATCTTACGCGTTTCACAACGCCAATCCTCAGTGTGCAGATGTAACAGCAACCCAAGATCTGAAACACTAACCCAGCAAAACAGAGTGCTGCCTGTCTTAAAAACCCACCTCTGCTTTTTAAAAAGTAAGATTTCACTCCCTGCAAAGTATTGATTTTCTCTTGATTCTAGAAATGACTGCAGCATGTCTTATGAGCTTGGAGAGAGCATTTCTACAGGTTGCTGCATGCCACAGCAGTTTACAGTAATTCAGTTTGAAGCATTATTTTGATCTCCAAAGACTAAAGCAGCAGCCCTGAATCGAAAATCCTTAAGTAGCTTGGTGAGAAGCATAGATTTTTTCCATCAGTGAATAACTGTGGTCTGTTGCATAGTGCACAGCACATCCCTCCTTCCTTCTGCAGTGTGTGGCAGGATAACACTGCCAAGCACCTCACACACCGGGGGAAGAACAGTAGGACTCTCCAGGCTAAACCTCCCCCAAAAACTAGCAGATTGTGGAATTCTGCCCAACTTCACACAAGTTGCATATGCCCAGTGTCCAGAAACAGCTGAGCATTCCCATGAAGAAAAATAACAGATAGTTGATAAGTATACAGGGCCCCTATGTATTCTGCCAATGGTAGCTGCAAGCTGCTACCCAGGTTTAATAAATGGGAATCTCTGTTTGAGGTGGGGAAAAAAAAAAAGAAGAAGAAGTGGAGATCACAGTGAGATTCAGATTGGGGTACTACATTTCAGTGAATAATTTATACATCAGTTCAATTCGATAATCCTCCCTTTTAAAAGAAACATAGCAGAGGAAACATTAAGTTTCTGCCTGTTTACCCACTCACCTGCCTTCCTGCTCCCTGGCAAGCTTCCTAACCCATTGGCAAGATCCCAGGAGCAACATTTTGCAAAAAATGTCTTTTTTGCTCTATTAAAACAATTGAAGAAAGATTTCTTCCTTCATAACTTTTCTTTCCATAATGAACTCACTGATTGACACATTTACACATGCAGTTGCTCATCCTTTTGCACAGTGGAAATTCTAGGTTTCACACAGCTTGTCTAGATACATGAATGCACAGCAATCAAGGTGCTGGGTTTCAGCCACAGCAAAAGGGGGGTGTGATGTCCTGCTCTTGAAAAACAAAATGAACAAAACCCCACAAGACTTAAAATGACTAATTTGTTTGAAGCTCTGATACTACTTGCAGCCTAAGGCAATGCTGCTTCAGGCACTGTTGCAAATAACAACCAGTAACATCGAAAAGAAAACTGTGGAGCAGAGCCTAAGGCACATTTGTACTTCTAACATAGAAAGCGATTCCATTGGCACATGTACAGCACACAAACTCCATGCCACAAGACAGACAGAGGCACTTTGGCTATACCTCAAGGGCCTAAACGTATTAACTGGCATTTGTCAAATCAAGCTGGTTTGAACCTAGTTTAAGCTCATTACCGACCGAAACTTTAGTGATTTAAGCAAATTGCCACCCAAGCACCATGGTACTTGGGTTATTTTGGAACCTAGAGTAACATGTTCATGAAATGCACGAGTACTTTCAAACAATGTGCAGACAGTTTGTGTAACTTGCTGTGACTACCTCTAGTCACAAAAGTCTATCCCTACTTCCAGTAGAGTTAAAATCCACATTAATAAGGGCTATAAATTCTCATGTTTCAGAGGCATAAGAGCCCCAGTGGCTTAACTTCTGGATGCAATTAATTCTTCCTTATAGAGTTCATTTTGCCTCTTCTTCTCAGGCAGATGTCATCAAGCTGGATGCCATGAACAAGTTGAATGTTTGCTTAATCTATTTTTAAAAAATTCCATAAACTTCCCTTGCCTGGCAATATTTGGCAATTATGGGAAATCAGAGGCTTACAGGAAACTGCCCACCATAATCTTCACTAATGTTTGGCTGCCACTGGCACCATGGGTCATGTGGAAGGGTGTAGATTTTATTCAGTGCATGAGCAATCTCAGTTATGCATTACCAATAATTCCAGAGTTACTCATGCTGGAAGCCTGTAGGCAAAGTACACTACAAGCATATATAAGAAATATGCTCAGTGAGCTAAGGATTTCAATTTTGCTTTGGGTTCTGTTGTTTAACAGTGTTCTGTGAGCAGTAATTGGAGATAATTACCTTTACCAGAATTGAATTTGCCAGAGATTAATGGGACAGGGGGTTGAAAAATGATGGTAAATGGCAGAACTAGGTTGTGCTCATAATCACACTCTCATACCTGTTAAGTATGTCTACAAAATGGTATTAAGGGGATATAAAATGATCATAGAAAATAGTGAGACTTGCCAGCAATATGAGAACCAGTTACTGAGGTATGGCTAGACAAATAGAGATTGGCCTTTCTATTCTTTCTGGAGTTACTATTTCTGTCATTATTTTCTAAATAAGGACAGCAGTGAAAGACTTGGATATGTCTTTCAGTTCATCAGGAAGAGTATCTGCAGTGATGACAAACGTATGCCAGATTGATCCTGAGTATCATTTCAAAGAAAACTCAAAACTTGATTCATGCTGTCTGGATTGCAATGCAGGATGTAACCAAAAGTATGTATTCTATCACCATTCATTGAAACTAGGTGGGGCAGTGTTCTTTATCTTTTCCACAACCCATCCTCCCTCCAGGGAGGTATCTCCTGTTAATGGGCCATTGAGTCCCACTGTATGACTGATAAAATTACTGCATCCCATTGGGAGATGCTCCAGCCAGGGGGAGGAACCAAGCATTTCCTACCTAGATAAAATCTGAGATTTGGAACATCAGAGCAGCCTTTTCCCACTGGATTCCAGAGGAAAACCAGACCTTTCCACATCATCACTGGACCTTTAAGGAAAAACTTCACCCTTCTACAGGAGTACTGCTTCAACTGAATCACATCTGTCACTGCAGGAGGATGCAGCCACCACTGGCTGACTGACAGTGTGTCACGTTGTATTCTGACTCTTTCAGTGTTTTGTTTTTCTGTATTACTCTATTTTTATTTTAATTTTCCTACTAAAGAACTGTTATTCCTATTCCCATACCTTTGCCTGAGAGCTCCTTAATTCCAAAATTATAATAATTTGGCGGGAGAGGTTTACATTTTCCATTTCAAGAGAGGCTCCTGCCTTCCTTAGCAGAAATCTATCTTTCAAACCAAGACACATGCTTTAGATTTTTCTTAAGTGTATATAAATAGGGAATGCTATCAGGGCATTCTTGTAGAAAATTGTGGTCAGTGTAAGTAGGTAAGAACACTACTGACTTTGGAGAGCAATAAAACGGCCTTATTTCTTGCCACCTTCTGAAACTAGGCACTAACAAAGCAGCATCAAGAAAACAAATTTATTTTCCCTTTTATGTTTCACAAAGAATCTTCTATAAAGGGTCTTAAGTGATACATGCTACCAAATTTTTGTTCATAATTACAAAAGATGGTAAAATGCACATTAGATAACAACAACCAAGTTGGGTGGAGGAGGAAAAATTATTTAAAAACATTTTCTGAGATTTACAGCAGTTTCTGTACAATTAAAACTACAATTCTTAAGAGTGAGCAGCTTTGTAATGTAGGTCTGAAACCTGTGAATTGCCCTGTTTATTTCAAGTGCATGATTAACTCTAGAGAGCAATTATGCCAATTCAACTTTGCTAGGTTGTATCTGGTTGCATGCTGATTTTCAGTATTGCACCATTGCTATTTTTAATCCTACAGAGAAAGCAAGTGTAAACACTGCAATAAAGAAATTCATACCTACATATTGTGAGATCCCACTGTCGTGTCCAAACATTTCCATCACTGTTCAGAATGTTATTTTTGTTGGAGGGAGGGAATTGGACTGTTATTCACTGTGTTAATTGATGCATAATACAAAAATACAATTCTGCAGATACCTTTATTGCATTACACCAATAGTTCAGTTAGTATAATTGCATACGAAGAGCAACCAAATGTAATTTTCTTTTACTTAATACTTGCTTCGCTGTCCCTTTCAGCTCCTTCATCTGATTAACTAATGTGACTGAGAGTTCTTCCGAGAAACAGCTATGGAAATACTCAAAACAGGACTCTCCCCGATCTTCACACAAAATTTGTGCAACCACTAAATGCTGTGGGGAAGAAACTGGAGGAAAACAGTAACCCAGTCTGGGTGAGAAAATTATTTAAAGGCAGTTTCCATGCAAGAAACCAGCGGTGCATAACAGCTAGAGGATATGCAGAGCAGGAGGGACAAAACAATGCAAGATTTGAGGGGGAAAAAGGTTAATATTTTTGTACTGTGTGCCCTGATATAAATAAGTTGTCAGTGGGACAGAAAAGAAGGTGAAACATCAAAAGAGAAGCTATCTTCATGGCATTTAAAGCCTATTCAGAAGCACCAGAAATCTTTAATTAAAGTTTGATTGCTCTGTGTCTTGTTATCTCCTTTTGCCTACTGAGAATCCTATTTTGTCTCCTTCAGCTTCTGTGATAGTAATTTGTTTACCTCGAGTTCCTCATTATTGCTCACTGTATCTTTATATGCCCGAATTTCCCTTATTCTAGCCTCATGTATAAAAGGAAATTGCACTGGTTTGATATAAATTGACTTTTTAATTGCTGGTTGAATGATAGTATGGTTTGAGAAGCTTTCAGTTTTACTTAAACTAATACCTAACCAATTTAAAACCAAAGCCAAAGTAAGCCTGGGTTTACAACAGAATAAACAGCACTCAGCCTTTTGTACAGATTTAACCATCTCAATGAAAAATCCTGGCTCCATTAAAGCTGTTTCAATCTTTCAATCTTCTTTCAATATGCAGACCTTGTTATAGCTATTTTTCCAGGCTGCCTCTAGAATCAAGTTTCACCTGAAACCTTTCAGCAAGAAACCAGTATTCCAGCAAATAACACATCATTAGTTAATTGAAAAGGAAAGCATTTGCACTGCCCCACGAACATCTATCTAATGGCCACCTTGCACTGCAAGTAACTGGGCTTTGAAAACCACAGGAATTTTTCTGTGCTTGTCCTGGTCATCAGGAAACACGAGAGAGTAGCTGCACCGCATTAGTTGGCAGGCATGTCAGGTCTCATTCTACCCAGTGTGTTCATTATCCCAGGTGTGACACACTACAGTGGGTAACACATTTCCGAAAGCTTTGGGATGTCTGACAGTGTGGCTGTGTTGTGTGTTTTGCTTCTCTGTTGTGTGTGACCTGGAGGCACTCTGAGCCATGACCATCGGTGGCAAGGCTGAAGAAGCAAGTCAGTAGGTACAGGGCCTGAGAACAGAGAGGACAGGGGGGCTGGTGGTGCCAACTATCACCTCTGCTGAAAATGGATTTCCAAGCACAGGCAAAAACAGCAGGGGTATTAAGAGGTTGTGCTCAGATACAAAGGAGCAAGTGGAGAGCCCATGCCCTTGAAAACAACTGAGATTCTTTGCATTTAGTGGTGTGTAAATAAAGTGCTACCTGTCTTTCAGACTGTAGCTCCTGCTGCGAAGGCTGAACTGGCCTGGGGACTTAGGGAGGGCATTTTATTATCCTGTTGTCTCATCAGCTTTAGGAAAACAGTTCTTTGTTTTAGTAAGATTTCTTAAGAAGGAAACACTATAGTACGTGATCCATCACACAAGTCAAAGATCCTATTAACTGTAATTACTTTTAGCTGAGCACATATTGGTCTTCAGGGTGGTGCTGATGCTGTCGGCTCACTCACACAACAGTAAATATGTGCCCATCAAAGGAAAGGCCTTGAACAGACTCAGCCCGAGGTTTCTTAAATGCATTATGGGATGCAGAAAGAAACAAGATTAAAGCAGGGTAAAATACATAGCCTAGGGACCAAACAAGCATCTGCAGTGTTTCCTGACAGCAACCAGGGACTCAGGAACACAAAGGAAAAAGGGGATTTGGTGCTGCAGAGACCCTCAGAAATGCAATGACTTTCACTGCCACTCAGCTTCTCTGTTTCTGCCCTGTCTACTCTGAGGGCACAAGGGGAGAAAATTGCTGTAGGAGTAATTTCAAACCCCAAGGGCTAGAGACAATTTTAGACAGAATATGAACAAGACCAAGGATAAAGCCCAGAAAATAGGCAAGCTGTTTTAGATTGGAATTGCCTTGAATTTTCACCCCAAGGTCATCACAAATTATTTTAATTGCTCAAAGTACCTCAGTGACCTTGTCTTCTACCCTCATGCAATCTGATTCCCTTTATTTCTACTGTCCAAGACTTTCTCTAAATTGAATTCCTCACACAGGACAGAGAGCAGAAGAGCTAAATGATGTCAAGTCTAGTGAGAAGTAGGAAATAACAAAATTCTCAATAAAATTTACAGCCACAGGATTTCTAGCCCACACACACTTTACATTAACTTTGCATCTAAAATCTAACAGTTTTTTGTTGCTAAAACAGTAGGTTTACATTTCCTGGAGGGAAATGTATAGCTGCCTTAGGAAACTACATCACCACCTACAGAAAGTCAGCCAGAAATCCATAATCTACACCTGCCTACGGATCCTGCTATGAGATCACTGACCCAAGGGCAATACTGATAGCACTTAAAAGGCAACTCCACTTACAGGCAGGAAACAGAGATACACATATTGAAGGGAGGACTTCAAAGAACCTTCAAAGACAACATATAAAATATACTTTTGTAAATTATACCTTTGTGACAGCTCAAGCTCACACACATCTGTAACAGAGCTAAACACAATCTTTACAGCTGAACTGCAGCTTCAGCCAGCCCAGCATCCTCTCATACGAGCTCACTGCCTCTGTCTTGCTCCCTTAAGACTCCTGACAATGCTTCTGCACTTTTCTTGCTGTGGGATGCTCAGGACACAAAATATCAGTATACTCCATGTGATGGCAACTCAGCTGACCCTGCGGTGTCCCCTCAGACTCTGCTGCCGGAGCTTGCTTCACAAGAGAGCTCAGGCAGCGGCAGCTGCCCTGCTGTGGCAGCATGGAGTGGGCTCCTGGATCCAGCTTTTCAGGGAGGCTTTGAAGGCTGTGTGGGGCTTTTGGCCACACTAATCAGACTAACACCATTAGTTCATGCACCTCAACAGAATACTGCAGGTAGCAAAGTGGAATACAGCCTAGAAAAGAAGAGATGAAAGAACTCTTCTTAGGCAGAAGAGTGGGAGAGAAGGAGGCAAGCAGGAACAAATCCCTAGGCTTACTGACGGAGCAAAGGAAGCATATATCAACCTGCTCTCTAAGTTAAGAGGGGTGGTATTTCAAATTGGCAGGTAAGTAGCTTGCCCTAAGTGAGGAGAAACAGCTGGCCACAGTGCTGAGGGCTGCAGTTGTAAGAAGTGCTTGTCTCTCCTGTCGCTATCCCTCACTCCCATGGTCAGCCCTGCTGCCCCAGGTAGGCTGGAGGTTGTGGTTGCATTAACTAGTTCAGGAAGAAAGGCTGGCAAGGAGGGAGCAGGAAGCAGATTTACAAATGGAAATGCACCTTTAAGGCCATAGGTGTGAATAGGTGGGAAAGTCTGGAGAGGAGAGAGGAAAACATTTGGGAGACAGCAATGGAGAAGGAACACAGGGAAGGGAACTCTTGCATCAATTTGGCCCACACCATTAGAGTTAGGCTGGAAAGACAAGCTGAAGGGTAGGGGAATGAAGTAACATGAACATACAAGACTGGCATTTCTAACTAAGTCCAGTGCTGAACCGTTTCAAATGGACAATGAATATTTCCTGAAAAAGTGAGGCTATGTTAGCTCAAACCAAATCTGTATTAAGAGTTGGGTGTTCGGTTAAGAAACACTAAACTCAATCAATTTGGACACTTCCCTTTGATTCCTGCCAATTTTTAGATGACCATGACACCAAACACACTTATCTTACAGTTTAAACCCACATTTTACTTCAAGTGGCCCCTTCTGGTTCTTTCACCAGCTTGCAGTCTGTTACAGTTAAATCCAAGTTACAGTTAGCAGCTAAAGGTAATTTCTTTCTAGACTATATTTTGTTTTATTTTTAAGGGACTTGTGAAAAGCTCTAAACAAAGACTTTGGGGAAAAAAAAAATTGCATTTAGCCACATCTAAATGAAATCTGTGCTAGTTGGAAATCTCTCCTATCTGATGGTGCTTCTCCGACTTGACAGTTACCTGCTGGATCAGAAAAGGGGGCACTGCTGAGCTGGAGATTTCCCAGGAGCTTTTGTTCCCATCCAAACTTCTTCTGGCGACCTCTAATGGTGAGCAAATTGCTTGAGTCTGGAGGGGTACCTCGAAGTGTCTTCTCTCCACTGACTAAAGAACAAGAAACCACAGATTGGTTTATGGCTGAGGCGGACTGAGTCGGTATGTAGTCCAAAACTGAAGCTAAAATAAGGGCTGCAGACTTCTGTGCTGAGAATAAGAGCCTGCAGTCACAGGATGTAACATTATTAAAATAAATGGGCAGATTTACTTTCCATTGTACTGAGACAAAAGGAAAATAAACAGGAATGAGTGGTAGGCAAAACATTAAGTGAATGAAGACACAAAGCAGAATTACAGAATACAATCAATACAGAATACAATCAATACAGAATACAATCTTTAGCACCTGTTATAAAAAATTTTTAGCCAGTAAAAGTATGAGGAATTTTTTTTTATTCTATCCTAATTTTAAGATCTCTTTGAATACTGGAACTTGAGAAATGTACTTATGCACAGGAACCAAGAGGTATTACTGCATAAATGGAGAGACTCATGCCCCAGGCAATGCAAATTAACAGAACACAAAGCAGATGAAACACTCTGACTGCAGAAGTGGCTTAGAGGTTTTCAGTCTGAACAGGGCTACAGAGGTTGAAGCTTCAAGCGCTGGAGAAGAAAGGACGCACTTAAGTTCTGTTGCTCAGCCCAAGGCAGAAGTTTAATTTGTTCAGAGCAGCAATTCTCCAGCCCTCATGTAAGTTGTTGGTCTGAGGTACAGAGTGACAGATCACTGAATACATTTACAAATTAAGCAATTCACTATGCATTGGATTATGGAAGATGAATCAGACACAAATGTTTAATAAAAAGCTACATGTGGCATCAGAGGTATAGACTGGGCATAATCTAGAGGCCAGTCAAACACAAAGCCAGGATCAGAATCCAAATTTTTCCCCAGAGCAGTAGAGTGTGAAGATCCTAGTTTCTGATTCAGACTTAAATGCATGTCAGTCTAAATAAAATAACCTTGCTCTAATTTAACTGGAGTATTGTGCCCAATGTTACTGCAAAGTTAGTGTCAATCACAGGGTGCCTGTCTTTTCCCAGCCAGTGTCCAACTGTCATTCATTTTGATAACTGTCACACAGCAAACCAGGTCATGTGGAAATCTGTAATCACAGCCTGGCTCCTGCATCAGCCTGGCTGGGTAGGTGATGGTTTTGCCTCAGCTGGAAGCTGATCTCCCACATGCTATGTTTCACTACTCACTTATGCCAAACTGGGAATCCATTCCCTGCTCAGCTCCACCAGAAAGGGGTGCCCCTGAACGGGGTCCTCTGCCTAAGCACAGTGATTTCTGACACAGACCTCTACCTTCTTCTTTTGAAGATAATGACACCCAGCCCATTCCCCACAGTTCCCAAATTTCACTTACATGGCAAATGAAAGATAAGTTGCTTGCAGATAAAAGGAAAACTTACTTGTTAAATAACAGTCCAGACTAAGGGAGACATTGTCAAAAGCAACAATGGCATCAGAGCCTTCTTCCCATGAAGCAGTGATCTGAAACCAAAACCTGCACAGATTGGAAAAAATGGGATTAAATTCTGCTAAAGAACATGAAATTCAGTGCTCTTCACAATTAAAGCAGTTTTTGAAAATCTTTTCACATATAAAAATACTAAATTGATAAAGTATCCTCATTCCTAGCAAGGAAAGATGATCTGAGGAGGGGAGCTATACAGTAATATAGGTGGAGAGAATAAGGAAATACAGCCCCTCTTCCCTCCAGAAAAACAGCCTGAAGGAAGCAGAAGTGAGTGTATTCATGTTGTCAGAAAACAAGGCCCCAACCAAGCAAACAGACCCCTAAGTGGTTTTATTCTCACAAGTGATTTACACCCTAAAGTGTTAAGAAAAATAAATAGGCAGGTCTCCTGAAATAATTTGGAGTTCCTAAAAGGAACTGGCAATCAAAGGCTGAAACAATTTTAGACAGTATTTGGTGTTGATGTGCTCTGTAGGAAGCAAAGGATATCTAACAATCCTGGCAGTCACAAAAGAGAGGAACTGACACTGGGTAGTCCACAGGAAAAGCAGAACTCATCATCTCCTTATAGAAGCTGAGGAGGTTTGCCTTAAACCACTTCCTGATTTAAGGAAAGCTGGTTTTTGCTAGGAAGTTATGCCACTCTTATATTTCTGAAAGATCACTGTAAATTCACCCTAAGTGATATTACACGTTAACAGGAAGAGCAAAAATTACCCATATCCAAATACTTCAAATCTGGCAGAATATTGGCCATGTGTTAATTTTGTGTACTCATGGATTTAGGTTTTCTCTTAGCTTAGCAAGTTCATGTTCTCTCAATGCATATCTGCCACATAAAATCATAATACTCTGCTTAGGAAAGAGAACAATTTCTGAAAGCAGCCAACCATAGCTCAGCAGTCAGATACAATGCTCAGAGGTTGCATCAAGACTACAAAAACATGAAACGATCACATGATGCAGAACAAGCTGAAAGTGAATACAAAATATTATTTAAACCTACTTCTCTGTTGTATCTCGATGTTTTACACCAGCAGAAGTTAAATCATTCGTGGGTCTCTTTAATGTAGATCTATTGCGGGTGCTTCCTGCTCTATCTTTTAGAGATAAATGTTCAGTCATAATGTGAATTCTTGCAGGTGTTTCAGTTTAGACAAGAAAATGATGACAGAACAACGCATTTTAGAGGAGCAGCCCTATTTATTTGAAAGGTTTTAGAAATCCTGTGTCTTCTGTGCAGTGAGGATTTAAACACCAGCAGAATTTTTTTTTCTTCTCACAGACTCTAGTCCTTTCTGCATGGCATTGGGTTTAAAATATTTTCTCTCAGCTATGTGTATGTTATTACCATTCTTACATTAGTCTTGGTGATTCCTACTGTTTTTAAATACTACCTTTCCTTTACCAGCAAACCAACCTCAAAACCAAATTGCCTTGGTCATGTGCATATTTGCTGTGAGGCAGCATATTCCTGTGTTTTGAATGTGGTTTTTGACTGAGCCTCCTGACTCTCCTGTCAGCAAATGTAACAAACTTCCACACTGTTCTCAAACATAGGGCAGCTTTCCAGAGGCAACAGGTTTGGCAAAAGCTAAAACAGACCCCAGGGATATTTGTGACTTTGAGGATACATAGATTGGAGTGTCGTTGTTGTCTTCTGCAACTGGTGCTCTTGCTAAGCTGCAGCTGGGGACAAAGTCAGAAAAACTGACCAAACCAAAGCAGAAACTCAAACCAGAAAAGACTCCTGTCAGCCTCCAAAAGGTGCAAAGGGTTTAGAATGGACCACAACCCAGTCACAACAGAAAAGATTTATATAGTTACTATGCTCCTCCTTCTTTATTTCTAGTAAAGAAAAGCAACGATGTTCCAACACTGAAATTTCTCACTCCTAGGAGATATGCATTGCACACATGGAGAGACTTCTCTAAAACTGACGTTTTATGTTCTAAAGACATGAGCAGCTGCCATGAAAGAGCAGCTGACTGACACAAATAATAGTGGATATGGTGAAGGAAGAGTATTCCTAGCACCAAAGGAAATTCCACATTGCAAGACAATTTTCCTTGCTAAATGATTCATCTTTACCAGCTCAAAAGGTGGCAGCTCCATCCATAGAAGTCTGAGTATCACAAAAGCATATTTTTAGCCTTCCCAAATCCATAAAAAGTGCAACTGCCGTCTGATGCTGCCAGCAGTCTTACAGTTCTTAATTGGGATACCTGAAACCCCTTGTGGGTATGTCTAGGAAGAGAACAGCAGGGAACATAAAATCCTTGGATATTAAATTGGCTTCTGACTGAATTGGCTGCCCTCCCCCTGCCTCCCTCCCTTATTTGCTCTACAGCTGACATCCCACAACACTTCAGATGAAACTACAAGCTCTAGCATAAACATAAGCTGTTCAGTTTGAGACATGCCGTACAAGACTTAAACAAAAGCTGTTGGACAGGCACAGTGCACTCTGATCTGCTTTTTCCTGTAAGTCACAGTGCCAGCAGCAGAGATGATGGAAGTGTGTGTGTGAAACGGGTCCTAAAGCATCACAGGTCACATTCTGGCGTATTATGGAGAACCAGCACCCACCTCAGGCTGTAAAATACAGGCTGTAAAATACAGACTGTAAAATACAGACTGTAGCTCAGCAGAAGCTTCTCCCTCCCTGTTGTGTGGTCCTGAAATGCCCAGGAAGAGATAGGCTGGAATCTGGTTCAGCTGCATGTCTTTCAGATAGCTCTGTGCGAAAATCAGTGCCCTGCACACAGTGACCATTGGTGCTGCATTGGAGGGACCAAGTCTGGTGCATTTGAGCCCCAGCCTGTTTCCTCAGGGTGCACACTAAATGCCACTCAGAAACAAGGGACACTTTGATGCAAATTTATGTTTGTAAGCTGTTAAACTGAGGCTGCAAAATTAATTACAAAGGCAAATAAGCAATTCCTCTCTGTCAGCTTTTCCCTCCAGTACTGCAGACTTTAGCTCAGGGAGCACAAGAGACAGATACTTCTGCAAAGACTACAATGCACCTTCTTTCTGCCTCTAGGCAATGAAGCAGTTCTAAAAATATCTTCAGGCAATTTCCTTGGCAGAACCTAAGGTTCATGTCCCAAAGTGTTATGCTTTGATGCACTTTTCATGTCGTGCCTCTTCAGTCAATAAAGGGTTGTTCTTAAGAGAATTGTCAAATATTCAACTCCTAAGACCTTGAAGGCATGATACAAACCAGTATTTCTGTTGTTGAAGGCAGTGCCATGTACCATGCCCATATCAGAATGCCATAGGTTGCTTTTTACTTTTATTTACAGTTCATTCAAGTTAAGAGACAGCCTTGCTGATTTCACCTGCAGGAACACTGGGACCAGAACTCGAGAAATTTCCACAAATTCACCAGGAATGAAAAAAAATGGCAGAAATGCCTCAAAAAGACAAAAATTCTGTGAATGCTAAACACTATTAGGACCATCAGTGCTGCTTTGGTTGCCTATTAATCTTATTTTTTGCTAACACGAAAGCAGTTTCAGTACAAACCTTCTCTTGAGACCAGCATTTCTGCAACAAATAGTTCATCATTTTATCTTCTCTAGTTTAATGTCACTATTAATTTAGAAATACGATGTCTTTCAAATTCCAGTGAAACAAGATCATCAGTTAACCAACATTTCAATCATTAACTTTGGTGGCTTTAGCTTAATGGGCTAATTAAGGGAAATTTAATCAAAACTCAAGATGGAAATGTCACACATCAGTGAGATGGAGAAAACCCCACAGACAATCTCATTCCCTTGCTCACTCTCTTTTTTTTTCTTTTTTTTTCCTTTCTGTTTGATCTCTGAAATCAATGAAATAACTCCCTCTGACTTTGGTGGGAGCTGATACTGAAGCAGCAGCAGCAGCACGTGTTACTGCAGTGACTCAGAAGAACGCTGGAGGTGACAGTGTCTCACTGGTGTTTGAGCACAGATCAAAGAGGGGTAATGCTGACTGCACACCCAGTATCTCCACTGGCCCCAGCACAGCACAGATACTGGTCCACAGCTATGCGCAGACACCAACTGCAAACACAGATGCTGCAGTGAATGTCCAGGAAAGAATATTCCTAAAGGCAATTATACAGGAGCAGCCAAATTACTGATGGAAAGAAGATTCTTTAGATGTATGACAACTGGGAAGTACAAGTTATACCCTGTAGAGCTGAGTGTTAGCTGAGCTGTGAAAGCAAACACATACAAAGGCCTTTTTGAAAGAAATTCTGTTTGAGGTAAATAGGAAATGCTGCACGGGGGGGGACACCTTCCCCCCTTATTTCAGTCTCCTCTCTGGGGAACATCAGCCCCTCTGTTTGAAGGACACAAATTTTACATCAATTCAAAAACCACTCAAGAGTGACCACTGCTCAAATATTTTAACCACAGATAAGAAATGGCACAAAATGAGCTCCTTTAGGTTTGCATCTTTGACACAATCTGTAAAATATCAATCCAGATGAACAGCTCAGTTAAATCTGACCAAAAGAGGACAACATCAAAGCTTCTGGTCCATAACCTGTGTAATCAGTATTTAAGCTTCTTCGCATCACTGTGGGTTTTCTGTTCAGCTCCTTACTTTTTTTCCCCCCTTGATTTTAATGGAAGACTGGTTCTTCCCAAAATATCTGGGGCTTACTAGAGAAGGGAATGCAGAACTAAAAGTGTGGAGATATATTTATAGCTATGTTGGTATAACCTCCATGAGGAAAAACTCTTTTCCTCACATCATCTATCCCTAGATCTTCATTGCAGAGAAATATTAAGTTTGCATGTATTCTATCTTCTTCTGATGAAACGGAATAAAAAACCCATTCTCATTGCATTGAAGACCTCTGCAAGCTGATTTTGTGCAAAATCTGGAGCTCCCTCCCTTCAGTAACTACTCCGAATTTCACCTAAATATTGTTCCTGACTCATACAGACAGTTCAGGTTTCATTATCCAGACTCAGGCAGCTGTCTTCATGCCATTATTTTAGAAACCTCATAATCATTATTTTTTTTTCTTTTTATCATAAAAGACAGGGATTATTAACCAAGATTGAACGTTAATCTCCTCTGTACTCAATCCCCCATGCAGTGACACGAACACAGCATGCCTGTACGTACAGATCTCATTTCATAACTGGTAATGTTTTGCCTCTGATGGAAGTGATTTCTCTCTCTACCTAGCTAAAATAATTATGTCTGAACCTGCTTGAGACTGAGGTATTCACAGAATGGAGAAATTTCAGGTCACTAACCCTTATTACATTCAGGTTCCCATTATCTTCTCTGTTACAAATGATGCATTGTTAGCTCACTTCACAAAGGAATACTTATTATTTGGGATAAAAGATGCATTTAGATGATATAAAATTATTTGGAGAAATATAAGCATGTTAACCAAACTCAGTTCCAATGGCAGAATTTCCATGCAAGAAGTTACTTAATAGCTAGTAATAAAGATTGAGATTCAAAGGTGTTATTAAAGACAACCATGCATATACAAAATCTGTCACAGGTACTGTGCACACACTGTCACCAAACCCCCTTTCAGATGCACAGAACAACATTTTCAGAATAACTCTTTCAGAAGGAGGACAGTTGCAGACAGACATAATTAATGCTAGAGAGCAGAAGAGCAGTGATCTGGTTGTTAAGGTCTCACTGCTTTTAACAAAGTGATGTGTGGCTATCTCAGAGTAACACAGCCTAGGCTTGTTGAATGGGTTTAAGACAGAAGGGATCTGGGTGCAGATGTGACCAATTAATATATTCGTGGTAATGTGTGGGCAGACATATGATTGGTTTCTATGGAGGATCCCTGTTTCTTCTTCAATAATGGAAAAAAAATTAGGAATAACATGAGATGAACAGGCACCTGGATCAAAAATATTGCCAAGAACCTTCCTTTTCTTTCCAAATGGGTAACCTGAAACTCAGAAACTTATATATATAAATTCTGAAAGGAGTGAGAGGGAAAGACAGAGCAATGCAAGAAAAATTACTGGACAAGAGTGCTTAGCCACAGCTGGTGGAGATACAGGGGTATGACTGCAATGAGTAAGAGGGTCCCCAGCTGCTGTGGCTGCCATTGACACCAGAGCTGCTGAAGGAGCCAGACAGAACAGACAATCCCACTCCCACATTCCCATGTGGGATCCCACATGGACATGGAAACCAAAACCTAATGTAGCAATTTTGGTTTGCTAATTTGAGTTTCCCGGCCAATGCACTGATTATGTAGTGAGTTTAGTGCTGGCCAAACACCAGTGCACCCACTAGAAATTATTTAATCATTTCCTGCTGTGAGATATGGATTAGGAGGAAGAGGGCAAAAAAGGCTCAAAACTTTAAAGAGTATAAAGAAAAATTCTATTAACAAAATTAAAAGAAAAATAAGAAAATTAGAATAAACCTTCAGAACACTTCTCCTCCCTCCACACCCTCTCTTCCTTCCCACTGACAATGTAAAGAGACAAAACCAGGAACTTTTGACCAGTTTAACACGTCTAAAACAATCTAGTCTACTTTGGGAGAGGAGTCTCTCTTGCCATGCTGTGGAGACTTCTTTACAAGAAACAGTTCTCTCGTGGCTTTCAATTTCCACGAATAGCAGCAGCCCAGATATCCACAATCATGAAGTCCCTTCCATCTTCTGCAGCCTTCCCACAGCTGTGTTTATGGGCCATGCCAAGTTATTAGGGTACTGTGTTAAGGATGAGCTGTTCTAGCATAAAAAACAAAGGTTCTTTTCATCCATTTCTGGGAACAGAGGTTTTCTTTTTTTATTCCTGGGGCAAAATTTCTCATTTCTCTCTATTCAAATTTCTTATTGGATCATAGGAACATTTACTTGCTTCAATACTGGTGCCTTGGCTCACAGTTGGCTTAGAACACTACATCTTCCCAATGCATTTTCATGCTTTCCAGGGAAAAAACCAAAGTTTGATATATCAAATGTATCTTCACCAGAGCCTCAAAAAAAAGAATTTCAGTCTAAGGCATCTTCTTAATCTCTCCCATCTAGAATTTGCCTCTGTCTTCACTGACTTTGGAGTCCCATGTTGTTGACTCTGTGTCTTTACCCTTTCTTTTTTTCCGATTTGGGAGATGATTGGCGATCATAGGTGTGTTTGTTCTCAAGCTCTATCAACGGAAACAGTTCTATAGAGTCTTGCAGTGTTGAAAAGTTGATCTCATCCAGGCTTTGCATTGAGAAATCGCTCGCCGTGCCTCTCGTGCTGCCCATGTGGTCTCTGCTGATACAGTGTGAGCCGTCCGGGTTGCCAACTCTATTCAGCACTTTTCTTCACGTGGAGCGCCGAAAACAAGAAAAGCTGCTGCCGTTTTTGTCCTGACTGCAGCATGGCTGGCTAAAAGTGGCCAAACAAAGTTCATTACAAGCCATGCCAAGGCAGCCAAGGCCGTGTGCCATTGTCTCCGGCCTCGCCAATTTTTGGCTGCGCAGTCTTAGCCATTTGGCCACTCCTGTTCTGAGATGGTGGCGGCCACTCCTGGCTCTGCTCCTTGCTGTATGGCTGCTCCCGGTGCCGATGCAGCCTCCAGTGAACATGGCCTGGTGGTGCCACTGGAAAAAAGGGACTGGAGGGTTCTGCTGGGAAAGGGGGCCTGGCAGTGATGGGAAGAGGGCCCAGCCACGTGCCAGGGTGGGGCTTGGGGGCTCCCTGGGAAGGGCTCAGCCCCCGCTGAAAGGGGCCTGGGCACGCTGCCAGGACGGAAGCCGGCAGTTTCCTGGGAAGGGGTCAGCATTGCAGCAGAGCCCCGGCCAGCCCCCAGTTACCTGTTCAAGGCCAGAAGCCAAGAAGCTTTCCCGGGCTCTGCTGGTCTTTAAATGGGGTTTTCCACAGAGGCGTAACTAGCTCTTTGGCATGGTCCAACCAGGTGTCAATCTCCCAGATTAGGCAGCTGATTGATTCTGCCTGGTCCCCACAGTTCCGCAGGTAGCAGACTCCCTTCCCAAACAAAAACCAAACCTACACTAAACCACGGCACCTAATGAGAACCAGTGTAAAAACCCAGTTTGTAAAAACACAGCAAGTCAGCAAAATCAGAATAGGTAATGAAGCCAATTAAAACAAAATAGAAAGTGCTATTATTGAGACATGAATTCTGACTTGTTGCAACAGAATATCACCCTCTGAGGTAACTGCTGTCTGTAGGCCTTTCTGCTTTCTTCCTCAGGAAACTCTCATCCTTACCCAACCTTCCAGCTAAGTCACCTTACTGATCCCTTCCAACATAATAAAATTCTCAGTCTGTGTTCAGGAGAAGGTCATCAGCAAGAAAATAATTTTGAAGTTCTCAGAGCACTATGGGACCGAAAGAAAATTAGTTTTTCACTTTCTGAACATGCTTCCCTGCTGGAAGGACATGGCCTGGCCTTGCTATCAGTGGCAAGGCAAATGGTGCTGCTATTCATGACTGAAAATTTAATTTGTAGGGATCTCAAGTAAACTCCTCTTATTCCTTCCTCCATCTTGCCTACTAATAAAGACTGGCTAAAAATTTAAATGTTGCAATGCCAAAAAAATTGAACTTGAGATGATAGTAAACCAAAGAAACCTTTCTAACCAGTAAACACCTGTAAATTCCATTTATATGTCTTCACAGTCTTCTTCTGCCATGAGACTGCACTGAAGTTACAATTAATACTAGCCATTTTTACCTGATTCCCCTTAGAGGGGTTACAGTGAAATATTTTTTAAGAAAAGGACAGGGTTAGTAGAGAATATAGGCCTTAAAAGTCCAGAGCTGGGCTGGGCTGGCTCACATGAAATCTACTGCCAGGCAACTTCAGTCAGGCGGTGGAGGGTCCCAGAGAACTTTTAGTCTACATGCTGCTCCACATAGCTGACCTCAGCTTCAAGGGCACAAAAATCAAGAGATTTAGAATTTGTTTCTTACAGCTTTAATTTTCCAGTCAGGCTTCAGCCTATTAGAGTTAATCCTTTTCCACCTCTCACACTGCGTAGCGAACAGTTACTAAGGATTGGTGATAATGAGAATCAGCCGACAGCAAGCTCCCGAGAATCACTTAGTTACATGTGATTGTATTTTATCTATGTGCTGTACCTTGACCACACTGTTTAACTAACAGAATGTCTAATTATTAGCTACACAAATCACTCATCTTCAATTACATCAAGCTTCTGTTTGCTCTTGCTGTCACATTCCCACAACATTATTATTACTAAAACTTAAATTCACATGTACTAACTAAAAGCAAATATTAAAAAAAGCAAGTCCAAACTGCCAGCTACAACATAGTTTTCAAGACTGTTTCCTACTTGCATTTCTGTGAAGTTAAAAAAGAACAATCCTTGATACTGGAAAACAAATAGCAATTTTCCATCAAGTAAAACAATCTTACAATAAAGTGGTTCTCTACTCTACTCTCAATCTAAATGTTGTAGTAGCGCACTAATGTGCAAATTCCAGTAAGTAAAAATAACCATTTCTCTAGCTTTCACTAATCTGTGGAGATTATTTGATTTTATTGATAATGCATCCTCTAGAGAGGGGTAAGCAGGTCTACAGGGAATAACAAATCACAGCAAGGATTGTTTGTTGATGTTGAGTATATCTCACTGGCAACTTAAAAGGCAGCACCTCTGGAGGTGCTGCCTTTTGCCTCTGGTAGGCACAACCTGTTCATCCAACATCTTAAGAGGCTCTTGCTCACAACTGGCTTTTTTAATTGTAGCTACTTTGATGACACCTCCTTGACCAGAGCTTTGGCCCCTCCTTCCCCACGCACAAAGGATACTGAGCACTGGGAACTGGGTTACAACTCTGTTGATCAACACAACATATGAGCTCTCAGAACTGTTCTTCTAACATCTTCCAGAACAAAAGTGCGTAGGTAACTTCAGGAAGATGTAAAGTGCCAGCACTTCAGCTTCTTTCAAGTCCATGCAGAAGAGGTAAGACCTCACACAGGATGAAATTGCGATTACATGTGTCCAAGGTTGCCCAGGCTAACACAGAGCTGAAAATCTACCATCCCTCAGTCACAATTTAACTTCTTTATCTTACTCCTCCCTCTTTTCTGTTATTGCCAATTCACCTGAAATGGTCTAGCTGTGATTTTCTGCCGAAGTATAATTTCTCCCAACAGCCTGAGGGATATCAAACATTTAAGAAATGTGTCTGTTTCTAAAGATAGAGCTGATCTAATTTCTTGGAAGTCTTCCTAATGATTCTTTGAAGTGCTGTAAGCCAAACACGGAAATTATGGCTAAGCAGCTTTTAAACAAGCATGCTTTTGAGCAGTTTTAGAGCATATTATCTTGTTATTAATAACACTTTCCATTCAGTTTCCCAGTCAAATGGAATGTGCTTTAATGTGTGAAAGTGGTACACTGGTGTGCTTTACTTGAGAGCTTTACTTCTGTGAGGTGATTTAAACTTTCAGCTCCTTCTGTGGGAATAGCTGCATAATATCATGGTTTTAACACAGACCCTCACAGCTTCTGACACAAGAACCAATTAGAAAAAGACAGACATGGCAAGCTTTCAGCAGCACCAGCACTGTGTTCACATCAATTAACTACTTACAGTTCAATAAAACTGTCATTTATCTCCATTTGTATACTGGAGTCTCACCAGTACCATTTCGGTGTATACTTCCATAGAATTCCTTCCTAATCTGCACAGTAGTTCAGATTTCATAAGAAACAGGTTTTGAGATGGTAAGAAAGATGCTTACAGTATTTCCAAGTCTCAACAGAGACTTCTTTCTTCCCAGGAAGGATGGGTTTCAGTTAAGTCAATCTTAGGAGAAAAATTCATTAACATAGTGCGGTTTCTGTGAATAAATAACGACAAAAACTTTTCAAAAGACGCCAAAACTTCAAAGTTTTCCTTGCTTATGTCTTGACCTCCAACAAAATCCCTTCCTTCAGGGAACCTATTTGTCTTTCTCTGTAAGCAAAGGGGAAGTAAGCATGTCAGCACCTGATACATAATAGTCAGCACCGTGTTATCAGCTGAATCCATGATTTCTCATGAACCACTACTAGCCTGACTCCTAAGATCAAAGTGTTCTCTGCCTGACTGTGCAACCAGAGAGAATTTAAAGGAAAGCAATAGTACAAGGTACAGAATAATTCAGGTACAAAACATTCCCCTGGCAACATTAGGAAATAAATCACATAAATAATAATGGCAAAATACACCATTCTTCAAAGGAAACACAGCTGCAGGGAATGAAGCAACCAGGTATTTTTACAAATGGTGCTTCACCAGTGACTGCACAATAAGCTTAATGCTGGCATTTTTAAAATCTTTGATGCACATATATTAATTATACATTCAGGACCAAAGCATTGGCAGTGTCCTTGTTGTATTTGCAGCCTATGTGCATCCCCAAGTTCCAGGAAGATAAAAGGCATATTCATATAATGTTTGTTCAAAGTCCTTAGAAGGCAAGCTATGCCTTAATGAAATCCATTCTTTTTAGGGCACAGGTTTCCAAAAAGACAAGGGAGACCAGTGTTCATGACACAGATGGTAGATGCATCTTGCAGCCTAAGGGCCAGGGCAGCAGGAGGTGAAGTATGTTTGTGCCTACGCTAGAAATATCACATGTTAAAAGTAAACAATGAACAAGAGTATTCTTTTAAAGATAACTGGCAAGAAACAGCTCAAACAACACTCTAAATAACCATATATATTACCAGATAAAACTTATATGCTTAAAGCCAGAATAGAGCCATGACTGCCACAGTCCTCTAGCAAGGTGAGCTTCTGCTACAGCTAACACAAAGACGCTCAGATGGATCCTTGTCAGATTTTGCAGCAGGCTCTTTTCCCACCTCTTCATCCTCAGATCTAGACACATTGAACACCGGGGGCTTTGATACCCAGAAAAACATCAGCTATGGAGCTCACCTCCAACTCTAGCAAACCATGAGAGAGCACCAAACATGCAACATAGAACAGTATGTAAAGAGAGTCAATAAAATGGAGAAGTTTAAGCACCTTGCTGTAGACTACCCATGGAATTAGTTTTTGAACCATAACTTTCATTTGAGAGTTGTAAAATTCCCAAAATACTCAAGTTATTCTTGTTGTCTGCCTCTAACAGAGGACAAAGAACTTCTACGTGAGGGAGCAGCTTCCAGGAGCAATGCTGGCCATTTTCATCGCCTGTCAGCTAGGGCTGACAGGATTGATCATCGTGCAGGACAATGAGGAGAAGACTCATACCTATCCAGTATCTCTGGGAGAGGTAAGATCATCCACTGCCATATTCCCAAACCTTCGCTGTTCTCTGAATGCCAGAATGTCCAGCTCTGCTCCTTTCCTGTCTTGTTCTCGACCAGCACCAGGGATACATTTCCCAGCAAGACACCATGGATGAGCCATGACATTCGTAGCTAGAAGAAATAAAACATATGAGAGTAAACATCACACACATTAGTCAAAAGTTAACGAAGTTCTCAATTCTTCTTTCCTTGCTTTCCAATTACCAAAAAGTTGATTCTCCCATCTTCATACTCATGTCATCCCTTTAGGAAACTCCACAGATATGGAAGCCTGTAATACTTAGTATATGCTATTAAACATTGAAACTACTATTTTAAAAAATTATGTGTGAAGTTGAGTCTAAACAGTCTGTTTTAGCTTTCACATATGTGGCTACTTTGACAGGAATAAGATCATACCTCTATTTTGAGCAGTACAAAGACTACACTCCCCTAAGATGCTACCTGATAGATTCAAGTTAAGATATAACAACTTATTCAGTAATAAACTTTCATATTACAGCAGCAGTAGCAGGAAAAAACACCGTGAGAAAACTGCAATAAACAGGCATCACTAGTAACCACATCCTCATCCTCCAGATACTCTTTTTAAAAATCAGTTCTTCCTTCCCATCCAAGTTTCTACAGATTTTTCAATTAAAGTTCAGCAATAATTTGGTGGGTTTTTTATTAATTAAAAAACTTCAGGGAACCATTTTGCTAACATTTTTGTAATGATAATGTAATTGAATCAACTTCTATGCATTTATCCCTGTATGTAAAACTATTTCATGTAGTTTTCTCATTTTATGACTTTCTCTCTCTCATTGTAAAAAAGAGAAACAATTCTTTCCACATCAGGTAAGTTTCAAAATCCATAGTATATGAACGTAGTCTTCTTATTTTCTTGCGAAAAAGAAGAGGAACTAGCCCTTTGTTGATAAAGAGCTTAAGTAAAATACCCATATATATTATATTCATGAGCTGTGTTTCATCTCAATAACCAGTAGAGGTGAGAATGCTGAAGGAATGAGTTTGTTAAAGCTATATTAACGATGGATGTTTTGGACACAAGAAAGTGTTCAGCACAGTATCCAGTATCCATATATATTAAATAAAGCACTCCATTTTTTAGCACTTCAAAGCCACCACCAAAGTCAGAAGGCTCAGAATTAAGTTTGTATTTTACAAAGGAGCACCTAATAACATTACTTCCTTGCTTTGATAGTACAGAACATCCATATCCATTTCTCAACATAAAACAAAACTGCTAAATTTTACTTGCTGTTCCTATCTCATGGCGTAGAGTTTGTTCTGGCAGCTAAATCAGATGTAGGCATCAAAATGACAGAAGTGTTGCTATTATTCCTAGTTTATGATCACAATTTTGGAGTGGGTGGAACAAAATTCTGGATATCCATTGTATTAATTAACAGTACTGAATTAGGGTAAACACAACAATTCATCTGCCAGTCTCCAAAGCTACAAAGAAAGAAGTGACTTTATACTGCAAAACTGTGTCAGAGACTGAATAATCTAGATAGGGTTCTTCTCTCTCTCCAGTCCAAAAATCACTGGCCTTGCCTGGAATCCATTGTACTGTGCGACCCAAGGACTGACAAATGTACAAACAGATATGCCAGTCTGTGAAAGCATTTTGTTACATTACTTCAGCCATACATCCAAAATTGATGTGTAAGATTTGGAGGGGTTCAGCAAACCATCACAGGTGCCCATAGTGCTTCTGGGGACAAGCTGGTCAAGTCTGGACACTGGTCAGTCTAACTTCCAACTCACTCCCACCCCACTTCTGGGAAAGCATTCATGGAGTCCCATGGCCATTTCTACAGTGTCAGACAGTGGAAAACACTGCATCAAGTGTGAGGATTTTCATCTCCCAGACACCAGAGAGCAAAATCAGAGTCAAGCAGGATGGCCAGGAAGTGTTTCAGATTCACAACATGATGGCCATGGAGGCAGCTGAGGAGGGCTAAGTTCATACCCAACAACCAGAACCAGCACTGGTGAGAGAGGCTGCTGACAAATGTTCACGGTATAGGAGGCTAACACTGTCAAACTTTGTGTCTGTATGGCTACTTCTAACAGGTGACAATCAAGATGTTGGGTATTCTACATTTTCAAATGCCTATAAAGTAGGGCATTTTTTGGGGTGTGAATTTAAAGTAAAAATTTATACCTTTCAGTCTCAATAAAGTAATTTCCCTTGAGAAAACTTATCAGGACTTAACTATTTGTTTTAATAAGTTTGGAATGCCAGTGGACATTTATAACCCTCCACCTATATCAGGGAAAGCAGCACCTTTTACTGAGAGTCCACTTTTAGGACCCAAGAGTCTACTCCCTGTGCAACAAACTACATGACATTTTTGATACAGGTGAGTTGGAGCAACTTCACTGTGCCATTTTGGTAGCTAAAAATTTGAGAGGTAAAGCTCCCACTAGGCAGAAGCTTTCAGAGCTCTGTCTCTTCTGGAGACCTGCCAGAAGGTAAGAGGCACCATCTACGTGGTCAGAAGTGAGGGAAGAGCAAGCCTTTGATAGCTGTTAACATAACACTAGAGCAAAAGCTGAAGCAATTGATGAATTGGAATGAATGCCTTTGCACACATGTCAGCTGTTTGAAGGAAAGAAGTAGCTGGCAATAGATGTGGGAGATCAGCTCATTGGCAAAGTGCAATATGCAAGCTCTAATGAACTGGCTCTGAGTGAATCGACTGGCACTGTGTCCAAATGGGCATTTTTGGCTGTGATTTCCATGGTTTCTAAGCTTCACAGCAGGGCAGTCCAGGTCTTTTCACACCTGCTGAAGTGAACCAGAGCAGATGATGAGCTGGATACCATAGTAAAGACTTCTGAATGGGGCTGGCATTCATTCTGTAGAATACAGCATCAATGATGGCAGATGGCACTACATACACAGTGTGCCCTGCGAGCAGAGCAGTGGCACATTTGGAAAAATCTAAATCTGGGCTGTTGGTGGAATACCCCAACATCATGCATCAAACATCTCCTTCTGTGTTAAACTAGCAGCAAAATATTCACATGCTAGAAACTCACCGGGAAATTAATTAAGCATATAAGGTAGGCAGTGGCTCAATGGCACCTTGCTTTCTGGCTTTAGAACCCACCAGAGCTGGTGATCAGCTGTTCATATGCAAACCCACTGACTCAGTAAATGAAATGGTCTCAACCAGTCTGGGGAAAATTAACGGGAGGGAGAGCCCATGGTAAATATACAGCATATTGAGGCAAAACTCAGGTCAGATGGCTACATGCACTACATTGTGAACACCATCTGGAAGGATGACTTCTGAGAATCCCCTTAGCCTGTGAGATGGTGGAATTTCTGAACTGACTAACAGGAGCCTCAGTAAATCCCAGCAAGAAAAATACCTAAATAATCCTTATCAATATCAACAGGGCTTGGCAGGTGAAGAAAAACAAGGAAGGTAGATTTTCCAGCACAAGCTGCATCATTTCACAACCACTTGAGAACTGAGACTTACATTTTACTTCCTTATGCAAAAAAAATAGAAATAAAACAGCAAGAACCTTCTGGATGAAGTTTGAACTTGCTGACACCTGTGAATCTACTTTAATGACTAGAAACATTCCAGCATAAACTATCTCCAGGATGCCTGACCGAGGACCAATGACATACACTTGCAGCAGCATAAATAAAACATTCCGCAGTGACACCCTGGAGAGCTGCTGTTTCTTTTTCCCCCCTTTCTGCATGGCAGTGATGCTTGACTATTAGCATCGTGGTCCTACCTGGCAGGAATAGATACATGGCCATCTTTAACACAAGTGAAAAAAGAAACTGTAAAAGAAAAACATACTTCAAACAGGGCTTGGAGTAGAATATTTTTAAGAAGACAAGAAGAGTCTACAGGCATTTTGCTCCCAAGGAACTGTTGTGGATGAATCTCACTGGTGACTGTCTGGCCAGCAACACCTCAACTCCAGACCACAGGTTTTCATCTTGTGAGACAGCACATTACTTAGTTTTGATGCCCCCAGGTCATTGCTCCCTCCCATCATGATGCTTACTCGAAGGAATTGCTCAAAATTTGCCTGACAAGGAACAGTGGATTCTTGAAATGCAGACATTTATTCTCCTGAAAAACATTACTGTTTTCTTGGGTCCTCTTCACTGGAAGGGAAACAGTAGAAATTGTTTTCAGCTGTGAATGCAGTGACTCAGTAAATGTAATTCAGGTATTAAAGAAGCTTGGAAAACATCTCATTGTTGAGGAGAAACTGAAGCTGCAAGTTGGAATATGATTTGCACAGAATTAGGCAATAGCTGCAGAAACCTTTGCCAAGTCTCAGTATGCTTTGTACATGAATATGAGCTACCTTTGACATGTGAAGTTTATCATACTGATGATTTTTTTTCTTACTAGAAATGAGAAATGGTTGCACACAACAGTACAAGCAAAGACATCTATTACTACTGTTCAACAATTCAGACTTGGATTCTTATGAATAATAAAGAGGATCAAAAGGTCTTGTTCCTGGTTTCTGGCCAGATCTATAACAATGCATGATCAGACTCTTGTAGTCCGCAGACACTTCTGCTTCAGATGAGGACTCAGGTGTGCAAGCAAAAACCTTTTGTAAATGATAGAATTATAATTAGCTGATCTGATTATGTAGGCAGGCAAGAGAAGCTAATGTTTTCTATGAACAGATCCCCCCACTATTTATTCTTATATTATTTCTTATTTTATTTCAGACAAAGAGAAAAATAAAAGCAACAACAAAAGAGAAAGCATTGAGAATTTTGCTGTCAAAGTTCTGTGGAATGACCAGCATTCAAGAGATTTCAGATGCTATAGATTCTCTGATCCAATGACACAAAAGCCAGGGGGGAAAGGGAGCAAGAGAAGACAGATGATAGTGAATAAGCTGTAAAGATTTTAAAACAGTATTTTAAAAAAAAGTATGCAAGGATATTTTGCCAAATAAAGCTCATGAAAGGCTGAACTGGAGGCATATCTGTTGCATTTTGCATGCTCGTAAATTTTCAGTGTCAATGTTATTACCATGTACGCTTCTAAGTTATTTAAAGCTCGGGGAGTAGAGGAGAAAAGGAGACACACTGTGCAGGTGTAAGCATGGGGCTCAGAATGCACTCAAGGAATGATTTATATTATTGACTTACATGCCTTGAAAAAATGCAACACTTCTGCATAGAAAAGAGAAATGAATTAATAAAGAGAGGATGAAAACATCTTTATATCTGTAAACCTGACTGAGAAGGCAAACTTCAACTATACTGTTCTACATCAACATGTTATATTTATTTTTGAGAGAGAGTACATTTACATTCAAAAACTATTTTCAGGTGTTAATGAAATCTGGCCCAGTTTAGTACTAACTTACATAACATAATGGTGGCTTTCAAGAACCAGCTAGTTGAAATGTCAAAATAGCATCAGAAAAATATTTTCATTATTTTAAACACAGACAAAAGCACAAAGCACATTTACTGTCACAGGAATCTATTTATATTGCTTTCCAGCACAACTATACCCTTTAAATTTGACCCAGGGCCTACCAGGAAAATGAAATAATCTGGTTCCTAATCACAAAGCAGTCCCTCTTTCAGTTACCTCACTCTATGGAGGTGCATGCAATAACATTTAAGGCTAATTTCAAATTCACCCCCACGCAGGCAGCAGCAGCTTGGCTGTTACTCTCCTTCTCTGTGACAGCCCACACCAAAGCTGCACACTTGGTTTTTACTTATCAGGCATGGCACTGGGATTCTGTCACAGATTCCCTCGAGCTGAGCAAAGAACAGCCTTTCTAAAAATAATTCTCCAGACTGCTCATGTTTCTGGAGTGACTTCCAAGCAGAAGGAGTAGTAACAAGCCACAGCAAAATGAAATATTGCAGGATAGATGCAAGACTACAGCCCAAGCAGGTATAACTGTACCAGCTTCTTGCATGTCTGCATGAGAGAAACCCACACACTTTGGGAACAAACAGGCATGCTTCTTATGATCTAAAGGTACCACAATGTCCTTCAAGCCCTGAGGATGCAGGCATCAGGGAACACCTCTAAAAAATGGATGGAAAAGCAAATCAACACATGTGACTGCACCTTACAGCAATAAGGCTGGACTGATGGAGATGAGATTGCCTTGTCTAGGCATGGGGGTCAGAACTGAGTCTTCAGCTTCCACACAAGGGTGAGTAATCCTGGGCACCTGCAACACTTCTGTCAGCTCTCTAACTTCTTTGTGAAATTCTGAGAAGTAAGTGGCCATGATAGTTTGGAAACTGTGCACACCTAGGGGCTATCTACTGTGCCAAAGCAATTAGTTTTGCCATGGGTGGTGTCTGAGATGACAGCATTTCCTTGGATTTAATTGCAATGTGGTTTCCAAGGTTCCCAAATACCAGTACATCTTCTAATGACATGTATATTCATTCCTTCTTCAAAGTGGAGAAACACCTATCCATCCTATCCACCCCAAGCTTGTCTTTGGCTTGTTAGCCTTGTACATGCCAGCTGATTCCCACTCAAAGGAGGAAAATCTCAGTGTGACATAAGGGGCAAATAATGCTGTGCTTTACTGCTGCAGCTCTAAAAACTCTGCCTTTAAATCAGGCCCCTGTTTGGCTTAATTCTTAGCGCTTCACGTGCATTCCTATGCTCAATTACACGTGCTTTGCTTCCAGTGAACTTTTACATGTGGGTTAAAAGGTTTTCACTCTTGGTTACTGTGACTGTTTAGTTCCAGAAGCATTTCCTGAGCTTTTTGTTGCATCTCCCCTCTGGCTACTTCGGGGCAATGGAGTATCACTTCACAGACTATGTGAACCACTTCCTGCATTCACTCAAGATTTAGTAGAAGTGCCCACAGTTTCCCTCTTCCATACAGAGTGGGTTTTAAACACAGACTTAAAGGGGTCAACAAGCAAAGGGCTCTACTGAAAGTGCAACATGAAAAAGATAACAAAGGCTGTCTGGACTGCAAACAAGAGAGTCCTTTGAAGCCAGGAGACTCCAGCCAAGATTTAATAAAACAACAAAAGGAAAGAGAAAAACTAACTGAACCAAGAATAAAGGTCAGAATCCCAAACTGACTGGTCTGACCTGCCAAAAGCACTGAAGAACAAAGAAAATGAAAATACAAGGCTGCTCAAAACAAACAGGAGTGAAGTGCAATACAAAGCTATACACAAAGTGCAAGGCACATTAGGGCCAATCCCAAAAGTGTGGGAAAGTACAGGCTGTGTTTATTACAGTATCTCCTGTGTGCGTTTTTATCCTTTTCCCATTTTCTGATGCATGCAGGGCAGCACAGTTCCCTTCCTGAGTTAACAAGGAGCCTCCCACAGGGCATGGAAAGGGCAGGCAGCCCTGCATGCTCCTGGTGACTGCAGAAACACAAAGATGGAGTGTCACACTAGTCCCGCACTCAGTGACAATTCATCTGCCAAGCTCATCCATGCTGTGGTGTCCCCAGGTGCTAACACCAACACCACTCATACAGCTGCCCAGAACCTCAGCAGGGAAGATTTTTGGACCAGGCTGCTCAGTCATCTCCTTTTCCAGTATGCCACAGTGTAAGATTGAACAGCCAGGCTCAGGGAGGAAAAACAAGCTTGAAGCATTAGAAACTCCTTGTGGTCGGCACCCACTGTGGTCTGCTTGGCTGTTTCCTTATTAGCTTTGAGTTCTGGTTTCATGGGCGTCCTGACCAAACCCCAGAATGCTCCAGCCTGGTAAACAGCACTGTGGCAGGCAATGTTCCTCATGCTGAGGCTGAAGTAATTAATTCCTATGAACACCTCAGGCTAACATGACTGGACAAAAGAAAATTAGGCAATAAAGGGAAAAATAACTTTGTTGAACAGCAGGTGCCCCAGAGATTCCATGTAGCAGGGGACAAGAGAGGGGAGTCAAAACAATCAGACTGGGGATGTTTGCTGACCTCCTTGGTGCTCTCAGGAGAGCAAGCACTTATCTAAAGGATCATGAGAGCTGGATCAAATACAAGAGGAAGGGCGGATTTATGGCTGGATCTGATGGTGGAAGAATCAATGGGTCTAATTCACACACACGCCTGCTGAAATCCCTTTGTAATAGGAATTTTGAGTATTTTCTGTGGGATTTCAGCTGCCAGCGAATCTGTCCCATCTCAGTTGTGACATGCCAGGTAAAGCTGTCAGCACTGACAGGTAAAAGAAAACTCATGTTTTAGTGCTTGAACTTGAGCCAGTTCAATCAAGAAGTGGTTGAGGGTGAATAAATACTGGACAGCATTATAGTATTTTCACAACCCATTTTCTGACTATAGTTTCACTATTAGGAAGTTTGTTGGCACCTGTTGGAGGAATAAGTGCGTTAGGGAGGCATATCTCCTTTCTCCTCTTCTGTTGTGTTGAGAAATGGAATTAAATTATTCTGTGCACAGACAGATTGTTCCAGTAAAATAGAATTTGAAGCCACCAGGGACCCACAGAGAAGAGAAGCTTTTACACTATATGAAAAGGCAAGAGACAAAACCCTTGCCAAAACTCCTTCACTCTTTATTACCGACAGCTGCAACGCTGGATGCGTCCGGATGCCTTTTAAGTGCCAAGGGGAGTGACGGAGGTGGGATGGCATGTGAGCAGATGAAATACATGGCAGCTTCTCCCCCGACGGCAAGTTTAATTATTTGCAGTGTTGTATACACAAGAAAAAAATACACAGATATTGGGAAATCATTCACTGTGATTCCTGTGTCAGGTGGATTATGGAAAACGCTCGCTGTTGCTGGTCCATGGCAGAACAAGGTCTTAAAATATTCAGAACCTGCATACGCCTTTGTCACAGATGGGAGGAAAAACAAGGTAGAATATATTTCAAAGACAGAGAACATGAATATCAAGAGAGCAAAACCAGAGGCGCTTTGCTGTACCAACTGAGATACCAAATAGAAGTGGAGCAAAACAAACTTTAAGGCAAAGAAACACCTTCTTCTGTGTAGTTTCATTCCAGAGAGCTTTTTAAAATATCCCTTCTTTTCCCTTCTGCATTTTAAGATCACTGAAACAGATTCTTTCGTCTTTTCAGTGCTCAACCAACAAACAGCTGCACTTTGTTAGTCTCAGTTTTCCTAAATCCCTGTGCTCCAGGATACAGAAGCTTATGTGAGATTTCTGAGTGACTGTGAGGATGTGAAATGCTTTAACTCACTAGGCATGGTTCAAAGTCATAAGTCAGAAATAAATCTCATCAGTGATTCACCAATCTGTGAAGCTACAGAATAAGAAGATGCAGACACACCATCTTTCTGAAGGTGCACTTAAAGGGTTAAATACAACTGACTCAGAAATGACAACCATGAGCAAGGTTTTCTGGCAAGCCTTGATGTGTTTGCTTAAGCTGATGTCTTATGACTGTCAACAGCTTTTCTGCTTGAATATGAACCTGGCTTCATTCTGGATGAATTTCTCTCTGCTGCTGCTAACTTCAGCACTCTCATGAACGAGGCTACACAAGGACTGGTAGGTTTGAAGTGCAGCAGCATGAAGAGCTGCCAGCCCAAATCCCAGCTGTGCTAGAGAAAGCATGTACTGCCTTTTCTGAATGGCTCTGGGGCAGTCCTGAAGCCTGTTCTGTCTTGGATGTTGTAAATATAATGCTTGCTCACGCAGTGAGATTCTTCCTCTCTGTGTTTATGTAATGCTGGCTGCTCTTCTCTTACAGCATACACACCTAATTATGAAGATTGTAATACATCATGTGATGCAATGAGGACAGGACATGATAGGATTTTCAAAGCATGTATTGTGGCATTCAAGCAGATAACCATATCTTTCTCCTGCACAGTGGGCATAAATAAGTATATTTTATAGAAAATAAAATCAGATAGTGGTTGCCTTGCTACTGACCTAGTAGCTATATTTGAAAACCTGAGTCAAATATACAATAAAAGCTCTGTAAATTACACAAGAAAAGAAAACATTATGACTTGCCTCACAGGGGGAGTTTCTCAAAGGAGCTGGAAATGACATGCTGGTCATGACAGTCTTTGCAACTGCTGGTGCCTTGCTGGTGTTAAGGAGGAGTGCACAACCTGGATGAAAGAGAAGGAAGAAGATCAAACTGCAGCACTCACCTTTGGGTTTCAGGATTTGTGAAACCTGTCCCAAGCCTATGTTAGCTGGCTCCTACCATGGCAGAATTCCAGGGAACAGTAGGCTTTTCCCATTTCTTAGGGTTGCAGCTTCACCTACCTAACAAACATGCTCAGTAACCACACTTAAGGAGTCTGTCTATCTTCCCATGACTTCAAATTCATCCTACTTGCAAGGCAAATAATAAAGTGTATCTTTTATAAACAAAAAGTAACTTGGAAGAAAATAATTTATCTTGACCAAAACCAAATAAAAATACAGCTATAGCTCTTTGTTACTTGACTAATTTGCTGTAAACAAGAGGAACAAGGGCAGTATTGGGTTTTCTCTCAGCAGCTTAAGCTTCAACTGTTGGTATGAGAAAGATTAGAAATGACTGGCATTTAGGTAGGAGAACCAAGTACATAGAAATGGTACATAAAGTGCAACTCAAGGGACCATGAAGCAAAGAGAAGAAAAATTAGGATATGAACAGTGGAAAAAGCAGCAGTACAGAAAAATAGAGAAAATAAATAGGAAAATCAGAAAGAAAACCACAGATCAGTGTGGTAGAGGGTCTGGCAGATGTACATTTGGTATGAAGTTTTTTTAAAAAGGGTCAAGATCTATATCTGGTGTCTGTGGTGAAGACTGAGGAACCACTTTGTACCCTCAAGACAAAAAGGACAGGCTTTTGCTCAAAGCACTCAGAGTGGAAAGATGGCATTTAAGAGTAGAAAGTTGTTATTTGTTTCACTGGAGGTTGAATATCTAAGTACACAGGAAAACTTGCCTTGTGTTTCATTCCCTCTCTTCACCATGTGTGTATCATTTTTGCTGTTTATGCTTTACACTTACTGCTTACTCTCACACACCTTCTATCGAAGGCAAACGGTTGTGCTCTGGGCGTCCAATGCGCCATGGAGAAGGATGGGACACAGAGGAGCCTGGCATCCAGCCACAATCCTCTTCTTCAAACGAACAGTAAAAGCCAGAGGGAAGCTTTCCTGCAAGAGAGAAAGACACACAGACAGAAGAAGCCAGGTGAGCTGAGGAGGCTGCTCCTGGGCTCACACAGGAGCTGCAGTGACCATTCCAACCCGGTTTGCCCAGGGTACATGGGCACTCCCAGCTCCTCAGTCCTTTTGTGTGGAATTGCAGACATGCCTGACCATGGGGAGGGAGGAGCAGAGGGAAACAACCCCCAGACTGTGACTGACTCCCCACACACTAAGACAAACCTGAGTGAGAGGACACATCTCACTACACACCATGGGGTCTCCTAAATACTCGGGCTCTCAACTCTGCAGGTATCAGCTCGCTCCAGGTCACATCTTGGAGATGACTTTCCTAAGCACTGCTTCTGCAGCCCCAGAGGGAAATCTTGGAGAGGGATAAATTCCCTACAAATTCCCTCCCTTACAGTCCAGGTTTCTACTGAGCCCAGCTCAGCAACATGATCTCTTGTCTCTGTGAGCACTGATGTGGCCTTAGATAAAGCACTGAATCCTTTTGTGGCCTCAGTTTTTTCCACCTGTGAGTCTCTTTCATGAGGTGAATGGCTGAAAAGCAGATAGTTTATTTTAATCCATACTTTCAGGCTTTGAAGCCTGATCATTCTGTCACTGGCTTAGGATTTCAGTTTCCAGTTCCAAACAGTAGAGCTCTGTTAGTTTATTGCCTTGAAATTTGCCAGTTTTAAAGCAATAGTTGTCTCATTCAAAGCAGGAGGTAATCTCATGCCTTCCATTTACTACTCTACCTACAACTGCAAGTTCTTCTTACAAAGGGTGCAAAGTATTGTCCCTTAAGCTTTAAGAAAGGAGAATGATACATGAAATCTGTTTAAAATTGCAAGATAAAAGTGAAATTTCATGTGCAAACACATATCCAGGATTTTTTTCTCTTTACTTTTAGCTGCTTGATAAAATCAGAATAAAAGCTTCTTCACTTATAAGCAGTAGGATAGACCACAAACTTCTAAAGCAAGAGAGTCTTCTGGTCAAGTGATACCAGTAATTTCATTAGCTCCTCTATGAGAAGAGGAGGCTCTTGAACATATAATTTGTTGTGATTATTAATTTCTTTTCCCCCTGAAATTATGTATCTATAAAGTGGCTGTCAGACAATGAGGCACCAGCATTCAGGCTCCAGATCATTCAAAATTTTTAAGTACCAGCAGATCCCCCTGGTTGAGGTTTTAGATCAATAAATTACCTGCTCACAGGGCCCCATCTTTGACTAACACTCCTCAAAAGGCAATTGACTGTCATTGGCACATGCACGTGTTCCTTGGTGTACCCAGAGAAAACAACTGTGGAACACCACAACTGCAGCATCTAGACCACAAACATATAATTTTCTGGGACCCTGAATCACAGCTCACTTGTCAGAGGAAAGTGAAACAAATTCTCTATCTGTAGCTTTTTAGCAGGGCTAGTTTTGGACCTGGCGCCTGACATAGAGGCAAGAGACACATTTTAGTGGTATTTTGTGCAAGCATCTTAACCTGTCATGAAAAAAAAATCAAAACCTGTACTGAAGTTAGGATTTTTTCAAGTTTTTCCTTTAAAAAGTCTCTAAATTCATTCAGCCTGGTCTTTAAATGTGAAGCTGTTAAGCAGAGAGTTACTTCCCTGTGTTTCCCCCCTCTGCAGAACTTGATTATATTTCATTGTACAGCCTGAGGCTGGGATACAAAGAAAATGACAAATTATAATGTGTCCTGAATTCCCACTGAAACAGCTTGGCTCGGTATCCAACGGAATTCATGTCATGGCCATTTGCTATCTAGGATGTAAACAAGTCACAGCAGCAGAAGGAGTCATCTAAGTAGCAATCCCTGCCTGAAGGCCAGAAAAAGTTCACTGTCAATGAGCAAGTAAGGGCATAAATAAAAAGCTATTACTTGCACAGAATATTTCATTCCCTTTTTCCAAATTAATGTTTTATGAGTTTTCAGATGTCTCATACCCTGCATGCATTTTCTTTGCCGTTCTTTCTTACCTTGAATATGTACAGCACCTGTGATTCCATGTGTTGGTACTCCACAGAGACCTCTTTGGCTACCACTTCTCTCCAACCTGCCCTTCTCCATTTCATGTGTTTGTGATTCAAACTGACCTTAGCACAGACACTGCACTGATGAAGGGAAGCTGCTCTGATTTTATTGGAAAATCAAGGAAATCAGGGGGCAGAGGTTACTTCTACTTAAACCTGCCATTTTGGATATTATTACAATGGCAGACCACTCAGAAGGTTTAGGCCTTAGTAAGATTAAGATATAACTTGTGCATATGAGATGGAGAACAGACAAGTCCAGTGAAGCTGAAGCACTCTGAGAATGAGTCTCTCCTTTTATGTGGGTGAGGAAGTAGGGAAAAGCTGTCAGATGTTAAAGTTATTCTTAACCAAATATTTTCAAACCTTCAGAATTAAATATCTTTCAAGAAAAATCTAAATGAGTTCTTTTTCTTTAACTCAGATTTTTCATCCATTAATAGCAAGTGAATCAGTAACTTGATAAAAGTTATGAAGCAGATGGAGTCATCTCTAGCTTCAAAACCAGGTGTAAATCAGCCAGATATTACAGTTTAAACTTTTGGGTGAAATTCCAAACTGGTATTATAAATAACAAAAGAATTGAAGTCTACTCTGTATGTATGGACCTCTACCGAGTTTAGGAGGAAATCTCAGAAGCCAAACAGATCAGCTACTCAATTTAAAGATTCACATGAATCTTAAACATGAGTTTGTTTCAATGATTGCTTCTATGCTAGCAAAGTTGACTAGCCAACTTCTACCAGAAAGGAAGCATAAAAAGAGAAAATACTTTTCAACAGTCAGCAGAGTTATCCTTTAATGTCAGATGGCTTTGCTGAGCTCAAAACTGCCAGAGGTTAGAATTTGTTTCTGTAAGTACAGTTTTTGATAAAGAAAGAAGCAGAAGGATTAGTGTGTACAAGACAGGAACCTTAAGAGCATAGCAAGGCATGGCAACAGGTTGCTACTTCATCATTTTGCTTTCAGGAAGACTCCTCTGGGCTGTACCTGGATAAAAACAGATCCCATGATTTTTTCATGCATTTTTGCTTGGAAAGCAAACTGGCCCCTATAGAATTGATTATTAATTATTTTTTGGTCACTCAATATGTTATCAGAAAATCAAACTTTATAGGTTCCTATCCTAGCTGCCATCTGCTCTTTTGACTGACATGTGCATGTAGTCCTCCAACCATGTAGCACAGCCTGAGTCCCTCCTTTCAGGAATCAGACACTTGTATTCCTTATCTCACCTGCTAAGGCGTTTAACATCCTTAAATATTCAAAGAAGCAGAGTGAAAATTACCCTATAACCCAATGATTATGAGATTTATTTGAAAGATAAAGAGGACATTACTTCCTGTCCCAGCTAAAATCCATAAAATGTGCCAGTGCAACCTCAGGAGAGACTTGGATAATCACCTTATTCTGAACTAGACCAGAACTCCAGACCACAAGCTCGCAAACTCTTTATGGAAATAGAAAATTTGCCTTCAAATTCACAGAAGAACCAGTCCTGGGTTGATTGTATCTTGAGTGAATCCTATAAGTTCTGGGTCTCTGGATAATAAATATACTACTGATACCTCTGTTACTTAAAATGTTACAGTTTTAAAACTAGGTCCATTACTTACCTAACATGCTTGGACTCATTAATCAATATTTTCCAGGGATGATTTTTTTTGTGTGAATTTGTCACAGAAAGTAAAATAGCCAGAATTATATGCATCCCTTTTCAGTAAAGTTTTAACTTTTGCCCTGTCTTGCTGCTCTGCAATGAAAGATTATTGAACCAAAATCCCAGATACTGTTAACTAAAAAGAGAAGTACAAAACTGCTAAAACAAACTCACCCTTTCTGTAAAACAGAGCCCTGCCCATCTGTGTTAGTAAATAATATAAGTTTTCATGTCAGTCTTGTACCACACAAAGCATATTACATGTGATAAGAGGAAGTATGTTGAGTTTTTTTTGCAGTAAGTTTTATCCATATGTTGAGTGATTTGGTAAACTACTTATATAGAATTTGTTATAGATAAATTTGCTGAAGCCTCAGGCACAAGCTGTGAACTTCCACCAGATATACTGAACTTTCCACCCTGTCAAATAAGAGAAGACCCTAGAGCTGGTTCATGACAGAAGATAAGGAATTCATTAACAGAAGCTGCAGCCTTAGAAATAAGAAACATCCTAGCTAGAGGCAAGCAAGGGACACAATGAAAAATGGGAATACCTCCCAGAGCCTCATATGGGAGACAACTGGTCCAAACAGTCACATGAAGGTTGGGGAATTGAGATTGTTTGAGTATAATCAACCAGGGACTTCCTTGTTCAAGGTCCCTCTTTGGAGGCACCCAGCTCCAGCTATTACACCATTTTAAAAAAGTGCTTTTACAGAGGAGTCTATCTTTCAATTTATGAATTCAGCAGAAACCTAGAGTCAAAGCCTGCCATGGTGGCTGACATGTGTAGTTTCTGTATCTGGAAAAACATGAATTTACTAGCAGAGACACACCACCAGTGCTATGTTGAAATATTAATTTGTGCCTGCAATGAACGCTCTGCAAAGTAATTTCTAGCATGGCACTTCCATCAGGCTGGTGAATCTGTGTGTCTGATCCCGAGTTAACACACACACACAGTTCGGCACCTCATCCTGCTTCTGCCTCTTTGAAGCTGTCATTTACTCCTGCAAGGATATCTGACTGTGACTCAAACAGCAACACGCTTTTCTCTAGGGGTCATCCATCTCTGATTTTACAATTTCTACACAGACTAATTGGTCACAAAGCAGAACAAGCATCATGATGTTTCCTTGGCCATTAATAAGTAAAGAGATGTTAGCAAACAGCAGGCTGTAGAGAGATCCTTTTCAGCTAAGACAGGAACAAAAATCAAATTTTTAGGAAAAAGAAATTAAAATAATAACAAAGCCAATCAGTACCTGTAAAGCTAAAAGACTGTGAAAGACAAAAAACTCCAACACCTCCTTGAAGCTCAAAGATAGAAGCCTTTGATAATGGCTTTTTAAAAACCTGACGCGTCAGTTTTGAGCATAGCTCATCTTTTTCTGACAGCTCTTTTGTCTAAGCAGAACCATTTGGGAAACCCTTTTCTCTGCTTGATAAATCTGAATCACTTTTTACCACACTTGCAAAAAGCTGATGAAAATATCTGTGTTGTTCAGGAGTAAAATGACAACCAAAATGCTGAAAGATGACATATGTTTTGTGTTAGGCTGCCATGCAGATATATCTGACACCTCAAACATTAGATCACTTCTCTGTTTTGTGTAAGAAACCTTATGCCAACAATATTCAGCACTGTAAAGCAGCAAAAGCAGAAGGATCAGCCATAGAACTCAGCAGGTTTGTAGGTGGATAAGCAGGCATATGCACAGCCCAGGCTCTTGCTCAGGTAAGCCATGCTTTTTGTTCCTTGAGTGGAAGATGGTGGTTTTTTTAGGACCTTTTGGTTCGAAGTAAGAACTCTCATTTCCAGTATCTATGGGTGAATGCAAGCCATGTGGTCTCCTCAAGCTGGGAGTGATGCTCTGCTAAACGGCTGGCTAAATATTTTCTGCTTTTTCACATTTTCTCACCGACATTTTCAGTACATTCCTCTGCCAACACAGCTGCAAGTGCCATGCTGCCTTGTGGAAACAGCTATACATGGAGGGAGAAAAGACAAAACCAAGCCCTGTGGATAACATATGCCAGGGAGGCATTGGCTACTTTTCCACTGGGCTCACCACGGGATACAAGGTGGCAGCAAGTGGCAAAAGCAGAGCCACCCTCCTGATCTGTGAATATGAACAACAGACCTGCTACAAGTACACCCAATGTCTGAAAATAACAGGCAAGCTTGTTCCTCTAAGCATGCTCCATCCCATGGCGGCATTTAGTTTGCATCCATGATCAGTACAACTCCACCTTGTGAACTCTGCCCTTTCCCCTGGTACAGACAGAATTACCCCCACAAGGAAGAGCCATTTATGGCATACGGGCACCAAAGTGTGTCTGAACATACAGCTGAGGCTAAATGATGTTTCACTACTTACAGTGAAATGAAAATGCATTCAACCCTTCTTTAATTATAGAGTAGAACACTACAGAAATGCCATTATGAGGTTTTAGAGCTCTATTTTGAAACTTTTAGAAGGAAATAAGGTTTCAATATTACTAATATGAAGCATTATTGGTTCAAAGAAGCTGCAAGTCCATGGTGCTGACATTGTTCCTGTGAATTTAATGTCCACTGAGTGTGTCATTAAAGAACATAATTTCAAATTGTAACAATGTCTAAAATGATAGAGAAGCATGTAATTTCAAGCTTTTAACTAGTTTCCTAGATGATCCCAGGTCAAACCAATGTTCTCCACACCAATAAAGTCTGTAACTTTATTTCTTTATTAGCAGAAAATAAATGAAATCTGCTAGAAGTTGTGTATCACTCATGTTAAGTTCTTCCTAGAAACAGAAAACATGTTTTTTTACATACCAAATCAACACCATTCTATTGTAACAGCCCACAGGCTAGATCAGCTGTGACATAAACACTTTGAATAATGAACTCTCAATATTCATTTTTCTTGATATATTTGCCCTATAGACAACCATACAGCTGACAATCCACCACTCCTAACTGTTTGTAGGCTGGCAGATGGGAGGATGCTGGAGGTAAAATGTGCAGAGGTGTAGAAAAAGTGATAAGGCACCTTCAAGACAGTTGAAGAAAGATCCTAAAGTATCTCAGTTTCACAGCACATGTTAGAAAGTACTCAGGCACAGCAAGTTCTGAGAAAACTCAGGCTGCTATCTATCTTCTGCTGTATGTTATTGGACTACTGACTCCTGAAGAGAGGGTAGAAAACCAGAGGAATTACAAAGACACAGGAGCTGGTCAAAGACAAGTTACTTGCTCTACTCATTTTTCATCTTAGAAGTTTTCTCCTTCCTTTCCCCCTCTGCCACATGCTACATTACATTTTGATTAAAGTTTTAAACCAACTACACATTTCATAATTCTTTAAGACATCTAGCTATTCAGACTATACTTCCTTTGCATTTTTGATCAGGACACTGGAAGTGATGAAGCACCAAGAGCATGTTAAGAAGCTGCTGCAGAACTGGTGTAGGTGAGCCCAGAAATATCAAATGGTGCACTCCAGACAGACACCCAGGGAAGCAGCATCTGTTATGGGGGATACAGGTCTTTTGATAGCACCAAATGAGTCTGTTAGTGCTAAGTCTCAGACATTGAAGTTCAAACCAATCAGTGCTTCTGGAAAAGGATGGTACAACCTGGGGATTAGGATTTACTCACTGCACATATCTCCCTCATCTTCTCCCTCAGCACAGTCCTGGATGAAGTCACATGCCTGCCCCAGCCTGATCACTGTTCCATTCCAGCAGCTGAAGGAACCCTCCAGAGCCATTTTTGAGAGAGAAGCAGATCCTAGAGAAAAAGAAAAAAACCAACAAAAACACTTCAGATAACCAAATTACCTTCCTTTCAACCAACAGGTCATAGCATCCTGCATAACACTGAAGGGATGAACACTTTGTGAAATCTCAATTCAATACTTGCCTGATTTTTTTTTTTTAACCTATTTAATCTTGTCAAATGTCTAATGGTCCACCTAATAGAGAATTTCAGTTCTCTGGGTCTTTCTGGTGCTATAATATGGAAGGCAGCTTTGACCTCTGGAGGGCTTAAATCCTGCAGCCTGCTCTAGTACTTCTCAAGAACAACACAATACACATGAAGGTTTTTAACTGTGTGTGAGTTTACTGTTGCACTGATAGTCCTGAAGGCTGATATCCTCTCTGTTTAGCTCAGGAGTAACATGGCTACAGGATTTAGAAAGAGCACAAGCGTTCATCATGCTCTCCTGCATTACATTTGCTTTGGGTGTATTGCATTGTGATATTCTCTGCAGGAAAGAAAGCAGTTTAATCTGTACTTGTAATTTTCTTTCTCTTCTGTGCCTACTCCTGCTCCTGTATCCTGCACTCCCTTGAGTCAGGGAGCCCACACCAGGCTACATCTACCAAGAGACACAAGCCACCAGTTTATTTTACCTATGCTAAGCAGCAAAAGACATCTAGCAATGTGGAAAGGAGACATCTCTTATGAAATGAGGTCACCAAACATTACAATTACAGGTTGGTATCATCCACTCAAAAATGATCCTGAGTAATTTTCCCTAAGAACTATCCTTTTCTGGAGGCACTTGATTCCCTTGAGAGCTGAGAAGTCAGGTATCAAGTAGCATGCCAGGTATCATTTTCCTTACTGTAGGAATTATTTCATCCCAAGTCCTTTGTGATGGAACTTAGGACAACTCCTTCTTTTTTTAATTTTTTTTTTTAATTTTTTAATTTTTTTTTTAAGAGGCCTATGCTCTAGATCAGATACCTGGAGGTGGTGGGAAGTAGTTCAGTAACATCCTGGAGTCAGTGTGTATGGAGGAGTCTAAGTTTGAGGAATGCCAGAATTGCTTCCACACAAATCTGAGTGCGGATGCAGTTCACTGACACCTTCCTGAATCTGACAAGACATGCTTCCAGTCACTGCTGGAAGACAAGCCTGGAAGAACAAAGAGATCTGTGCTGTGAATTCCCCACTGCAGCAATAACTGCCCTGTCTCATATTAGATGGGTAAATGCTCCAGATTAAGCCAAAGCCTCTGGGCAGAGAGAGCCATTGTTTGCCTAATTCATCCATGCTCACTAAACAGTGCAGCTACATCGTGTTCTCTGGTACTACAGGGAGTTGGATATCACTGGTGATTCAATTAGATATGCACTTGATATTTTTATTTATATTGCCTGCCAAAACTAAAAATTAATGAGGCATGTAGGAAAACAACTGCTCTTTCTCTTCCAGCTTATTTTATGGTGCAAATCATTCAGGAGTGGGGGAATACATGCCACACTTTATTCATGAAGGACGATGGATCCTGTAAAGGGTGCTCTGTGTTATTGTCAGGTCAATTTTTTTCCCTTCCTTAGAGCAATTCTGGCTTGCTACACACAGACTACACAAGGCCCTTGTAATCCAGTCCAAGTCAAGGCATGACTACAGAGGAGAAGTTTTGCAGGAAAAATTGACCAGGTAACTTGGAGCTGGCTGCTGACAATTTCTGTGGGCTCCTTGGTGAGGGTTTAAGGCAGTTAGATGGTATCTCCCTTGGCTTTGCTGAATTTCCTACACAAAATGTACCCTCAGAGACATGGCTGAGAGCCTTCCCTATGCGAGGTGCAAAGCTCTTCACATGCCACAAGCCAGACACTTGGGGCTCGGGTCAGTGTGCAAATGGGCACTACAAAACTGTAAGAAGGGAGTCTGGTAACTCAGTAGGTGATCCCTTCTCCTAGGGGCGTGCAATGAGCCTGAATAGCACACGGTTGTTGGAAGCACCACCTGAAGAAAAGTTAGGAGACATGTCCCAGAGCACTTCCATGGGTTAGCAACATCATGACTCTCTTAAAAGATCCTTAAGTTCTACTGAAATTCAGAATTACTCGTCTCTCTGAATTACCCCACAGATGGTTTTGAACCCCATGTTTAGTACCAGCTTTCATATCCCACTCAGTTTATCTGCAATCTTTTCAGCAATGCCCATGTTTTACTTCAGGAGCTGCAGAGATACACAGAGATTCAGAGGAGTGGTTATTGTAGGCAATGGTGTTGTTCTGTTTACTAAATTAATTATAACTTTTTAAAGGCACTCACTTTTCCAAGCACACAACTGCATTAGCACTAATTATAATGGAACCAAGGCATCCAAGAGAACCAACTTGCCTTCCCAGGTGTTTTTGTTGCAGCCTAGGGGCACAAATCTCCTGAAGCCAACTGACTGTAGTATTTGAAATATGTCAGTTGCAACTGGGAATCAGGCAATTTCAGGAGCTATTCCTCCAAAACAAAGCAGTAGATTTGCATGCTCATTCATCTCTGTGGAGACGGGGTCTGAATTAGCTCAGATTTGCATTAAACCAATATATATGTGCTCCTTGTATAGGTTAGAGAACACAAATAGCAAAGCTGCAGCCAGGGAAATGGCTGGGCTCTGTTAACAGTGCATGATTTATTCCCATCTTGTTTGCTTGCTTACTGTGAGCACAAAGGCAAAATGAATTGGAGAAAGGAGATGATTAACTAGTAAAACAAACAGATAACCAAAAAAGCCCAAATACAAATAATCCTTTTAATGGGCCACTTAATGCAGATGTTTGCATCCAAGCTCAAGGAAACTCAAATTTTAATTAAAATACTTTGCAAGAAAAACAGACATTTGATCTTTTCAGTTCCCAGGCCCAATTACTCCTGGCAAAGTGAACTAGAATGACCTGGATTGCTGAGTGAAGTGGCCTCAAGTCACACACAGAAGATGTGTTAGGAAAGGAAAATGAATGGTATCAAGTAAGTATCAGAGTAAAATTTGTGGGAGACATCCTTTATATTTACAGCAGTGTTTATGTAGCCAGTGGCATCCATAAATTACAGCAGTAATTAAGCTGTACCATGGCTGGCTTGGAGGCCTATAAATCGTTATTTAAACAGCAGCATTAAATAAATGGCATTTCAGGCTCTAAATTGAAAGTAGAAACAACTCCTTGGAGAACAAGTGCTTACTTTGTACCTCACAGGTCCTGCTTCTCACTGCCCTGGCAGTGTTCAAACCCAGTTGCAGATCCTGGACAGAAACGACAGCCTGGAACCTTTACTGCTCATGCTTTTGGACTTGTTTTCCATATATCAGGATGGAAAGTGGAAAATCATGTGGCACAGCTTATGCAGTATCAGCAACTTACTACCTGCACTGTGGGACCCAAGGGGCTGTATTTCAATTCTCAACAGATTTTTCTCTGACTTGGTTTTCCTCTTCTCTCCTTCCCTGTTCCTTGATGAGCAGAGAAATCACAGTGTGCTGGCAAGCCCTGGTGAGTCTGTCTCTGAGGAAGATCACTGCAAAATGGGAAACTTCACCTTCCTGCTACCACACTTGGCCAGGTGGGATGGAAGAAATTCTTACAGGCATCCACAAAAATATCTCTTATCTGGCAAATTGGCTACGCTACTAATTATCATGCAGGGTTTAATGAAGCTGAACATAATTATACCTTCACATACTACATTCAACTTCTTAGACCATAATTTTTAATTCTACCAAAAGTTTTCGGGACAAACACAGTTGTGTGAAACGCTCCTGCTGAGCACATATTAAAACAGAAGAGCTTAATAGGAAAATACTTCGCTGCTCTTTAAAAATTGTCTCATTTGTACTCTGCAAAAATTCCAAAGACCTGGGATAAATGTACAGCCTTGTCACATTTTATCAGCAAACAGCTTCTCTCTGGGCTATACTTGAGGAGTCCTCTTGTACAGAGTTGAGTTTATTTCAGTGATTCTCAAGGCAACACCCTATATGCCCACAATGTGGAAAATTTCCATTTTGAACTGCATATATGTAGCAAAAATACCTATCCATGGAAGTCCACCATATTTATCAAACCATATGCATTACCTCTCAAAACAGAGAAAGTTTCCTACTATTTGATTGCATCTCTTAAAAAACCTGTTTTTTCAATGGGCTAGTGCTGCTGCTTAATATGCCTCCACTAAATGTCACTAAAAATCTGGGATTGTACAACCTTGTTGATGATGTGTGCCCACCACAAGTATTTGTCATTAACTTCTCAATTATACCTGTCCCTCCTTTGGCTTGAGTTCAAAGCTTTGACTCAGATATTTACAAAAGCATTACTTGGGGGATTGAAAGGTCGTGTGAAAACAGAAAAGTTGCTGTCTAGCTATAAAAGGATAGTGAGAATTTGGGAGAGTTTCTGATTATTGATTTTTCCAATGACTCCATTTCTGACAGTTATATATTTCCTCATTCTCTATCTTCAGTCCTCCAGCAGCACAGACATTCAAAGGCTGCTGGCTCACTTTGTGTTGAGGATAGCCACATTCCAGGACAAAGTAAATTTGCTATTGATACAAGTCACTAATACCCACCATTAAAAAATCAGAAGGTATGAAATAAAAGAGGAAAGAAAGTGAGAGAAGTGAAAGATAAGTTCATGTTTGAGGGGAGCAATGCCATCCTTGGCAAATGGCCACTGAACTCCACATGATACAGGGCAGATCACACAAATCAGAATGTTCACAGCAAGCTACACTGCTCTCATTTTCCAGCCACCCACCCCAGGACACCTGCAAGGAACCCGAGTAGTTGCAGCTGCAAATGAGACCAGTGAGAGAAATACTTGGAAAACACATTGTCCTCAAAAAATGCTTTGCAAAAAAAACAAAACAAAACAAAACAAAACAAAAAAAACCAAAGACAACAACAACAAAAAAAAGGCTGGATGCCATGTTTCTCACACCAGGCAGTCAAAATTGGTCAACACTTCATAATTTCTGACTTTAATATTTGTAACAGCATTGTTACTATAATTGCCCAAGGATGCGTTTGTAGGAAGAAGTGTTCTCTTTTTTGTTAGACTGCCTGATACAGGCAAAAATAACAGCCTGTGTTTGTAAATGCCTGAAAGCTCACCATTTTTCCTGTTGCATAAACTGCCTTTAATCTTCTTATTTCACTTCCTAAACATAAATGGGAATAAACTCATCACAAGAGCTCTGTGATGTTCATTTCATTAACATTTGTAAGGAACTGAGATGCTATGATAACAGGCATGAAAAAACCTGTAAGGAAATTATTTACTCTGTCTTCACAGTGCAGCTTGAATAATTTACAGTATAAAATGAACACACCTTTGATGAAGGCAGGACAGAGGGCAGCAAATAACTTCCCTTTGAGAGAGCATCCCCTGACCTGGACACTAAGGGTGCAGTATTTCCACAGCGAGCTACTACAATGGAAAACTTGCTCATTAGAGCAATGTAGAGACAGAATTTTCATCTCAAAGACAATGTCAACATTTCAAAATATATCTAACCAGAAAATAAAAATACCCAAAGTTCTCACAGAACAAAAGATTCAAATAAATTCTAGGTTAGAAAACTGACTTTAGAGATTTCAACACAAGGAATACTGTCATAAACCCCAGAAATCTGAAAACACTTGAATTTAGACAAAAATAAAATGTTGGGGAGGAAACTCAAGAGGGAACATACTGGTTTGGAACACACTCATGCCAATAATTCAGCCAGCTCAGTTCTAATGTGCTTTCCCTCTCTGCTGCTTTGAAGTAGGGATGCTGTATTTAATATACAAATTTTTAACATCTGCTCCTTCAGCATTGCCTAATGCCAGCAGGGTTGCTTACACAGAAGAGAGCTCTCAGCACACCTGAGGAGCTGGCACTTGCTCACTGCCACATTTCAGCAGCAAGAATTCTCTTCAGAGTTGCACAGCATTCAGACTATCCAGGCCCTCTGTGTTCTCTCAGAAATGTTTTTCACCAGGTCTAGTTGCTTTTCCTACCTTTTGGCTGAATGACTCCCTAACAGTAGTGTTGGTGAGATCTATCTTCCCTAAATTTGAAGAGAAAAATAGCTGCCTTAAAAAAACTACAATAAAATAAGAATGTGGAAAGAGAAAGTTAGATGGATTTCACACTTTCTCAATTTTCATTTTGGAAAGTTGGCTGAGGGTCTTCTTAGTTCCTGAGACAAAAAAAAAATATTTCAGTGCAGTAAATGACATGATGATGTTTTCCCCTATTAATCTTGCACAAAATCTAGCTGGTTTTTTTTTTAGCATGTATATTTTTCTGGTGATTTGTTAACAGTGAATAAGCAGCTCCAACTGCACATCCAAATGTTAACAGTAAACAAGTAAACAGCAGGGAACTTTATAACAAAAGAGTGATTTTCCGTCATACAGTGATACCTACATATTCTGTGCCAGCTATTAAATTGAAAAGAGCCAAAAGAGACAGAATACTTACTATAGGAAATACTGGGAAAACATAGTCATTGGACCTTTTATAAATTTCATCAACATAGTAGATCTTTAAGGCTTTTATCCATAAATATGAACATTCTGACTTAGAATAATCTAGTGGGATAGAGTAATTTTGCTAAAATCCCAAATCTCATTTCTTTTGGTTGCTTTTCATTGCCCTTGTTTCAATACCAGGGAGCATTTGCTGTTTGTTTCCCTTTTCTCTCGGATACAATTGCATCTTTCTAGGTACCACCGCATCTTTGTGAGATTAAAAAAATACCAACAAAAAATCCTTTCCCCTAGGTTCCATGTTTCTCCTAAAACAAGTGAATACTATTTATTTGTAACAGTAAGCAACTGTTAAAAGAAAAAAAATAAAAAATCCCCACAAAAACAAAGCCAAAAACCTCATTTCCGTGACTACCTGTGAATTTTTCAAAATTCATACCTTGTAGAGGGAAAATAAAAAGGTCTAAATTCTATTATTAGCTCTGCTGTTCACATCAGACTTTTCTGTGTCTGAATAGGCTTGGAGACCAGCTCTTATCAGGGAGCAATCTTTTCCATGGGAAACACCAGCACACTGATTGCTGGCTCACTGAAAGATGAATGCTGCTTGCCACATGCGGTGGGTGCTGACAAAATCATGAGGTGGTTAAGATCTCTAAACTTATTTACAGACAACAGGAACAGATTTAGCACAGGTCCTACCTCAGCATCAGACACAGAATTGAATGTGAAATAAAACAAGGCTGCTGAAGAAAAGACATGAAAATTGCACTTCCAAACCTCATGTGTACCTCTTGGGGAAACTGTAAGAGCTGATTAGATGGGAAATACATGCATTTTTCCATTTTTTGCTTCTTAGGAGGCTTAGTTCAAATCCATTTTCAATTACTGAAGTAAGTGTTATCTTTGCCTCTTCCAGTTCTGCAGTTCCAAGCACAACTAACACTGCCACTATACATAGTAGATGTTTTTCAATTCTTGGTTCTTAAAACCAGCACAGCTAGAAAACCACAAACATCAGTAACATTTTAAAGATGAGGAAACTGAGGTACTTCTCAACTGGTTCCAATCATGTATATGAGTCTGTAAATTGCCCAAACCAGACAATCTCTCTGATGCCTGCTGCTTCCTGTACCAGTTGGACTGAAGATGCCCAGATTCAAGGAAAAAGAAGAGACTGGAGAATATTTTCATAGCTCATCAAGAGCTGATTCCATGCAGGTCAGATATGACCTCTCTTTCAACCCGGCAACAGCAGCATCTTGGCAAGCTCTCTTTTAGCATTGCCAATCCAGTTAACAAGAGAGGTATATTCAGGTGCCTGGTCATGAAAAGCACAAATAAAGCTGTGAGCCTTAACTGTATTCAAACAGCATTCTAGATAGCAATGAGATTTTTCACTTCTAAAATGCAATTATCTTTCTGTAACTGTTTTAAGCAGTCTCTCTGCTTTAGCTGTCAGCAGTATTTAGGCTTTTGGCCTTACTACAGATGGGTTGCTGGGGGTGGCGGGTGGAATATCGCAAAACAGCACAACCCTGAGCATGCACATGTGGTCCCTCTCAGCAGAGTGCAGGGACTCATCCTCACACCACAGCCAATCCATCACTGTGCAAAGCAGTGGCCCCACAGTCAAAGAGCAATTGTTGTTCCAGGTAGAAGCAGAAGCTTGCTTGGGGAAGTACATTTCCTGTTGTGCCCCTTTCCACTGTGCCAACTTCTGCAGTTGTGTGAAGGCAAGCAGCTGATTCCCACTTTGCTTGAAAAGTGAGCAACAATACCTCAAACCCACAAATAATGAGCAAAATGAAATTGCTGCTGAATGTTTGCTGTGAGGGAGAGCAGTAGCTACAAGCAACAGGTTTGCCACTGGCAGGGACTTCATGTACATAGATGCTGCCAGCTTTTAGTTGTGGGGAATCAAAAGGAAACTCTCAGTGTCACCCTCTCTCCACACACTGCTGAACACCAGGAAGTTATGGATGCAGTGACTCATGGGTGACTCTTCCAGCTGGATGCACCAACAACTTCCAACATCTCAGTTCTCTGAAGCCAGTCCAGAGGGATGGAGAGCCAGCACAGTTCTGTGTGCTTGTGTTCCAGGCTGTGCTTCAAGGCCTTGCTATGCTTGAATGACATTATCCTAGGAGCAAAGCTGCTGAAGGTCAATGGCCCACAACATTAAAAAAAGCCTGGAGAAGGACTCCTTCCTGGAGTCCACATCTCTGCTCAAGGACTTCTATTAATGTTTGAATGTGCATGAAACTTATGAAAATTGGGAAAGCTTACTGAAAAAAATAGATGTCAGCGATCAAGTGTGTAAGCCAAGGTACAAACTGAAAATATCAGGGAAAAATGGAAGAAGGGATAATGTTACAACTCCAACATTACCACCCCGGTTTTAGGCAGACCCTCTACTCTCTCTTGTGGCATGCTAATTAATGCTTTCCATGTGAGATCACTTTCCAAAAGTATAGGGACATGCAGAGAGAGTTGCAAGAGTTGACCAGTATCAGTACAGAGAATAACCATGCCCTGAGGTTGAGGTACCTGTGGGCTGCCAGCCACAGTAGAACAGTTAGACTAATAGTGGAATAGTTAAATAATATTAAAATGGCTTTTGAATTTATTTTAAATACAGCAATAGGAATTTTAGCAAACAGTTGCATTGAGTGAAGATAGATCAAGGAGAGAAACCATGTCTTCTCCCTCTGACTCTAGGTTTTCTCTAAGACTTTTACCCATCAATGAACCATCAATCAGCTCTCGGGAGATTTTATACAATTACTCAGAGTGAGCAATTTTTTTAGCAGTTCTCATCTTTAAATTCAGCACCATAAAGTACATACCTACCCAAAATATAACTTTATATCCTCTTTGTCAATAAACTTTCTGTTCAGTGCAAGCTCCCCTTCAAGATTTCTCCCCCATTTTGCTAACTTGTTCAGTTGGCCATTAATTAATCACTTAATTACTATCAGCAGTAGTACTAAATTCTCACAAACTTGCTACTTTTGTAATTATGTAAAGTGCTCCTCCCAGCTGAGTAGGTTTCAGCAAAGCATAACACCTTGTTGACTTCAGATAAATCTATTTATAAAATGCAAATTTACCTTTCCTGGCAGGCAAATCCTTTATAACTGCTCAATGATTCATTATACAAAATAAAGAATTAGGAAGACACACAGCTCTTAATCAAGTCCTAGCAAACATAAATATTTTGGTAAAAAACAAGTGATAAAAAGAGAATATGAAATGGTAGCCCCACTGCAAAGTAAATGGGGTCTTGTGGCAGGCAGGGGTAGCAGAATACCCTCAAATAACAAGCCATAAATGCACAGTATTCCAAATGACTGGAAATCAAAAAATATTTAGGTGAAAAGAGAAATACAAGCCAATTTAACAGCCATAGGAAGGAATGAAATTATGTATATGCTCCACCAAACATCTACTATGGTGCAGTTTCAAAGAAGGTATTGGCAAAAAACATCACCAATTTAGGAGAGGGTTGCAATGAGCAAGCTGTACTGGACAGGACTCATTTGACAGTACAAACACATTGCATAAGAAAAAAAGAACCATCAAACTGTCTTTCGGCCATAAACTAGACTAAGGGATACCTAGAAGCTACTTTACACATGTTTACATTTGATCTTGAAGAATCAATTTGAAGGACCAAGAAATGATTGACGTTACTTTTTGTACATATTTCATTAAGAATTCTCTTTGTCAGTGGCTATCTGGACAAGGGAAGCCATCTTAGACACTCTTTCTGTTTCTTACTGTGCCCCACTGCTCACTGTATTTGTTCTTCCATTCACCTTAAGCTGCCCATGGTCCTCTCTGCACTATAGTAAAGTTATACTGAGTGCAAAGGTTTTATATGCCCACTATATATTTTTTACAAAGAGAATAGTTAAAATACCTGACTTCCAGGTCTCCCAGGGCTTTAACTTAATGGGATGTGGATGCAGTTCACCAGCCATAAAGAATGTCACTGGCTTACATCACTACCGTATCTCAAAGCCAGGAAGGTAACCCGTAAGACACAGGGAATCTTCATACAGAAAATTTACTGAAATACCAGCAACAAAATCAACTGCCCTGCTCCTTACTCCAGGGAAAAGGCCTTGCCTCCTTTTCCAGGATCTCTTGAGAGACAGCTCTTATGCAGCTGCAGTTACAGCAAAGGCTCTCAGCCTCAACTTGACTTGGACCATGCCCTTCGTTCCCTTCCCACAGGTCATTACTGCTGCTTTTTAGTGAGCAATATAATTTTAAACAGTCTGTCAATGTGGTACCACAAAGATGATAAAAGTGCCTTGCCCTAGCATCTAATGTGGATAAAATCAATGATCCAAGGTCCCCTGGGTGGTGACAGAGAGTCAGAAAGCTCAGAGGCCTCTGGGCCCACAGCAGCAGCTGCATTCTCTGTTCAGGAGAGCAGTAAGGCAGCTAAGGGAACTGAGACCTGGCAAAGACAAGGTGCCAGATCCAAGTTATCGGTCATCCAGGGTATTCTTGGAAATAAAAAGCCTGGTATCTTTTCCCCAGTACTCAATGGAATGAAGAAAGAATTAAATAAACAAGGATTGAGAACAAAATAGTTCAAACACAGCAGCCAAGCATTGTTTCTTGGGGTCCTTCAAACCAGACTCCATTTGTGTGTGCAGGGGCCTTGCACTGCTAGCAAAGGTACAGTAAATTCACGAATACAAGCCGCACGGAGTATAAGCCGCATATCCGGTGTGTTGGCAACATTGATGTCTTTGTCAATAGATAAGCCGCACCCGGAATATTAGCCGCACTTTAGTTCGCCGCGAACTTTCACAAAGTCGTCATTTAGTAACACAATCGCGGGATCGCCGGGGCTTACTGGCTTACTGCCGACCTCGGAAACATTGTTTCCAAGTGAAAAAAGACACACCCTTTATTTACAAGCCGAAAAAGACAGGAACAATAGTGTGGTCATTTTGCGAGCATTCCCAATGGATCCGCGTTGCCTTTAAACAGCCGCTCAGACGCGCGGGCAGGCAGCTGAGCTCCGAGCGGAGCCACATCTCTGTGCTGGCACAGGAGCGGCCGTTGTAGCCCTCGCAGCCCCGCGGGGGGAGCGGCCGTTGTAGCCCTCTCCCTGCGAGCCGAGTGGCCGTTCTACCCCTCTCCCTGCAGGGAGAGAGGCTCCCCCAGCCCTCTCCCTGCGAGCTCAGCCAGCCCTGTAGCCGCACAAGACTGAAAACACTTTAAAAAGTACAGAGAAATATCACACACTTTTATCGAACTCACCGAGGTAACTCACCCCGATAACAACCCCCGCCCCTCAGTAACGCCGCCATCCACAGGCAGGCAATAAGCTGTTCTCTGATTGGTTCATCGTCGGAACAACGGGAAACCATGGATTTCAGACTGTTTTGGCTCGGGACTGGACCAGCATGATACTAGGTAAGGGCAGATATCACATTTTTGTCCATAGATTAGCCGCACCGGAATATTGGCCGCATTTCCGGGTTTCCACCAAAATTTTAGTCTTCTTGCTGCGGCTTGTATTCGTGAAATTACTGTAATCTAAATCACCTCCAGAAATGCTGCCTGTCAAATCAGGAATCTGATGGTCAGGATCTCCAAAATGGTTCTTCTGCTGTGACCTTGGACAAGTCTCTTTTTGCTGTGACAGAAAAAAACCCTAAAAAACCATTTTGTGGGGAATAGATAGCCTTGCTACTTTTTAGAATAGCATAATTTTTTTCACAGAAAAAAAAAAATCTCATTTTTAAGAGCTATCTAAAATGAAAATGTCCCCTGTAGAGGAAAATGTTTGCTCAGCAGTACTTCAAAGGATTTTATTTGACCTGAAATAAAACATTGGTTAGCTTCAGAAAACTTGTTATTGTTCAATTTTTTTTTTTAAGTTCATATACTTCATGCTTTCTTTATGCCTTTTAACATATTTTCCAATAAAAAAACCTCCTAGAGTCCAGGGAAAAGGTGTGAAAACTTGGTTTGTTCTATTAATTTTTTGTTTTGTTTTGCCAAAGCACATATTAAGTTTGCACTTTGAATAGCTTTGTCCCACCAGGTTGCTTTTTTAACAAGCTAGAATAAAAATGAACATGCTACTTCCCCGTGTAGAGGCTCTCAAGTGGAAGGCGATACCGATTGTGTCACCAAATGCTAATCACAAGCACGGAGGGTGACAGAATCACTGGAGTCGCTGTGTGAGAAATGACCCTCACTTTTAGAATTTCAAAGATTTATTAAACCTTAACAAAAATACAACAAAAGACTGAATAAAGAGAAAGAGCAGCGCTCGGAGCACAGGACTAAACTACCAAGTGCTCACCCACAAAATGGATGCTCTGACTTTTATGTCCCTAGGCCCCCACAAAGTATTGTTGGTTAACTCCTTCTCTGCCGTCCATTGGTGGAGACCACTTTCTTACACCTTGACTGGAGGTTTAGTACCAAGCTGGGCCTCCCCAAATGCCCCAACTACCCTGGCTATCTCATGACAAGAATACAAGGGGGAGGGGAAGAGGACTAGGGGAGGATATATTACAATAACATGTACATCCACAAAACTTATCCTAACATACACACAATATTCATCTTGTAATTGTGAGAGCCAACCATCACAGTACTTGTCTATAAAAACAATTGAACAATTGCCACATGCTAATGCAGCATCTGTCTGAGAAAGCTCTGGGTCATTTCAGCACCATCCTGTGCCCTGAAATCTCCTCATCAGAGCACCAAAGAGACAACTTTTTACCATATTAGCACTGACAGGACTGACAACGTTCTCTCCATTTGGCACACATCAAACCATGCAAATATTGGCAAAACTCAGGCCTATCTGAGGGAACCTCAGATGTGGAAAGTAGCAAAAAAACCAGCCAAGAGGTCTGCACAGTCTCACGTGGGCACTGTAGAATTATTATACTGCTATTTCCATCTCAGTGAGAAGCAGCATGGAAAACAGTTAAAGTAAACTCAACATTAAAAATTTCACTGACAATTAAGATGACAGATTAAACTGATCTACATGCAATCTGCAAACTGATCTGGCATTCACTGATTAATGCAGTAAATTAGATACTAACATCTCTCATGCAATATTATAAATCACTACCTTCACTCAGCAATGCATATTTGGTGTCAAACAATTTTTGATGCTGGCTAAGTTATTAAATTTTCTGTAGACGAAGCACTGAATATCTGTTACAGTTTTAGGATGAGATTATAAAAAGGCACTTTCAATTTCTGACCAAAGTTATTTGATACTATTAGAACTGCTCTGATTTCCAGAATTCAAGTGGAAATTGCTTTTCATTGTAGTGGAAAACAGCAGAATAAACCTACCAGCACTAAGTCTGGACCTAAACATCTTTTAAGTGGACACACATATTTGAAGTTAGAGATGCTTTACAATCATAATTTATTTCTCAAAAATGGAGCTTTCATGAAACAACCCCTTTCTGAGTCTTACAGATACTTGGTAAAATACAGAGCTCCTTCTTGAAGAAATTGCAGCAAGAAATGCCCCAGAAGGGCCCCGAGAGCTGAGTATTTGCCCCAACTACTGTAAACAAGGCAGAGTCTGTCTCTTACACTTTTCTATGGACATTGCTCACTGTGAGTCAACAGACTCCATGTACTTTCAACTACATTATCCCAAATTCACAAGGTGGGGGTATCCCCCTCCACAAATTCCTGGCAGTGCAAGGATCCAGCCTTAGCAACAACACTTCAGCTCACAGCTGTCAGCACTAATGAGTTAATGCAGACTGTGATGACATCCTGGAGTTATTTGTAGCTGTGGTACAGGTAAGTCCCTCAGGTTACAGGTAGGCATCCTTCCCCAGCTGCATTGGCAGGAGAGGTTATTGCCTCCATCTGTTCACTGCTGCTTTCCCTCCTGATCCGCTGATCAAGCAGCATGTGCAAGTACTCCCTAATTTATTTCAGGCAAAGTCAGACAGGTGACACCAGTACAACAATTCTTACCTACTCCAGGATTTTATGCGACCCTCTCTCATCTCCAAGTGACAGCTGCTCTCTGAGCTGCATTGAAGCATCTCCCAGACTCGTGTGACCTGCTGAAAGGCTGCTCTCTAGTCCCTTTTAAAAACCATCATTATGTGAGATAATTCTGATACATGATAATATTCTTACTAGCCCATGCAAAGAACTTTGTGGAAGAGGAATATTTTTTAAAAGAGGGAATACTGTGGAACATCAGGCTGCTAACTCCTATTACCTTTGCATCTTTGGGAAAACTCATACACAGCTTGGTCTTTATCTAAATATTCAGATCAAGTCTGCTTCTAAACCAAAGGGAATGGGAAAAGAGAAACTGCAAGCATGGTCAAACACTGAGAAAATTGTGTCTCAATTTAGAATTGCTCAAGAGGGACCTCTCTTTAAATCAAAGATGGAAATAAAGGGATTGGGTTACATACAGGAAATTATTAAAGCTTTTTTTTTCCCTTTTTTTTTTTTTAATAGTACTTAATATTACTAAATCAGAATGATCAGGTAACAAAAAGCCCCAAAGAACACCACACTTGGTACAATTTTCTCTTCAGTAAAAGATTTTGGTTTAAATTTTTCTCTAAGGCAGAAACACTGATTACATTAATACAATGGAACAGATATTTTCTAACATGCATCTTAACAGTGCATTATGCCTAAGAAGTTCTGTCAGTTGAAATTTAGTCTAGAACTCAATGATCACCAGGAACTGGATCTGAAATTACTTACTCCTGAATGTAACAAGATATCCTTTCAGAAGCAGGCTGAATTAAGGTTCAAGACAAATGCTGCACATAATACAGATCTTAACCTCATTTAGAAGCAATGCTGTTTAAGGTTGTATTAAGGTATTGAGTTACCTCTTCTGCTTAAACAGAAGTGACAGAGTCATTCACAAGGGTAATAAAAATAAACAAAATAATGCAATAGAAGGAATTGCACCTCCTGGTAAGTGAAAAATTAATGTGGATCTTCTATTACCACTCTTTGGAAAGCAGCATGGGATCCAGTCTCCAATTTCAAGTCAATTTAAGTAGATCTTTCAAAAAGCCTTATTTTCAGTCTCAAATATGATCTACAGGACTCCATTAGAAGGCTCTGGGTTGTAGCTCTGCTGCTACCAACAATCACTTTACTGTTCACAAAGCACTTCTGTGTCTGAATGTTCTTCTCTGTGGAAGAACCGTGTTCATTGTGTTTTTGGAAATATGCCTTCTTTTCTTGACCCATTCATAAAATATCTAGAGAGGCTGAAAAACACAAGGTTCATTTCTGATTTATAATTCACAGAGGCTTCCCAATGCAGAGAAGCTTCTAGGTCTGATTCTTTAAAAGAAGCTTGTTTTGGTAATGCTGATTTTGTAAAGTATGCCTAGATAGTACCATTAATCTTGCACACAACAGTCATTTAATTTTTTTCAGGGTTTATTCTAACAGACTCTGAATAAACTCCTGCAAAATAATTACTCTAAAATGATTGATCTAGCATGGTAACCAGTGAGTGTTGAGAAGTTCAATAGAGAATCTGTTTGTTAAAGATTCCGTGCCTGACCCTATTCATTCACAAGTGAGGAATTGGTGGGCAGACTTCATAGATTACAGGTATTAAAGTACCCACTGGCTTTAAAAGGATACTGCTGTTAGAAATCCCAGACAACAATTCTTCAACTAAAGCATTGTCCCCTTTCTGACACTCTGATGATGTGATGATGTTAAAGGTGGAATGAATTGCCCTCTGAAGTGCCTCTTTTTCTCTCTGTTGACTACAGAGGGACCCTAGAGACCAACTTTGACATGATGCCTAACTTTCAGATAGCTGAAGTCACAAAAGATGAATACCATCTTGTCTAACTTCATACAACAAAGCACCTGAATGTCTGAACTAAATCTTGCCTAGGGAGATTGAATCTTGTGATATTGTGAATTAGATGGTCGGTTTATTATACAGATTTTATTCCCTGACAGTTCAGTTGAGGTCGAGACTGAGAACTGCAAACTGAATTAGCTTTGCAACTTGGAATTTAGGGGAAGATTTTTTTTTCTCCTATCCACTGAAAAGATTTTCTGGCCTTTGTTCAAACACTGAAAAAATCAGGCAGTACCAGCAGAATGTAGAGGTGCTAAAAAAAGGTCACCTATATGCTATTAAGATAAAGAAATAGGGAGAAAGGGACAAGTCCATTGCCTGGCACTGTAAAATGGAAAAGAAACTATCTTCATTTCATCTGAGACTACTGTTTTGAGACGGTATAGCAATATGAATAAATGGAAACCATAATAAACTTTTCTGCAGTCTTTACAGAACAGTATCAAGGTGGGCTTGCATTGCAGGAAGAGTTATTTTGCATGCCTGATTAACATTTGGTGGCATCTGCCTCATCATGACACTTTAGTTTCATTTTAGCCATTATCCTAATTGTCCAGGAAAGGAAGACACTGTTTATTTGAAAATCAAAAAAAGTAATGTGAACCAGGGAGAAATGTTCTGAGAAAGACAACTGTAATACATTACTGCTGGTGCCTGGTACTGCTAGGAACAGAAGCAGCAAGAAGCACATTTATTATAATTTGAGGAGAGCTACACGAAGCCACAAATTAGTCCACATTCTATGAATCAACAATTAAGATGAAGACTACTTGCTACAATATAAACTTATAATGGAATAAAAACTGCCTTAAAGGTTTTGTAATTAGATTAGATAGACAGGAATGTTTTATGACTAAAAGGAAAGAGGAGAAGTAGGCTTGTCCAAATGAGAGGAATTGCCTGATTTCACTTGGGAACAAAGAAAGCTAGAGGTGCTCCAAGATGAAGTTAGAAGGAAACAGAAGATAAACACCATAAATATGGAAGACCACGGCAAAGCACTCTTTGTAAACATGAACAGTGCAAACATCTCTTGGAGTAGAACTTTTCCAACATAGAACAGAAAAGGTTATTCCCATTTCTCAGGTGTCTTACCAGTTGTTAATAAAAAAATAATTGATATAATGGTACAGTAATACATGTGATTGCAAATCCTGTGTCAGCTTCAGCCTCCTATATCTGCAGTGAAAGAACAGCTGTAACTTAAACCTAACTCCTCTCTTGGCTGTGAAGAGAAGAGCAATGATGAAGAAACTGAAGTCCAAATCAGCAATGTTGCTATCAAACTTCTTGTTAGGCTCCTCCTTTTTGAAAAGCTTTAATAAATATTTAGAGGCAGATCTTCAGCTGATGCAAACAGTTGAGGCCCTAACAATTATTGGGATGAGGTGTAATGTGCTTTAGTAATTTGACTGGCAGAAACCACAAGTACCTGCATAGTTACTCACTTCCTTTGTTTTGGGAAATTGCTCCCATGCAAGAAATGCTTTCTTTAATTGGGTAAGCCACTTGGCAATCTTTGCAGACAGGTGAGTCATTTTGCTACTGCTTTGTTACTGATGTGTACAACAAGAGTACACAAGAGGGCTGAATTAACACTGTTGCCAAAACTTTGCACTTAATGGTTCTGATCTTCTAGCAATTGCTTTCTTTTTGTAGTGGTTTCATGAACTGATGTTCATGAACATGTCTACACACACTGTTATTCCACGAGGTGCCTAAAGAGACAACAGTGTCTTTGTGTCTTTTTAGGAACCAATAGCAACACTGATATTATTACAGATTTTTTTTTTTAAACTGCATAACCTGATGATGGATTTATGCAGTTGTTGCTTACAGCTCTTAATGATGATTTAAAAATCCAGTCCACCATTTGTGCTTAAGTGCAAGGAATATGCTGTAGTCTCCAAGAAACCATTTACTCTGGATTATGGTGCATCCAATTCCCCAAAATATCTTAGATCCCAGTATGGCACAACCCATCATCTCACAAAACCAGACAGATTGCTTCTCAACCCTCTAAGTTTTTAGCTATCCAAAGAGCTGCATTGTTCATCTGTATTCACATCAAATGAAAGATCTACCACTGATGATATTTTTGAAACATGATAAATGTTTCTAACAGAGTTGACTAAATTATATTTCCTTGTAGATCTGAAAAATATTTCCAAGCCTCTGCCTATGCTTACAAATTCACTGATACTCCATCAATCATGTTCCATGAACAGTACAGTTCAGTCTGGAATTGGACCCAGGATCCAGCTGACTCATTTAATTGCTCGCAACCTCCCAGTTATATTACTTCAGCAGGCAGTAATTTTAAAAAGGGAGGGAGGGGAAAAGGTATGTTCTTAAAATTTCTTTCTATAATAAAAACTGACTGCAATTTAAGATCTTGCCATCCATGTGTGACTTCTGGATCAATAAGCCTTGCTAGCAGGGCTTTCAAAGGCTCAATTGATAAAAGCCCAGTACACCTCATTTATGGAGGCACTTGGTAAAGCTGCCTCCCTTCTCATCCTCGTGATGGAAGGCATGCCTCAGTGCCAGGTAGTAATGATAGCATTTTTGAGAACTCCTAGGGGACTAAGGAGTGTGGTTCCCATTAATTTGTGCTCCTAAGTCACTTGGCAGCTTTTAAACATTCCTGTCTCTCCCCACGTTTTTCACAACTTCAGAGTAAAAGAACTGCAATATACAGGCTTAATGATACTGGCTGAGACTCTGATGGGCAGCCACTGGTGTTAGTTTCCAAATACAGCATAAAGGACTTTCATTTGTAGAAAGGGCACACACTGCTTTTTGGAAAACTTTTGGAAAACCCCCCTTTAGAGGTTCTTAAACTTTTCAGAGGACAAAAACCCCAATGCAGTATTTTTTTTTTCAGTTGTCATTCCTATTTATGGATTATGGATTTGATTTGGAATGGCAAAGTCGAGGCTTTTTGGTTTCAGTTTTTCTATTGCAGACTGTCACTGTATCCATCAGTGTTGGCACTAAGATACCACGTTTCTCTCCCATACTGGATACAGTGCAGGATTGTAAAGAAATGTCCGTGGATTTAGCAATTGGTTTGCTAAGGAAGCCAACTGTGGTAGACCTGGCAGAAAGAGAACAGCAAGACAAAGCAAGCAGGGCTTCTGAGCCAGAAAGGGGAAGGCTTTGGACAAAAAGAGGGAAGAGCTGGACAGTGTCTTACGGCATGACTGGGGCAGATTTTCAGTGAGACCTCTCAGACACAGAAACCAAGCTGGACTTCAACATTTCAGAGGATAAGCCCTGAGGTATAGAAGTGCCCTGAGACAAAATCTAAAGGACTCTACCCTGTGAAGAAAGAGGAGGAATTACACCTTTTTTTTCAATCTTGTATGCATTACACTACTACAGAGAAGTGGTAACCACATCAGTAGCCACCAGTAGGTGTGACACTTAAGCAGGCTTTTAAAATAATAAGATTCTTGCTGTTGGCTTTATTTCATTTTCAAGCAAACATAGAGTATCTTCTTTCCTTATTGTGCCGTCTTCTCCTCGTTCTTGTTCTTCATCTTCCAAAACCTATTTTGCTCAGTAATGCCTCTGAGGCTCTGGTGAGATGCGCCACAAAAAGGATCAAATTCCATCTACATCCGACTTATTTATCTTTGCTTTTGATATTTATCTATTGTATATTGTATCATATTGTATTGTATACGGTATTTATATTTATCTACTTTCTTATCTTTTCCATGGACATCCTACATATTTATCTTTGCTTTTTGACAAATTTAAATGTTAATGGATTAATTCTTGTGCATTTCATTAAATTTTGACAATTCACTGCATTTTCCTCACTTGGTTTCTTTGCAGGTTCAACAGATGATCCACCTAGTTAATTCAGTCTGTTTGATTGAGTGACTATCTGATTAAGCTTGATTGCTCTAGTTAATTAATTGGATTGTAAATGTTTCTTCCAATCACTTTCTAACTGGTCAAACCTTTTAATCATTTCCACCATCTAGACCAATTATTCCTGCCTGATAGCTTGTTGTTTGCTTCCAGCATCAGTGCTTTGTCACCATCTCTCCCTTCCTCATCTCTCCCTCTCTCTATTATCTGAAGGGATCATACAAGAAAGAGGGACAGAAGCTTTTCACGGGAGCATGCAGTGACAGGACAAGAGGGAATGTCTTCAAACGGAGAGAGAGGATGTTCAGATGGGGTATTAGGAAGAAGTTCTTCACTGTGGTAAAGCACTGGAACAGGTTGCCTAGAGAACATGTGGTTGCCCCATCCCTGGAAGTGTTCAAGGCCAGGTCAGATGGGGCTCTGAGTAACTTGGTCTAGTGGGAAGTGTCCCTCTCCATGGCACGGGGGTTGGAGCTAGATGATATTTAAGGTCTCTTCCAACCCAAACCATTCTGGGATTCTATGTTTTTCTTCATTTGCTGGCTCAGTCTGACTCATTTCCTTTCTCCTCCATCATCTCCCTCTTCTGTGCTGACTTCCTAAGCTTCTTCACTGTCTCTCAGTTCTCCACAAAGACCACTGCAATTCCTCACAAACATGAATCAAGATCAAGTTGCATAGTCAGGTCTTAACAACTCCAAACACCAACCCTATTTGAACCAACAAAACTTTTCTACAGCTAATAGGGAACTTCATGAATATAAAACAAAAATCAGAGCAAAACTATCCCTGACTCTTTCTTTGGCAAAATCAAGGATCTCCATGCCCTCTGTTACAGGCTACCAGTCTTTTGGGGTTTATTATGGGGAGGAAAAGGGAGAGTGAGACTGTCATCTACTTACACAGTGGAGTCAGATTGCATAAATCTTTGAATCTGGAGTAATACCGGCTTAAAATCGTTGGGTCATCTGTAAATCATCATTGTCCTTCCCATTTCTCAAGTGATAATAGCAAATCCTATGATTGTTTTAATAAATCCAAGCAGTTAAAACATCACAAGAAGTAAGTGGCAGCAATTAATAGTAATAAAAATAAGTTCAATTTGGGGAAAGCAGATTACAGAGTTCATTTTCTTTCACTGAATCAATGGCTCCCCTGTTGAAATAAGCCTTAATTAAAGGAGAAGGTCAGGATAAAAATCATATACAGCATTAAAAAGATAATGTATTAGCCAATTCTTCAAGATGTTAAAAAGTACTTAAGACCCACAAGTGCCAACATTTGCAATGTCTCTTGAGCAGTTCCTAGTACTTCTTATGAGCAGGTCCATCTCTTCAGACTATTAAGGCTTTGGATTTTAAAGGCTGAGATTTCTCAATTCTGTTTCTTAACCCAAGCCACCTAACCTTTTCTGAGTTAGAGAGGATGAACCTGTTCATTCTGGTAAGGGACACTTATTTGGAGCTGCTATGGCAGATTCAAGCCTTTCCACCTTCTGCATGAAAACATCTATTCTAAAGATGAGTTCTAAGTGCATTATAAAACATTTATTTTTATCTCCCTCCTCCACATCTTACAGTCCCAAATATATGGCCAGTTGATTACTTAATAAAACAATAGGACTGTCTGTCCCATTTGTCACCAAACTGGCATGGCAGACCTATGAAACCCAAATTCACGAGATATTCAGTTTTGATCCCCTCCTGCTTCTCCTTTGATCAGCACATGAAGGTTCTAAATAGATTAAATTATTCAACATAACCACCACTGTCTAAATCTGGCTCTGCAAGAAGTAGGTGTTCACAGCCAGTAACAGAAATGCATAATCACTAATTCATTACTGCAAGAAGCTACTCTACCACTAATTGAGTTACTGTGCCTTTTCTGGAAGCAATATTAAAACTAAATTTGCTTAATTTTTTTATTCCTAGCATTACAATAACTTCATTTTTTAAAAGATGAAAGTGACAACAAAGATAAGCCCCATAACAAGTTCATTAAATTTATTTTACTTAAATTGGCACAAACCACAAGTGAAATAACTTTCACTTTGGAATGACTTTAAAGTGATTTAACTTCACTACAGTCACCACCCTCATCTGCAAAGCAGTATTTTCTCCAAAACAAGATCCCTACAGGATTAAAACACAAGGAGGTCAGAGATGGTTTTTGGCACACAAGCTGAAGTCAGAATAATCATTCATAGCTCATGAGGGAGCAGAGGTGAATGGGGAAGAAGGTGGTCACCAAAGCATTTGGAAGCAAATATTAAAATAGTAAGGCTTTTCCAAATGCCTACTTAGTGAAATTAGACCCACAGGAAAACCAGATCAGTTGAACTGTATAAATAGCATAGGGCACTTTATGAAAAATGCAGCCAATCTGCCTAATTTTAATTTTTTAAATGAAGAAACATAATACCAACATACTGAATAATTCTGCTGATTTCACTTAGCTCTGGACCTATTCTCCGGCTTGGTAAGGTTCTTAACCATGGCATTAATACCAAAGGAAATTATCCAACTTCTTTTACACAAAAATTACCCGGATAGGCCACGTAATACTATGGTAAATGTTAATCCTAAACCTCAGATAGAGACATCTAGTTCTGAAATTGTGGATATTTTCTTTTTTTAATCATTTTTATTCTTCAGTATTATAACAATGACAAAATGCGGACTGCTCATTGTTCTGTTCACCTGTTCCCCAGAATTTCTGGACAGAGGTGGATCTCCAGACTACATAAGCTGACATGGTTGATTCTACTGAAGGTTCATACCTTCTCTCCTCCATTCCATAAATACAACCAAGCAAATAATGAAAACATAAACTATTGTCACAAATAATCTAGTGGTTTAACAAAACTTCTGTAAATATCTTGCAATTCTACCTGACTGAAAATTACTTAAATGTTATACAATTTTTTTTCCAATTAATTATTAGTATCGAAATGATCTGTGTGCCATCTGGGGCTTCAATGTAAAAAGTGTGTTTAATTATTTTTACAGTAAGAAGATACAGTTGCTGGAGCAACTCCCCAGGGATGAGGTGGAGTCCCCATCACTGGAAGTTCTCAAGATGGAGCTGGTCAGGGTCCTAGATAATCTCACCTAGACTCCCTTTCACACAAAAGGTTGTGCCAGATTCTCTTTTGGGGTTCCTTCCAACCTGGCCTGTTCTGTGATTCTCTCTCATATACTGATATAATCTCAGTTTTCTCTTGGGAAGAAGTTAACTTTTCTACACAATTTTCCAATAGGAAGTATCAAGAACTCATTTTGAAAAGGAGCTCACTGGTATTTCATTAAGTTCAGTTAACCACAACATCCTGTCATCAAATTAATTTATAAGACAAACTGCAAAAAGACAGCACGTGGGAAGACTGAAATGATACATATCCAGGTTTTGTCCGAATGCACGGAAACATCATTTTAGTCATGATTCAGATACATAAGCAATCCTGTCTGGAGGAAGTCCTTATTGATCTCCAGCAGCTGATTTATAAATCTGTTGCTAGAATATTTATCTAGTGGAATCATGAAAAAGTCTATCTGGAAGTTGGTCATATTTCTTCAGACGTGTTTCAAGTCTATATTTTTACTCTTCCTTTGCTACCTCTTCTTTCACATCCTGATCTTCAAAAATTTTCCTTTCCTGAGAGGTCCTGTGCTTTAGATCAAGGATTTTGCCTTTAGTACAACCTTAACTCCAAATTTCAGAAATTTGCATACATATTACAGCCTTCAGATCATTACAGAACTAACTGCCTACCAGCTCTGAAGATAATGTGTGTTTCTTAACTTTCAGTATCTACTGAAAAAAGGCTGTTGCTGAGTGGACAGAAGCATTAATTTAATCAACAGCACACAGTCTCTCCCCCTTCCAAAATAAATGGTTTTTATGTTGCTTACTGAGCTTGAAAACTTGAAAGCTAAGTGCTTCCTCTTGGGCAGGCTGAGTGTCTGAAATAACTGCTTTTAACAGCCCTGGAGCATCATTAAACCTTTAAGACATTTCAGAAGCATTTGGTCTCCACACCCTTTAGGTAAAAATTTACTTAGAATTGGTAAATCAAACATCGCTAAGTAAAACAATGTCTTGTCATTTACTTGCGCCTAATAATAAGTACTTTAATTAAGACTTTTGGAAATAAGTTAGCAAATTAATTAATTTACAACTGCAATAAAAAATCAGTAAGAAACCCATTAAATATCATAAATAAGTCAATACATTACTTAGGAAATGAACTCTATTTTTATTACTAGAAATTACTGTCAACTATAAAATGCCACTGTACCAATTACTTTACTTGTATAAGTAACAAATTTCCTAACTGTTGTTATTAAATTAATGCATTACTTCTCTGCAATTTGTATTTTTTTTCTTTAGCAACGGCCAAAGCACTTATTTAAGTAGTAAGCTGTAAGGAAGAGAATTAGGCAATCAATATCTTAGGTTTTACACACTGACAAACACAATTTGCTTCACATTTTAGTCAGTAATTGAAAGTCAATTGGTTGTAGCAGTCCAGGCATTGCTACCTGTTAGTTGTCCAGAGACAAAACATACAGAATACAAGCAGTCATTGTATTGACTCTAGGGGCTCTCTGATCAGATTCAAATCCTAAGATTGAGAAAAAACAGTAAGAGCTTTCCTTCTATTATGGGAGTTTGGAAATGTGAAGATAATCAAGAGGCAATTAACTAGATTTTTTAAATCTTGAATTTTAAAAAAATTTAGAATTTTATCAGCATCAGAATCTACTGAAGTTCTGACTTTTAATTTCCCATTCAACGCCATATAAATGTTGTTAGAACAAGACTGCTTTCTTGCTTCCCAGCCTAACAACATATAAACAGTTACTTTTTCAGTTCAGATAAATGTTTTTTTTTTCTATGAGAAATCTTTTCTTTGATTAATGAACTCAAAAAAATGGATTCACCAACACGCAAAAGCAAATTCCAACCTCAAACTTCGACCTTCTTCAAGCTCTTGCTGTTTTTCACGCAGAGGGTGGTTGGGCACTGGAACAGGCTCCCCTGGGCAGTGTCACAGCACCAAGGCTGACAGAGTTCAAGAACGGTTTGTACAATGCTCTCAGTCACATGTTGTGACTCTTGGGGTGTCCTGTCCAGGGCTAGGATTTGGACTCAATGACCCTCATGGGCGCCTTCCAACTCGGCACATTCTGTCATTCTGTGATTCTTTCTATGTCTGTGCCTATGGAAATGGTAGCCTAACTTCCTAAGATTGTATGTACACTGTAATTTATTTTAAAATTGTGTTTATGGTCTTCAAAAGGCTTAGAAAAATCAGGCTGAAAGCATGTTTCTATTTCTCAGACATTTCTTTCTCAAATTCACCCATGTTTTATGTGCTTCAGTGGCATTAAGGTATCCAAGTAGCTAAGCTGCCCAAAGGCTTCTAACAGCTGCAGAAAAATTAGATTTAGATTAATCTTTTCTTATTGCTTTTCCCATTTTCTCCAAGCTTAAGGTGTCACCCTCAGCTGCTCATCACCACCTCTTTTCTCGTAAAAATACACTGCCACATCTTCAGCTGTGCACAAAAGGCTTAGTGACCTAAACCAACTGAAAATAAGAGAACAAGTGGTTTTGTTCTCTGGTGGTATTGTTCTTACACTGTGTCCTATCAGCAGGGCAGAGGAATAGCTGTTTGCTACAAATCTGCAGGCAAAATGGGAGATTTGTTCCTTCTTTTGCTCAGAATGTATTTAAATCGCCTCAGCACTTGACATCTGTCATCTGCACAGCAGTGCTTGGTATTGGTAAGAACTCACAGTCCAGCACCTTGGGCTCGCCCTTGAGTGCTCCCAAGAGAGCAGTTCCTGTGCCCACAATCTGTTGCACTGAATTCCCAAAGCACTGTGGATGACTTGTGTCCTTACACCAGCAGCAGAACAAGCATCTACTGTCTGAACATGCCTTTGCTTCCAGCACAATGCCAGGCTGCTCCTTGTTGGAGCTTAGAGAGCACCTTTATGTACAAACAGTGCAATAAATCCTTTAATACAACTGGCCTTTGTGGAGAGCAAGGTAAATGACCAAAATAATGTATGTTCTGCAGCACATTTCCTTGTCCTAGAGAGGTGGAAAAGAAGGACATACAGCTCAACTCAGCACTGGTCCAAATAAATAAAATGGACAAAAAGTAATGTGTTAAGAGCTATAAGTAGTAATATTCTTCACTGACATGCCACCTAAAGATTTCAGTATGATTCACAGACTCCATAAAACTGGTAGAACTAATATGCAGCTGCTTCTGGCACAGAGCACTGAATTTACATACTTGGATTGATTACATAGCTTGTATTTAAAAAAGTAACCCCCATTTAAGTTGCCCATTATTAAAATTCCACACATTACATGAAGTTATTAGGGGCTGCTCAGCAATAATTGCTTTGGAACATTGCCAAAGAAAGACATATTTTATTAGAATCAAGTTTTCCACAGTTGTTTAAAAAACAACCCCGAAATTTGTAACCATTAACATAAAAAAAGATAGCTTGCAAGATGTCTATCTAGGAACCCTTCATCTGTTCTACTTTCTGCTGCAAAAAACTGAAGTTGTCAGGATATGCATCTGGCAAGCCAGGATGAATACTCCTTCTTTTCTCCCAAAATTAAATTTTCATACCTATTCTTTCCAAATGAAAAAAAAAAAAAAACAAACCAAAACAAAAACCCCCAACCCAAACCAAAGGAACAAACTTGTTTTTAACTGCTTGAAGAGAAGTTTCAAGACAATATTAAAAATGATCCTTCCCTGAAAGGGACCTTATTTAAATTTTTTAAAATTTAAATTATTTATTTGACAAGAACCTTTCCTTCTGTGGTGTCTGCAGTAGTCAGAAATTGTGCTTTTCTCCAGAAAGGCATCAAAGTACTGTAAGTCAGAAACAATAAAATACTCCATTACCTGAACTGCAGTTCTTCATGGCAAAGGAATCCACAGCTGCCACACTCTTGTTCCCATTAGGAATATACTCCAGTGAGATCCGAAATGGTTTCTCCAGGTGTCCAACTCTCCTTTGAAGCAACACCCATCTGGTCTCATCGTACAGCAAGAGGAAAGAGCAAAGGAGAAGAGCTGTAAGGAGGGCTACTTTACAAGAAACAAATCCCCCAAAGGAGCATCTCCACTTATGGCTGGTTACACTGTGCCTCCTACCCCAGTCATCACTTCCCTCACAGTGCCCATGGTCAGGGCCTTTCCCTCCCATGGATTTTGCAAAAGTAAGATTCTAAGCACCAAGGTTTCCACCCAGCTAAGATGTGGAAACCCAACTGAGGAGTAGCTTATTTCTCTCTTCTGTCACACTTCTGTGCCCCCAGATGTCTGCCTGCTGTTTAAAGGAAGCTTAACTCTCTGTGCAAAGCAAGTTATGAAATCTGGAGCACACATGAACACTCCCTTTAAATATCATTCCTGAGTTTCACCAGAAAGTCTCTTAGTCACTCAGGAAATAAGGCAGTCTCCAGGGCTGAGCAATAACTGTAATTCCCAGCACTACATCACTGGTTGAGGTAACACACTTTGCTTCTAAAGCAGTAGGCTGGAACATCTATCTGTGCACGAAGCAACACATCTAAAACACACCATTTCTCCTCCTCCACTTCCTGTCCCTCTTTTCCTACTTACCCCCCTCCCAAATGACAAAAATTCCCAGCAAGTAAATCAAGGAAGTGAATTAGCAGCCCTGGAGATTAACATCCACACACCAAGAGTGCTTCAACTCCATCTGCTTGTTGCCAAGAGTAAATGAGAACAAAAAGCCTGTATGAGCTTAATCTATTCCCTGAGATGCTAGAAGACATCAATGCCTGGCTGTCTCTAATGCCCACCTCCTCCCCTCTGATCTGCTGCTTAACCTGAAATAACTTCCAGCCAGAGAGCACAAGAACTATTCCTAGATCCCTCATTCCAATTTTGTATCCCACAAGACATGTCTAAAGGTATGTAGTAAAACTACAAGTTTGTGTCTTTTTGCCAATATACTGGAATTCTGCATGGAAAATGTTAAGGAATTAAATATTTGTACAATAACACGGTGTGCTGGTTTTGTATCGAGGTCACCGAGGAGGAGGATGTACTCCGGGGTTTTTCTCTATGAGAATTTCCTCTGTGAATTGATGGGAAGCTGGTTTAATAATTGACACCCTGGGAAACCAATTAGAAAAGCTAATTTGCCTCCGTGAATCACATTGGTAAAAGTAAGAAGTTCTCTTTTGATTCCAGCTTGTGAGCAGGTAAGGCCAGCCCAGCCCAGTCCCTCTCCATGCAGCCCGGCCGGGCACAGTTGGGCTTGGGAGCCACTGGGCCCCCATCCCCCCGCCCCAACCAGGGGCCCTGATGGTCAGGGCAAAGAGAAGTCTTTGCTAAGATCCCAGCTTTCCCCTCCAGCATGGCCATAGCTTGGTGGGGGCCCTGCCACCATCTCGGAGCAGCCGTGGGCAGGTGAAGGCCTCAGGCACCTCCGTGGCTTGGGGGAATGCGGCTGGGCCCCGTTTTAACAGAGCCCACTCACACCTGCTTACTGGGCTTTGCAGTCTCATCCCTCCAGCCCTTCAGCCTTCCCCCAGCGTGGCCTGCACTGCCCGAGATCCTGGCACGGCTCCAGCATGGCCCCCTCCAGCCCCCTACACCTTCTGTGTGAAATCCCAACCCTTCCAATGCTTGGATGAGACTTGCAGACCTCCTATTCTCCTCCGTTGAGCAAGAAGTAATAGAGCAGAAAGAAAGTACACTGAAGTCAGTGAAGTAAGAGTCCAGTTTCCAGATGGCAATGAAAGTTGGCCAAAAAAAATCTTTTAGTAAGCTATGGGGTGGACTGTACTGCATTGAAGATTCCTATGAATCGTGGAGAAAAACTTGAGGGTGTTGAAGAGTTTGAGAAAAGATCATTTTCCCCAAGGGAAAGGGGGGGTCTCTGTTCCTGGAGAATGAAGTATGAACAGAGGAATTTGAGAAAAAAAGAGATGGATAGAACTTTTGCTTTTGGACAGTTTACCCTTAAAAGTAATACCCCACGAGTTTGACATGGCCCACTAACACAGCTCTGGGAAGGCTGCAAAGGATGGGAAGAGTTTCACAATTTGCAGATTTTCCCAGGTGGATGCAAATCGTGAAAGTGAAGACACAAGAGAACTTTATTTTTCTCTTGGAAAAAATCCCTACAGCCAAAACAAGAAGAAGCTCCTCTCCTTGAAGTGAACTGAAATGATTATTCAAATGAAGGACGGACTAAAGTGTCTCTGGATGTGATTATTAAGAGATATGGGAGGTGGAGGGGAGGAGGGAGTGGTCTGAAAGTCTTATTCTGAATTTCTTTTTCTCTGTGTTGTTAATAAAGCTCTTATTTTTGCTCTTTTAAGTTTTAGTCCTGCCTTATTTTTGCTCCTAATCCTGTCTCACAATGCAAATTGAGTATATTAGAATTGGCAAACCTAAACTAAACTGAGACATGGTCTGGTCCATCTCCCTTTTTATCCTTGGGCACAGGCTGCCAGTAAAACCAATTAACACCATTTGTGGAAGGCTGCTTCCCAAGAAGCACGTGTTACCTCAGCAGTGATAGGGATGCCATGCCCTGCTCCACTCCAGTTTATCAGGGCCTGTTCACTAACCATAAATACGGCCAGAGACAAGAGATTCTGTAAAGTCACTCAGCCACTACTAATTCATTTTTTCACATTTCTGTTACAGGAAGAATTCAGTGCCAATGAAAAAGTCTCTTTGTAGCGCACTGTAAGTGGTCAGCTGGAGTCCAACAAACAGGGCCTAACAAAGCCTATTAGGAAATGCAGCTTCAGCTGAAACTTTTGAAAGATGAGAACAAAAACTTATTGTGTTTCCTTAAGTTGTTTTTAAACTCCAATATTAAGCATTTTAGGGGAAGACTGTAACTATTTCTAGTTGTCAGAAATTTTTCATCGCCTTTTGACAAAACCCCACATTTTTTATTGCTCTTACAAAAAGATTTCTTTGTCGTATACCCTCATCTACTCCTCTATATGCATTTGTGCTTGTCCATGGCTGTGAAAAAGGACTCATTTCTGGAGGGAAGGTGACCCTCTGGAACAGATCTTCTAAGCACAAGAACATACAGATAAACACAGTTTATCTGGCATCCATTACAAGAATCTCTTTCTCCAGAAGCATGCCAAAGTTTGGATGTTATGAAGTTAAGACACCCTTCTGAAAGGAAATAGAGCAGGTGTGTATGACATTTGCACCAACTGACCATCACTTGTGACTGCTATGAGTATGGATCAATCCCAAATTGCAGATCCTGCACTATGACAAAAGCTAGGAGACTTTTCTTGGTTCCAAAGGCAGACACGTTGTTTGTCTCCTCACGGACACTGGGGTGTCATTATGCTCCACTGAGCTAAACAATATTCCCAGCAGGAAAGGAAGCTGCCAACAGGTATGTAAAGGACCTAAAGAAAAGTCCTAAGCAAGGGCTGCAAAATGACCCTTCTGGCAGCTATTGCAGTTCAATATGCAACTCAGAAAAGCAAACACAGTTTTCTAATGATTTACTAGGTGTCCTCCTCCCCCTTTTTCCATTGAGAAGAGTGAAAATAGACTGCTGAATTTCATTTTTTGTTTACAGTTATTTTCATTTCCACATCTCATCTTCCACCGTCTGTGCTCTAGCCTCCTCATCTAGGAGGATGTTGGCATCCTCACTCTTTTTCTGTCCCACTCCCCCAAGAGATAAATCTGCTTTTGCTGAAATTAAATAGAATAAAGCACTGAGAGTATTTTAAATGCCTAGCTTCTGTGCGAGTTATTTCTTCTGATGTCATCTCAACTTAGTTATATTATAAGGATTAGAGGATATGAATTTCCCTACAAATAGAGCCAAAACCCTAGATTAATTTTGATTATGAAATACAAAAGCATCTGTATGCCATGAAAATTGTTTTCCTCAGCTTCAGAAGACTGATGGATTTTAATTCCAAGTACGCAGTGGCTCTCAACAATGATTTCCATTTCTGTGCTACTGCTAACCCTCTGGATAAATGTGCCAGGAGTTTTAGGAATTGCTTTTTTGAGTTACTGGTGCAATAACTTTAGTTTGAGATTCTCAGGCCTCTCATAGTTTACCACAGAAACTTTATTAACTCCCAGAGCTGTTGCCAAGCAGGTGTTTTATATCACCACAGTGCAAGACTGGAAAAGGCGGACTCACTCAAGCCCAGATTCATTACAAAATATATTCATATTTTGTGGTACAAATTCCTACAATAGGTAGGAATTTGCCTGATATTCAGAGATTCATGTGAAAAGAAATACCAAGTATCAGCACCTTTGGAGTCAAAGATGACATTAACTGGTGGACATATCGGGGATACTAAAATTAGCTCCAGGGTCAGCAGAGGCACCTATGGGCAAATTTGGATAGGAATCAGTTCTGCCATTATTCTGTGGCAGATTTGGGACTGTGATCTCAAGACCTTCTATACAACACACTCTATTACACAGACCCATACTCATTTGCATATCCTGCACTATATATAGGCTGCCTGGCAGCAGCATCAGCAAGATCTACTTCAGCATAACCAATATGTATTAGATGTTAATTAGTAGTAGCTTTATTAAATTTCTGTCAGTGGCCTACATGTTATGAATCTAATTTTAGAAAGCATTTTAGCAAGGTAACAGAAAGCTACTTCTGTCATCTTTTGGAACAGATGGGGAAAAACCATACATGGAACCTCCTCATACTGGAGTCATACTTCACCAACCTGACAGATTTCTGTGCTGACATGATAGGCTTGCTGGAGGAGGAGAGCAGTGGATGTTTCTTATCTTGACTTTGATAAGGTTTCCAGCACTGTTTCCCATGCCATTCAGTACTGTTTCCCATGCCATTGTCAGTGGCTTATGGAAGTACAGACTGGGAGTGGGCAGTGAGGAGGACTGGCTTAGAGGGTTACCATCAGTGTAGCAAGGCCAGCTGGAAGCCAGTCACTAGGGTGACTCACCTCTGGTTTTACAGTGTTTTCTGTCTTCTTTAATGACCTGGATCATGGGACAGGCTTCATATCAACAGCTTCCAGCAAGACTGGGAGAAGCAATTGATACACAGGGCAGTTGGGCTGCCACTGAGAGAGGTCTAGACAGGCTAGATATTTGGGTCAACAGGAACGACATTTGGGTCAACAGGAACCTCCTGAAGTTCAAGAAAAATGAATGTAAAGCACTGCCTCTGTGGAGGAACAACTTCATGTTTCAGCACAGGTCAGAAAGTGGTTTTGAAGAAGACAACCTGTGGGTTGTGGTGTACAAAATACTGAGCCTAAGATAGAAACATGTCCCCGGTGACAAGAAAGGCCAAGTTTCCTGGGCTGAACTGGGAATGACAGATCAAAGGGGTGATTCTTCCTCACAATTCAGCACTGGAGAGACACTTCTGCTGCAGGACCGGGTCCAGTGCATCACTGCAGACAGACATGAGTTACAGAAGTGAGTCCAGCAAACAGTCACAGATATGATTTAGGGACTGGAGCATCTGACATATGAGAGGAGGTTGAGGCAATTGGGATTGCTTAGCTTGGGGAAGAGGAGGCTCAGGAAGGATCTTATCAGTGTTAGTATGTTGTGGATGAATGAAAAGGGAACAGATTTGGACAGGGGTATCCAAGAAAAGGACAACAGGCAAGCACAAGGCACTTTCCTTGTGCTTGAAAGACCAGAAATTCCATTAAAGCACAAGAGAAAGTTTACTTGCTTTAAGGGTGACTGAACACTGGAACAAGTTGCCGAGAAATCTTACAGAGTCTCTATTTCCGGATATGTGAAATGGAAGTGGATATATCTCTGGGTAACCTGCTTTAGCTCTCCTTGCATCAAGAAGGGAAGCTGGACTACTCAATCTCAGGAGTTCCTTCCAACCTCAACCATTCTGTATCTGTGAAACTTAGGACCCAAAAGCAAACAACAGCAGGTAACAGATCACTTCTGTGCATGACCTCCAAGCACTCTACAGAGTGATGAATCAGCCCAGTAAGCTGACAACTGCAAGGACAAAGGCATCACTTATTGTACCCAGAGCTATCATCACATAGCCTTCAACATTATGGCCTATTTCTACCACAACAGTGGCCATAATAACCATGATGATCTCTCTGGATATTGCCTCAAGCAATAAAAAATTCTGCAGTTTAACATTTTAATTTAAACCTTTATGCTGCAAAGCAATACACTATGTTGCATTGTTTAGGCACTGTTCAGTGTCTTGTTACAAGTCAGATCCATCAGGCTTTTCACTGAAGCTGCAGTAAGAAAGAAATTGACTCAGATATCTAGACTCTGCAATATACATCATTTTAGACAGGCGCTAATAACACCATGGTCTTCAGTGACACAGTAACCCAGAATCCAAGATACAAATATTTTCACACTTTTAAGAAGTACAGACCAGAATATCCCACCCAGAAAGAATTAGGTGCTTAAAGAAAGCCTGGGTAGCACACAGAATTTTTTTCAAAAGGCTCTTCTCCAAAATAGGAAATGCTACTGACAGAACCCGAGCCCAGGTTTACACAGGAAAGCAAGGGCTAAATTTTCAAATGACTTCTTCATACTCAGTCCCTAAGGAGTCCTTGTGAAGATGTGCTGGAGACAACCTTTGGCCTTTTCCAGCCCTGCAAGGGTGAGGTAATAGATCCCAAACATACCAGAGTACTTGTCTGTAACCTAACTTTTCTTAGGCATCCCCATCCATGACTCAGTTGGCCAGGCTCTAGGTTTCAGAAGCCACAATCCAGTTGCCATGGAAACTTAAGAGAGGTAGTTTAGACACTCTGGTTGTAGCATGTAGCCTCAGAAGGAACACTTTGCTGATTAATTCTAATCGATACACTAATGCTTTGGATGCCATTTTGCATGCTCCTCTGGATAATGCCAGCACTGATTAATTGCAAGTGCAAGTCAGGATGATCTCTTAGAGGCAGTGCATTAAAAAAAAAGAAGTTCTAGAACTCTCTTAAGTCTCAAACCAGAATACTTTCAATCCTGCATTTGTCTGCCTTCATGGCTAAATGATTTTGAATCCAATTAACACTCACATACTCTTTCATCCTATTAAAGAGGGGTTTCAAAACGCTTGATTGCAGCAAGCTTTTGGGACTATGGTTTTGACATGCCATGCACAGCAATCATCTTTGTTATCATTCCCCAGACTTCCAACTAATTCTGGAAGGTAGAATTAATTTCTGTGCTGTCAGCCAGCCTGCCACCTGTGCTGCCACCTGTGTCACCACCTATGTCTTCAGTGGAGTGCAGTTTGCACTGGCCCAAAGGCAGAAGTTAAGTTTCACCCAGAATACCATCCTAGCTTAGACAGATCCACTGTTTTCTCACTTTTAGAGAAAATTTGAAAGCAAGTCTCCAACTTACAAGAAAAAGATGGAAATCATTAGCAAAAAGCCCCAAAGAACCAGTGTTTAAACCCTAGTAAATCAGGACTAACTGCACTTGAACTATGTTGTGGGAAATGAAGAGCTGCATGGGCCCTCCAAGGGTCATGAATCAGCTCATGTGCTCTCAGCAACAATTAATAGCAGGTTGAGGGAACACAAGAACTTCCAACTATCTCCTCTCCTTGAGAAAAAAAGTTCTGTGAATTCAAGCTGTATTCTGCTCTCTCATCTCCACTTTCCCAGAACAAAAATTGTGGAATTTAACAGACTACTCATAGCTAAACTGAGTGACGGTGTGATTTTATTTCTTCAGGTCCAGGTCCTCATCTGAAATACTCCTGTTGCTACCAGCACTTATCATGGCATGGCTGTGAGGAAAATGCAGTGTATCTTGGCAAGGGCTTAGATTTTTTCTCTTTGATAAAAGGTTCTGGAAACTTTTGGGTATTACAAAATTAAATAGAAATAATAGCAGCTGTGTCAGAGTATTTCATACAAAAATCCACCTGCAGCAGCGAAAATATTAGAAGCTGATTTTTGAGAATGAAACCTTGTTAAGGGTGGAATTAAAATTAGCAACAGGAGTCCAAAAGAGAATTTTTTCTCTTTAATGGATAAATAGGAGAAAGAACATAACTTTTTTTTCATCCTGCATGCCCCTGAATAATTATGCAGACGTTTATAATATGGTTTAATCTTGCCTCCATACTGCTTCAGAGTTTTCTTTGCTGCAACAATTAATGGGCACTGGAAAAAAGGAAGAACCAGATTAAACCTTTTCAGACTCCAGCCAACAGAAAACTACAAAAATGTTTACAAGAGGATGCCAATAAAATTTATAGAGACAGAGGATTAAAAATAAAATCACCTATAGGAGTTTGGGTAAACTCTTTTTTCATTAATTCAAACAATGCAATATATTGTCTTGTAATTCTTTTTAATTACCAATCTTAAAGTAATTTCAGTTTACTGATCTTAAAATTACTTAATCAACACCAGGTCCAGAATTTGAAGTGTGATGATAGAGTCTTGAAAAATGGCAACAAATAAAAATACTGTACAATAATGCAAGAGATGATTTAACATTAAAGAAGGAAATTCTTGATGTGTAACACAAAGTTTGCAATGTTAATTACTCTGCTCATCGATAATTTTATTTTATAAGAGCAAGAAAAATGGGAAAACTTTACTTTTTAAGAAAAAGAAAAATGCTATTCCTTTTCCTCTATTGATTTAATGCCGAGTGTCTTTCTACCCTTTTCTTTGGCCTTTTGTATAAGCAAGACATAACTCTAACTAGTAGGTTAAATAGAGTTGAGACCTTTGTTAGTGTCATTGGATCAGACCTTTAACATCCCTGTGGGTGGTTCCAAGAATGCTTCCCCACCCTTTCCTCAAAATGTCTTTAGAAGATGCTTTCATGAAAGTTTTGCCATGTGAAAACAACATTTTAAAAAATGCAATTATTTTCTTTTCTGTTACTGTTTTAGTGATTTTAAGATGAAACTAAAACCTTCTCCCGAGAAAATGTGCTGTAATTGTGCTTGGTTTGACCAATAAGTCAGGCATTGAGAAATTGCCTTGCCTAGAACAGGAGAGCAACAAGATTTTGACTCCAAAATGCAATGATATCCCCTCATGAGTGCTGGGAAGGAGTTAAGTCTACCCTCTTTCTAGAATTGCAGTGCTGGGTTCCTTTGTACAACTGTTCTACTGAGAATTGTACAGCTGAGAAGATATTTCAATATGGAAGAAACTGCTTTAGGCTTCAGTGAAACACAAGTTGCCCATGAAGGATATTTTTTTATGTTCTACTTATTCCTCGCCAACAATGGAAATTTTTAATTAAGCCACTACAGTTTCTTTGGTAGTAGACTCTTCTGTGCAGAGAGCATGCTACACAACCACAGCACATGGGAAAACACTCTACATGAGAAAAATTATTAAAATAGCAGAAGATAAAACCTACAGAAAAAAAAAAAAAAACTGTCCTTTTTAACTTCCAGAGATATAAAATATTATTTTTTAATTGCTTTCCTGAATGTGTCTTAGAAAAATCACTGTTATGAAGATTTTGCCTTCCTAACCTGCTTCAAGAAAATTACTTGCTCTGAAAATGTGAAGATTTATATTTGAGCACTGAGAAGAACTGAAAAGGCAACTGACTGAAGAACTGCACTCTCATAATCAAATCTTATTCTTGTGATTACAAATGAGAAACTTTTAATGGGAGCTAATACTGATTCAGCCCCGGAACAAAGAGCAGAAGAACTTCAGAGGGATTCGAAGTCAGACAGTGAATTTATGCTTTATGGTGAAGGCAAACCTTTTTCCAAGAGTGTAATCAACACTCCCCTAGAAGGTAACCCACTAAATAAATGGCAGAGTTATTATTAATTCAGCTAATCCTTTCAAAAAGTCTTTGGAATGAGTAATCCAGGTTTTTACAGGACAATTTTTGTTACTGACCATTCCAAAATGTAAACTTAGTGTTCCAGACATGCTAAGAAACTCATAGAATAAAAACTCTATTGGACATGAGTGGTTGAGACATGAGAAAGCACTGTTGGTTTTTTAAATGACAGAGCCAATTATTTTAATTAGCTACTTCATCACATCCAGTAAACAGTTCTGAGGTTTTTTGTGTGAGCTCCCCATGGACATGACATGGTTAATCACTCCAGTAAGAGACTTCTGCAACTGCAAGTACAGTAGAGCTCAACAACTTGCTCAGAGGGATGTGTTCCTCTGGCCCTGAACTTTCCTTTGCATTCCCCAGTAAAACCAATCATGATGGAACTTTCCTTTGTCTCTTGAGTAGTATGTAGTTGGAGGCACTCCCTCAATGCTAAAATTAGTTATCACATCCAAGATGTAGCACCAAAACTAATGTGAAAATTTCAGCAGACTTGCCTGGTGCACAATGGCCCTTTAGTGTCACCTTCTCTTGTAGCCCTCTCTCTACTTGCATATCAGCTTGATTACACCTACTTTAACAACACTAACACTGTCAAAAAATGAAATTTCCTCATATGAAACCAAGTTGCAATAACTGTTGGCTACATGTAAACCCAGGCAATCCCAGGAACACTGAGCATTCGTGCAAACCATGATATCTTTAGGTGGTTATACGATCTCACTGCACCTTAGCAAAGAAATCAAACACATCATTTTTCAGTTGGGTGAAAAGGAGGCACAGTAAGGTTATGTGATTCCTTTAGTCAGTAGCTAGATAGGACTAGGATCAGAGATAAAAGTCTCTGATTCTTATTCCTAATCCACTGCATCATGCTGCTTCTGATGAGGGTAATTAAATTTCATGCTTCAGGGAGTAACTTAATTGTCTTTGAGGGTTAGACGGAAACTCCATCCTTTCAACACAACGTACAACACTGTTCAGGTGTGCCAAGGAGTAGTTTTCATTTTTTATTTAAATATTGAAAGTAAAACAATCTAATCCTAATTACAGCCAAATACAGTCAAGGCTTCAGAAAGAAGCCTTCCTTCTTCAAAAGGAAGAGTAGTGGCAAAATACTCTGAAATTATTTAGTTCTCAACAGCTGTGTCTGGGAGACCAATTAAACCAGGATTTTTACCTCCACACTCAGCAGTGGCTTTTCATGCCACAGGTAAACGGAAGTAAGAATATTGTATCTGCTCACCACCTATCTGGTGGAAATAAAGCCATGAAAGATTTTAGGTTCAAAGTTAGTGAGTGAGAGAGAAGACTTCACTTAAGAGAACAGCTGTGCTTAACTGTGTATCCTTTACGGATATGTTGCAATTATCTAGCAGCTGTAATCAACTAGACTTGAAAATCAGATATCAATACAGCTAAAGAAAGATTAAAGAGTAGATGAAGAACTCTTTGAAGCATTAATCTCAGAAGGATTTATGGAACATCTACTCCAGGCATTCCCGCCCCTACAAGACACTCTAAGAAGCTCCTAAATCCCATTTCATCAGGTCAAACCCCATAAAAAAACTGTCTGGTTAGAAAGAAAAAAAATAGCCTGAGTGGGTATTAGGGATTCCCAGAAACAAAAAAGGCTGGCAGATAATCCTCAGCAAATACCACCTTTCCCATAACTTCAGCTGTTTCCAGTCTTTGCCTGCAGCACAGAGGTAGTAATATGATTGCACTGGGCAGAGTGTGCCATATGACATGCAAAACAGATAAGTAAATGAGAATAAAACATGGTGCAGAACAAAGAGAAGAGAAATGCTTCTCATATAACTGTACAATACAGAGGATGTCTGAGCACAAGCAATGTGAGGGGTAACATAAAAGGAAATCACAGGTGTGAAAATAAAAGATGCATTTCTTGATGAAAAACTTCCTCTTCCAACTTAATTTACTTCCTTCAAACACAGTCATTTGAAGGAAATGATTCATTAGGAAGGATGTGTATTGGGAAATATGAGGCTTGGAATGCAGAAAGGTTTTGTCCATTGCTGCTTATAAAGCAGGTACTGTAAGAGTTACCTTATTGGGGAAGAGGTATTTGAATTGTATGACTCAATTTTCAATGGAGAAGGAAGTTAAAATAAAAAAAAAGAGAGTGACTAAAGCAGTCACTTTGTCAGTGTCCTCAAAGATAAGAAACTTGGGAGGCCAGTGTCTGCTCTTCAGAGCAAATAACACTTCAGAAGTCAGACAGATCATACCACTTAACAACTGAAATGTCAACTTTAAAGAGATAGAAATGCCACCAAAGTGAAGTTCGCACAGCTTTTAACACGGCAGCAGTCACAGCAACGTCCAGCACTGACAATGTCTGCCCCATCTTACCACATTGGCAACGTACACACCTAGCATCTGCTGGGTAGGTCCAAAAATGCTACCAACAGTCAAGTCTAGTTTTTTCCACACACGTTGAGACTGTTTCTGTCCCACTGATCTACATCTCCTGCATTTAGTATTAGGTATTTCTGAAAGGGAATCGGAGCAAGCCATGCAGAACATCCAGAAGAGAAGTCAGGAGCAGCCAACTGCATCTGTCACAGCCTGCAGATACAAGTTCCTGCAGATACGACTTTAAGACACTGTCTGGTTTCTCGGCTTCCCAGAACCTGGAGCATGTAGATGTTTTATTTAGCTCAGCATACATTTGCCTGTTAGTCTCAACATTTGGCACACACACTTCCTTTGAGCATAAATGAGAAAAGTCATGACAAGAAACATGCATAGAAAGCAGACCCCACAAGATGTTCCAGTATAATATACTGGCTCCTCAAAATCAAATGAAAAGGTTCCTAAACAAAAAAGCTCATGATGAAATTGAAGGTGTTTTTGAACAGTGATTTTAAAAGCACAAGAAAACATGATGACTGTCTTTAGTATCTACTGATAAAGAAAATACCTAGGCCTTTTCATGCATTCCCAAAATAGCAATTTGGGAATGACAATGCTGTTCATCTCAGTATTACATTAAGTTGTTTTTCAAATTCAAGTAGTCCTTTTTTCTAACAACATCAGTAATTGCAATTCAATAGTATTTTCTGGGATAGCTCTTGCTTTTAGACATCTTTCTCGGAAGAAGAACATGCACTGCAGCATCCTGGAAAGCTCAGAAGCACAGAAATATGAACTTAGCCTCGAAGAGGAAGGCTCACAAGCTCACTTGTATCAGGTGGGCAAAGGCAGGAAAGAAAACCATTCCACAATTCTCTCATGGGGTAAAAATGAGGGAAAAGGTCCTTGCCACGATATTTCAGTGTGACTTTAGAAACACTGCGACATTTCTATGAACATCAGTATAAAAAGGTATATTTGGTACCTCAGGCTATTGTAAGGTTTGATTAAGTTAATACCCAGTTCAGTGAAAAAGGCCAAACAAATTCAGGCACTACTCCTATCCTCTGACTTAAACCCTGTTTTCAATATAACATGTAAATTAAAATCTGAATGAGGATGAGTTTCTCTGCAACAATCTTTGGGCATTTCAGACAAATAAGGCTGCAGGTATGCAAACCACATGCAAGGGAACATATTGTCAGGTCACCTGTAGGTAGGAAAAACTAGGGGAAAACACCAGGACTGTATTTCCTAGCATTAATTATCTGTTTCATACCATATCAAGAGGATTTTTCAATCTACTCTTTTCTAGAACTATTTCTTTGCTGTTCCTCCTCTTCTGGGCAGAATACAACCATATTCCAAGTTCCGTCGGCTGATATGAAATACAATAAAATTTCCACTCCTTCTTTCCTCTCTCACTGCTTTTCTACATGGGTTGCCTACTTCAAAGTAGGATTTTGCTTTTTTCATCAAAATTTAATTTTATTGACTCTCAAAGTCCCACAATGACCTCTAATTTTCCCTAACAGGCATAACCACAAAGCTCTCCAGCTCCATATCTGCCAAGAACAATCAGTAATGTTCGATTAAAACCAAGCTACGGACCACAGCAGCCCCTAACTCTGCCTAGCTCAAAGATTTTATGCAGCTTCAGCTTGTTCTTGGGTGAATCAAGTCCAGAGGAATTAAAGAGTTCAAATCCAAATGCTCCTGCACCCTTTTTGCTTGGGTAAATTGCCTCAGGATATACTGAATTCTGGTCACAAGGAGGTTGAAGTTGTCTCAGTAGATAGGATGTGCTGAGGAGTGGGCTGAAGGAAGATGAAATTGTGCTAAAGTTCTATCACAGCAGTCAGGTGACTGTGTTTTAGTCTGTAACTCCATTTCTACCACAGCCCTACTGAATATATCCATGTTAGCCACTGTCAGCCTCATACCAACCTTGCCATTAGCCCACACTGGGATGACTTTTTACTAACAAGTGGAATTCATCTGACATGATGACTAAACTCTCCTTTTCTAGACAGCAATTCTGAATTGAGCTGAATGTAAGGATAAGGAAAAACAGTGGGTAAAGGAGCTTATATAGAGAAAGGCCATGGATATACTTCAGCTTCTATAGGCTGCATGGTTTTCAAACGTTATCAAGGACTTCAGCAGCAACTTACCTTCATCACTGCTGCCCCAAAGCAAGAGAGAAAGGAGGGGCTGCAGAGCAACCCCTGGCCTGGGGTGAATTAATGCCAGGCCCTCCCCATGCTCTGTTCATTTACAGCACAATTCCAAGAGGCATTTCTCTGTGTGAGCTAATTTAAAAATCAGTTCAGAATGTAAAAATAATGGCCTTTTGGCCTAGTAATATTTTACATTCACTTTCAGTTTAAGTCACTGAAAATAATAGAGAATTAGGACATCTGGTTTGGTAGGTGAAATGAATTTAGTCCAAAGACCACTATGGCCTCAGAGCAGCCTGGTCCCATTTTCTTCCCTCTTTGAAAACTAAGACAGCACAATAAAAGCTGTGGCAAATGCTCTTCAGCAGTTCTATCTAGCAAGTGGCTGTATTTGAGATTCATATCTACAGAAAAGGCCCAGAACATGCCACATTTTAGAAGGTGAATGAATGAAGTACTTAGAAAGCAGAGCAGCTGTTTCAATTACAGCATTAGCAGCCCAAGCCCTAAGCACTCAGTGCTGCTGGAAGCCCAGGGGTGGATAGGGAACAGAGCCATCTCTATGGATTATAATTAAAAGACCAAGGCCAATTTCACATTCAGAACAAACAGGCAGCAAATGCTTTGGTTGCAGTTGGTCATTTTCTGTTTCAGTCTTCCAGAATTTTTTATTTTTTTTTGCTTTGCAAATGTGAACAAACCCCTTTCAGAGTATGTCAAGTACGGGTAACTCCAAGAATCCCATCCTGCTGTTTATATGTTTTGCAGTTTCTTCTGCACTGGGGGGGAAAAAAATTGGGCATCTCCTTTCCCCTTCTACTTTCACAGGGACAAGTTTACATCCTGAGGCCCTTGGTGTCTGCAAAATATTCATTTCCAAGCAGTTAATGTTCCATGTAAATCATCAGCCCAGTGCAATAAAAGAAATGGTGAATCTATATTTTATATTTCACGCCTGCTTATGAAAACTCTTGTAAATTCAAGAACTTGCCTTATAACTTTTTTTAGTCAGCCATCTAAGCTCTCAGACAGCAATGATTATACAGAAGATCATGGCATTGGCTCAAAAGCACTCACAGAGAGCCTTCCCTGGAGAATTTCTGTTCAACCACACACCACTGAGTGGACAAACAAAGTGAATTCAATTTTACTAAAATCTGACTAAACAAAAAAATCAAGTTTATTCCTCTGACCATAATGATATATATGAGCATAACATAGTTACTTCTGGAAGAAGACCTGCCAGTGTTACCATTGCAAAAGGTAATCTCCTGAACTTGAATACAAAGCATTAGGGAAAGACACATTGGAATCCTCTATACGCCACTAAATAAAGCTTCAAGAAGCCCACTTAGTACGAAAGGGGTGAAGCAAAGATGCAACACACAGGAGTACACAAGACTCTGCTAAAGGCTCCCAGAAACTCCAGCCTGAGGTCAAAGCAACGAATGCGCCAACCTGCTGAAAGCAGCAACCCTCTTTCCAGGACGGATGGATGGGGCAAGACCCTCCCCTCTGCTAGAATCCTTGAACTCTGTTTCCATGAACATCCCAGTTCAGGTAACTCAGACACGAACTGTGCCTGTAGAAGAGTGATTGCTCAACCCTACAGGAGGAATACTACCAGATACTTTGATAAGTGGGTGTTAGATGAATAGCATAGATAATGGCCAGTATGGGCTGGAGCAACTGAGAGAGACTGGGACAGCTGGGATTGTTTAGCCTGGAGAAGGCTCTTATCATTATGTACTAATAGCCTGCTTTGGCTGTGCCTTGAGCAAAGGGGCTGGACCAAATGATTTCCAGAGGTGCCCTTCAACCTCAGCTGTTCTGTGATCCTGCACAGGTAGAAGATGTTCCACTGGCTAAAAAGCTTTGTCTTCACTATTGATTTCTTTAACAAAGCAAACTGAATTACTGGTGCTCCCAGATCAATGCTACTGGAGGGTCAATAGTGGCCACATCTTCAATTTTTCCTTTTCAGCTATAGAGTCAGAGCTTCTTGAATGAACTTGATGTGCACTGAAACAGGATATGTGAATAAGAAAATGCATATTATTATCAGCTTATTGAAGTAATCTGTGCTTTGTTCCTGTTAATGGAGGGCTTGAAAATGCAAAGAGCTAAAAGAATATCACGAGCTATTAATGAAGCCTCTGTCAAATGTTTCAGACCTTTTTCCCCTCTGAAACCAACTTCAGAGTGAAAGAATAATTTTCCAGTAAAATGTGCAAAAGTTAGTAAGTCTCAAGCAGCTGCTCCCTGGAGGGAAGCCCTTCAGACCCTATTAGACATCCTGTTCTGTACTTGGTTTACCTATGTTGGAGGTTCTTTTCTGGTCACAGTTCTCAACAAACAGAACAGGAAGGAAGAAAAGAGAAAAGGTTATTTCTCCTTGTTACTTTGTGCTAGCAAAGGGCAACATAAAAAACTCTGAAATGTATACATGTCTTTGTAAACAGGGCACTAGAGAACATGGGCAGTTCATATCCAGTCTAGAAAATTCATCTCTTGGTGAGTGAGTCAAAGAGCAGAGCAGGAGCCAGGAAAAACGATTGAGGGGGAGAGAGAAAAGAACAGCCCAAGTAAGCAAGGAATGAGGCAAAGAACAGCATGTGGATAAGAGAAAGTCAACCAAACAGGACTAGCTGTTTCTGACACAGAATCACAGAATATGCTGAGTTGGAAGGGGCCCATCAGTTACATTGAGTCCAGCTCCTGGCCTTACACAGAACACCGCAAGGATGACACCATGTGCCTGATGGCATTGTCCAAATGCTTCTTGAGCTCTGTCAGCCTTGGTGCTGTGAGCACTGCTCTGGGGAGCCTGCTCCAGTGCCCAGCCACTCTCTGGGTGAAGAACCTTTTTCTGAAATCCAACCTAAACTTCCCTGACATAAATTCAAGCCATTGCCTCAGGTCCTGTCACTGTCACCCCACAGAAGAGATCAGTGCCTGCCCCTCGTCTTCCCTTCATGAGGAAGTTGTAACTTCAGTGAAGTCTCCTCTCAGTCTCCTCCAGGCTGAAAAGACCAAGAGGCCTTACATGGCTTCCCTTCAAGGCCCTTCACCTTTCTGGCTGTCCTCTGGACACCCTGCAAAATGTCTTTCTTATATTGTGGTGCCCAAAGCTGCTCACAAGTGTCAAGGTGAGGCCACACCAGAGCAGAGCAGAGCAGCACAATCCCCTCCCTTGGCCAGCTGGCACAATGCCCCAGAGGCAGCCAGGACTATGACCACATTCCCACTGCAGTTGTAGTTTGTGTTTTACATGAGATGGGAAAACAGGTGCTCTTTGAACTCTCCTGTCCAACTGTCCAAAACAACAGCCTAGTGCGAGGCAAACAAACCAAGATATTTAAATACTTAAATGCCAGCATGGACTGACTCTTTCACTAGGTAAACTCCTGCCTCAACCCTGTCTTGTTTTCCTTTTCCTTCAGCTCTTGGGATGTCAGGATGTCATGAGACAAAAGCAAAGAAAACTCAGTGGGCTATTCAACATTCTCTAAAGGATACTGTGCAACCTGTGAAACGTTTCAGGAGGAAAGCCACTGAAAAAAGAGTGGAGTGATTTTTCTAGGGTGGTAAACTGTGCTGCACAAATTACAGTCCAGAGGAGACCTCAGCCGTTGTTTTTTTCCCAGTGTAATCTTTATGAATAATCGTGTACTTACCAACCTCACAGAAATATCTGGTAATATCAGAAAGAACATATAACTGAAACTTAAAGGTGTGAATCAGAAAGTCTATCTAAAAATGCCTGAGGAAAGAAATACTATAAAAGAGCTTTAATAGTGACTTTCAACATAATTTACTGGGAAATGAAGAGATGAAGATGAGGACTCATGTGGAAGGAAAAGAAGAAAGAATGGGGACAAGGTGAAGACAGCAGATTAAAGACAGGACGCAGTCTCCTGAAATAAGCAATCTCTGTACAAATGGGTGAGACTGGTGAACTTCAGTGCATTTGCAGAGAGGAAAAAAAATTCCATTACAGCAGAGAGACCAGAAAGGCACAGACTAATGCCCCAGCTCTTACAATCTGACTGATTTTTCCCAGTCTTATGTTCCTAACTTCAAGTCATATGTGTTACTCAGGCAAAAGCTGATGGTGATCAAAAGCTATTAGAAGCAAACAGCCTTTTAGGTTCAAAGAGTTCAGCAAAGCCTATGCCCCTCTTCTTTTTCTTTCTTTTTTTTTTTTTTCTTCTGAAACTGTCAAGACTCTAGATTACCATCCGTGATATCTCAGAGGTTATCACCTCTGAGGACAAACTGAAATTCAATGTTGGACTATTGCTTCAGTAGCATCTCTAAATTCCACTGAAAAACATCTGCTAAATATATTTTTAAAACCCCCTCTATTTTAAGGCAAATAACTACAAAATTTATATGAGTTCAATAATCACTCACCTCTAAAATTATCCTAAAGAAAAAATTATGTCAACATGAGGATTATGCATCAACAATGATGCCAAAGTGTCAACAGAAAGGTATGTAGGGCAGCTGGAGTGAAAAGAAGCCAGCTGAGGCACAGAGACAAGGAAAACTTCTAGGGGCAGGAACACGAGACAGACACAGATCTAATTGCAATAGACAAGGATGCTCTATTCCTATTTACATGATATCTGCTGAAGTACAAAAGCTGATGATTCATATTTTCACCCTTTAGCTATTCCTTCCCCATTTCAGGGTGAGGCTATCTTGAACATTCTGCTTGGAGTCTGTGCAGACTGAGAAGTCTAAATCCTTTTCTTGGTACTAAATTATTCCTATAGTTTGTGGTTTAAACATACTGGCAGGAAGACCTTGCAGAAAGACATCTCTGAATAAATGGGGCACTTAGTCTCCAAAGAGGCTAGTTCCACTTAATGCATTTAAACCAGCTAAAAACGTACCAGAAGGATACTAAATGTCTGCAGCCTTTGGAATCATGCCTGAGGAGTAATGAAAATGGGCAGGACTCTGCTCCTGATCAGATCTAGGGTTACCACCAGCTATGCTCTGTTGCACCAGGCACCGTGAGTAGAGTAATGAGAAACTCAGCAAGTATTTATAGAAGTTTTCCATCAAGGTTCAGATTCTTATCTAAATTATTCTTTTTCATCTGAATAGATTTATCTACCCTTAGCTCTTATGCAAAGACATTTTCTTGACAGGGTCTTTCAGTGCCATGACATGGTTTTCTCTTAAGTTGTTTTTCCTGTGCATATTTTCTTCATCTCTCTTCACTTGCATAGAACAGAGGTCTGGATCTGGATAATTTATATTCCACAGAGGTGTGGGAATAATCCCTGAAAGCAACAGGTGGTCTGAACAGCCCTTTGAGATGTTCTTTCAGCCAAGGTTGCTAAAAAAGTGTGCACAAGCTGACATTGTACAGCAGCTGTGTCCTGCCTGTGCTAGACACTACAACTTGAAACATTCAGCAAAAACTGCCAGCAGTTTTTCACACACATTTGAAAATTTTCCTTTAACAAGTCCCCCCTCGACCCACTAGGGACTCCACTGACCAATTACTGGGGAAAGGATTCCAACAGTATTACCTCACAATCTGGTGTGAAATTAGAGATGAATTCACCATTACCAAAAGAATTCTATCTTTCAATCAATCACATTAAAAGTCTCAGCTGCAGATACATTCTTGTTTTCAGGGGATGACAGAGGAAAGTTAGGCTGAAACTCTTCTGGCAGTGCAGATGTCACTTTAAAGACAGACTCTGAGTGGAAGAAAGAACTATTATCTTCCAAAGCACGCAAGAAACACATGAAAATAATATTGGGACACCAAAAAAACATGTAATAAACAAAATAATTTTTCATCAGAACTTCTCTATTTAAAACTCTGTCACTGCATATAAAAGAATGAAAAGCAGGTATATCCAGTAAAAGAGACATACTAAAAGAAAAGCAAAATTGCATGTCACAAACATTTATTCAGAGACTCCTGAGATATGAGGATTCCTGAGTTCCAAAAATTTATATTAAGGAACAAAAAAGAAGCCTTGAATCTCATCTTTGGAACACACAAGCAAAATTAAAATAAGTAAAATGATACATCAGTGGACATTTAACATTATTTAGATAGTTCCTTTGGATCCCTTACGACTCAAATGAGATGTAGTAATTAGTTTTTGGTTCAGTTGTGTTTTTTTTTACTGGAAACAACAGATGACTAATATAGGTATGTTCCTACAAAAAGGTTCAAAATAATTTCCCAGAAAGAAACTCCCAAACAGGCGAATCAGGAAACTGGCAAAAAGTAGTTTACATCTGGATTCCAGTAAATCAAAAATATCATTAGATGAGTATACTCTATTGCATTATTAGTTTCTAGTAATATTGTTATAGCAAGAGTTCCCATCCAATGCTGAATTTTACAAATCACCTTTCTTACAGCAACACCATGATATGGTCTTTGAAAATGTGATGTTGCTGGTAGCTTTGTGATGCAATTTATTCATAGATGAATTTTGGCCAGCAAGCAGACTTGGCTCTCTTTGATTTTTCCAGCATCACTTCTCAAGGGAAAACAAACTGCTTCCTGAGGCAAGGACACTTGTACTTTGATCAAAGTTCTGTGAAAAGATAATTTTCAACATATTGTTTGAGCCTGCCTCTGCTCAAGAACCCATGCTGTAGGATAAAAAGCAATTTTCTGAGCATAAATTCAGGCTTCAGATCACTGACTTCTCCTTTAACAAAAAACTAATGTGGAAAGCCTCAGTATCATTTGCTAACTTGCCAAGATTGTACTCATTGTACTTAAAATGTGCAAGTTTTGAGACCAGTGCATATACACACACGAAAATATTTCAGTAATTCAAGACTAAATGTATCTGTCTTATCCTTCTGGGTGACTCACTCAGTGAATGATGGAAATGTTAAATTGTTTAAACTGTTAAAGATTGCAAAAAGTGACAGAACAAAACATTGAAAAATATTTAATTTGCATTTATCACAACATCATTTTGAAGATTAAGACAGTGCATTGTCTGTCTCCAGTCAAACACACGATGCAACAAGCCAATGATACTGATTTCACAGCTACATCAAAAAGACATCTTGAATGATCTTCAAAATGAGGAGACAGAAAAAGAGGTTGAAAAGAATTTCTATTAAGAGTACAGTAAGACGTCAATGCTCTAACCAACTCAGAGGCTCGTGAGTGGAAGCCTTGGTAGAGACTCTGTGAGGATACACCTGCCCCGAAGAACTTCAACTATTTGGAGACTGCAGGCCTCCATTCTCTCACAATCCATTACTGTCAGAAAGCAGGAACTGGCACTGCTACTTCTCACATTTTCATCAGCCAGTCTGTTCCAATTTGAAAACCTATTCAAACTGATGCTCCTCTCTCCCCAGGTTTTTGTTTGTTTGTTTGTTTGTTTGTTTTTTGTTTTGGGGTTCTTTTTTGGTTGCTGTTTTTTGAAAGAAGAAAATAATTTGCCAAGTTTCACTTTGAGAAAGCTTTATGTGTAAGCTCTGGTACAATATTCTCAGCCCATCGTGGTCACCTTCACCTTTGCTATGATGGACTGACATGCATTGTTCTGTTATCTTCAGAACAATTGTAGACTAGAGGCAGAACTTCAAGTGTTTGCTCACTGCCTATCAGCCTGACCTACCCACGACCTTTACAGCAACTTTTTACTAAAAAGCAGAAAGCAAGGCTGCTATCCAGCATCTCTTTATTCCTTGGCCTATTTGCCAGCATTGCAAACAAAAACACCAAGTACGGTCAGGTGTGAGGGACACTGCTGAGATCTGGGCACCAAACACAGGTTTCCCAAAAGCAGGCACTGAGAAGTGACTGAACTTCACTCCAGGCAAAATCAGGGATGAACGTGCACCTGCTTCACTGGGACAACAGTCAGACAAACATTCCTACCACCGGGGTCCATAAAGAGTTATGCCAAGTTCACCAACTCATTTCAAAATAAACTGGAGAGACTTCAATCAAAAATAATTTTTGATCTGTGCAACAAATGACCAAAATATTTCAGTTTTCTTCACACAAAGAATACATTATTTCAATTTTCTTTTTAACATCTGCTTACTCTAACCTAGTTCTTCAGAGGACAGCCTACCAGGTGATCCTGAACTTCACAAACACTGCTGTGATTAACCAAGTCAAGACATTAACTGCAATACCTCATATATCTATATGGTACTTAAGCATCCCCACACACACCAAAACATCAACATTGGTCATAACCTTGGCACATAAATCTCCCAAAGGTCATTTGCAAACTATGGCTTCAAATAGCAGCATGTTGGAGCTCTTTAAGACACTTAAGAATCAGACTTTTCCAGCTCACAGCAGAAAGCGCTTGTGCCCTGAAGCACCACGCGTGATGTTATGCAACATGGCTGAAACAGCAAAGTGCTCACAGGACATTAATTAGCTCTAATTGAGCTGGTGTCTCAACCTGTGCCTGACACCACTGTGAACTTTCTTTTAAACCTTTTCTGTGAGAAAGCCCTTGCAGGTAAATCCAGAGCCAGTCCTGTAAACATCTCTCCCCATCATGTTCCCTCATAATTAAATACCAGAGAGGGCACCTGCTGGGCATGTTTCCCCCCATACAGTTCTGTGTTCAAAAAGCCTTCTGCTGTTAATCAGCACTGATTACCAATCTCTCTGGCAGCAATTGGTGTTTCATGCTGCAACTCCACAGCTCTGGGAGTCATACAAAGTTGCAGTGGAGGGCATGAACTTTAATAATCCTGGCATAATACTGTTGTCTGATGCACATGGATCCACCCCAATATTACAACAGCTAGTTTATGATCACAGTACTATAATTTGACAGAACAAAGCAAATTTTGTCACTTTACAAAACATTAGAACATGTCTTTCTGTAACACATCTTGCTTAAAATCTCAGGGCAGTGAACTAAAACCAGAAATGTGATGCTTTCAGTGTCCAACTCAGTTAGTGAGTGAATGTGCTGGCAAACACAGCCTCAAAGCCATTGATCGGGCAATGCCTCTCTGCTCTTGTAGAGTTTTGATTACTTCATGAAATTTTTACATCTTTTCTGCCCTCAGAATAAACAGCATATGTTGAAGAATTCTTAAAAATAATCTTTCCTTCAAGGGAAACAGTTTTCCCCGTAGTAAAAATGTATTGTTATCTTCAGTTTTCATTGTGAAACAGGAAAAAGAAAGTACTGAAAAATTCAATGTAGAAGATGTGGTTTTAAGGGCAAGATTTCTCACAGTACAGTAAGAACATAACACAATAAAATAAAAGTGGTTGTTATTGGATTTTTAGATTTTTGGAGCAAGAGGATGGGACTGGATGCTTACCTTCTTTTCCCAATTCTACCAGCAGCCATAAAGGCAAATGCTCAGCTGGTATTTTATGTTCTAAGAAGGAGGCTGGAGAAATACGCAGTACAAATTAAATGCCTAAGGGAGGTTGCCCTAGAAGAGAATATCCTAGTTTATAAGTAAATCTTTAATTCTGTTAACAGATGCCTTTCTACTGACTGTGAATGTAATAGATCAGTTTTAGGGAGAACTGGAAATAAAAACAACAATTACAGATAGTTCTAATTCATCATTCTGCTTTTTGAGTGACTGTGAGCATGAATCAGTGCTCTTACTGAGGAGGGGGAAGTTGGAAATTGTTTTGCTACATCCCTTTCATCACAGACATAAAATGATCATACTTTTTGGTCCCAAATGAGTCTATTCTCAACACACCCAAACTGCTTGACATCCCAAAGGTGCTGGTAGCAAGGGTTTTTCAAAAACTTCTCTTGCCCAAAACTCTGCTGGTGCATGACAAGAGCAGTCTGGGTAAACAGATGTGCACTGGAGTTGAAATCCCCTTTTCTTCTGTTTTTAGAATCCCACCTCAACCATCAGCATGATGTAACCCCAAAATGCACTTGTCTGTGGTATATGCTTCTATATAATATAAAATACTTGCAAGGACAAAGCAAGAGGGTGAGACAGACCTTGTTGATTGGGAAATTCACCTGGAATTCCCCAGTCCCTGAATCAGCCAGCATTCATTATTGGTTACTCAGAGCTAGTTCTGAGACACACAGCATTGGCTACAAGATCTTTAAAATGCAAGCTGAGTTTTTCCACCATCAAACTACACAGATTGGTAACTCATGAAAATGCTGCTGGTTGTCAGAAGCAGTTTTATTTCGGTCTCTCTCTTCTTCAGTGTTTTCCTGCTCTTCTCTTTCCCCAGTGCTGATGGTGTGATGAAAAAGACAAGTGGATCAACACTTTGGAACAATCAGGCAATAAAATTGTTTTCCAACTTTGTTAGTTTTTATTAAAATATAATTATGACTTTGCCTTTGTCATGCTCTTCACCCAACAGCCAAAAAAGGTTGAAAGCAAAGCTTTGCTCACTGACTTCTCTCTCTGTGAAGAACAGAGAAAATACAAAAGATTTTTATTCAAGGATTTTGCTTTGTTTCTTTCGTCTCTCATGCCTGTCTTTTATTACAAAAAGATCAGGCCTTTCCTTGTACTGGAAGACTCATTAGATGGTAGGTTATCACTCCACAAAGGCCATAACCTTTCTGTACAAGGAGCCCTGAGGGAATATTAAGACAGCAAGACACAACACTTGTTTTCAATTCCTGAGAAACAAGATTTAGAAAATAATCACTTTGCAAAAATGGTCTTGCTATTCATCTGGAGGCTGAAGAAGCTGCAGCTGTGGGAACTGTGATAAAGAGACTCCTCCAGACCAAATGATAAAGAAAAATCTGGTTTTATGAGAAATACGATCCTATCCCTTCCTTTATAAAGTGTCAGGAGGGAAGGGTGGGAAAATGAAATTCTCCTTTCAAATAGCGAATATAGGCAACACACTTTCTGCACTCATCACCTTTGAAAAGCTGAGCTAATTCTATGCCTGCCATGATTCCTGGGTGCTGCTGAGGTGATGCAATGAAGGGAGAGAAGCCCCAAGGGACCAGGAGGGACCTGTCAACACGGCAGTGACAAAAAGCCCGATGCCAAACTGGTCATTGCAAGGGAGACTCCAGCAGCAACATGAGCTGTAGGCAGGCACAGGGGAGCCCTGGGAAGGAAGAGCAGCTCTCAGGAGAGCTTCGGGTTCTCTTCACACCACTTGTCCCTGTAGCATCTCCAAATCTGCATGGGACAGAGATGATATCCAATGCTCACTCTCCTCGCTTTTTGGATCCAGTTCAAGTTCTGCAGCTCTGAAGAGGACCAGCCTAAGAGTACAGCCCACATATTTTGTCAGTTATTTGTTCTTTGTTCATGTCCTTTCCTCAAGTTCCACAGATCATTGTGCAGATGTGGGTGAAATGAGGAGACATTAAGGATAGGGGCTGTGAAGCAGAGAGTGGTGATTTCAATCTCCTTCTGAGCTTTTACAACACAGAGCAACACTCATTATTTCAGCATTTGCTCAAGTTAGTATAACTTTCTTGCCATTCTCTCCTGAAAATTGTGCCAGAAAATTTTAAGTGTATGTTCTTCTGGAGTTCACACAATGTGCCTTGAACAAATCTGCAGTGAAAGCCCTAACATTTCTCTACATGTAATGATGTGAGAGCAAAGAGGTCTAACCTACTCTGTAGGATTTTATAAAGTATAGAGGGAAAACAATCTTATTCATTCTCCTTCTGAACTTTTCAACTCCTGAGAAAATGATTCTGCATCCAGCCTAAACAGAAGTGAAAATGTTTCAGCTGCTTTGATTACAGCACCACGTTGTCTGGGAAACGCGGGCTTAGAGAAGGTATAGATCAGTCTCTCTTAGGATATCATTAAACACCTTTTGCATGACAGGCTTGAGTACCAGGAAAGAACAGTTTCCATGGGCAGCACAGGGAAATCCAGAAACTGACCTAAACACAAAGAAAGCCCAGAAGCTGTCAAAACCGTTGTGATTTACACCACCACTTGACCTTCTCCACATGTTAGCCAAAAATAATTAAAAATTTCTGGATTCTCCCATGTGGAGTGTTCTACTTTAACACCCTTGGATTCTTTGGTATCATCATGAAGTTACAAATGAAGCAAACATTACCAACTGATAACAGAAGTTAAGACAAAAAGAATACAAGGAATATAGAAAAGGAGATTGCTATATGTATATGTCAGAGTAATCTGTCCTCTACCACAGATGACACCTTCATCAATTCCTCTTTGCACACACAAACAATACATTCATCCTTAGTTACATATATTACTGCACTGTCTCTGATAGCAGCCTTTCCCAGCTGATAAAAGTAATTTGATCTTGCTCAGAGCAACAGAATTCTGGGAAGGTGCTGAGAGTTGCTTCACCCCACCAAGAGTTCTGAAAGCATCAGGACCTACAAGCCACGGGATAAGACTTAGATCAGCATTTGGGTGATCAGAGTTATCACTCATTTCTGAAAACCAAGGCAGCATTTGTTAATGCTGATCTACTTCAAACTTTTTCAAACCCTCCATTTCTTTGTTTGTCTAGAAAAACTCAAGATGAGAGAATATGGATAAGGCAGAACTTCCAACAGTACAAATTAGGTCATAGTAATACAGGATCAGCATGTATGCACCTGGGGTAAAAAGGATGTGCAAATTTCCTCAGCAGCCCTTAGACAAATCAGGGTTTGGGATTTTAGTGCCAAAATGCTGGAAAATCCTGTTTTGGAAGTGTTCAAGTGAATAGCAGCAGCACAGAATTTAAAACTTGAGAAAAATTACAGACACCTCCAAAATGACTCAGTTTTGCCATCCTAAATGTATAGGGAGAGATTTAATCTAATCTAAACTCTAAACTAATCTAACCTAATTTAATCTACTCTAACTCTAAATCTAACATGCCTTCTGTTTCTATTGTTGAAATCTTAAACATTGAATAAAGGCTTCTAGTTTGGCCTTACCATGAATTAAACAGGACAGATTCTGCTTTCAATCATGCTAACATTAAAAAAAAAGGCCAACAACCATGACGATTTCAGTCTGGGTTTAGAGCTGTTTAACAACATACAGAGCAATGACAGAACAGCTGTACTTAAAAATATAGCACCCCCAAACTGAAAAATCCCACCATGGAAACAGAATAAAAAATTATTAACATGATTTGTTCTCCCTGTCATTTAAATAAGACACTTGTTTTTCCACATTTAAAAAGCTAAGATCTTAGAAACAAAAACTGTTTTACGCTGAGTAGCTTAGTTTAGTTCTGCCTATGCAGAAGCTGCAGCATTTAGCATATAAACAGAGGCTCCTTCTACACTCCAGGAAAATCAGGAATCACCTCAGAGAAAAATCTCATGTAGTTCTGAATATCTTGGCTTTCAGAATATTTAATAACTTTCCTCTCTTTCAAGACATTAATTACTTTCACAATCATGTTTAAACCAGAATGATCACATCAGGCCAGTGCATTTTTTCACAAGGACAAAGAATTAACTACTCACCATACCAGCAGTCAATTTTATGTGAAGGAAAAAGTAAGTAACTATTTTCATGAAATCAAATCATGAGTTACAATGCCGAAATTAGAGTGGAACAGTTCACAGATGTGATCTCAATCAGTCAATTAAAAAAATAAAAGAAAAATGATAGAGGTGTAAGAAGTGTCCTTGATGCTTTTTCAAGTCCTGTCTACTGAAGTGACACTCAAATGAACTATACAATACAGCCAGCCAAGATCTTTATTTAAATAATTTTAATATTTTCAAGAAATGCTGTTCTCTTTAAGCAAGAGTTTTTCCTAAGAACATTATTGTTCAGGTGAAAAATTTAGATTCCAGATAAATCTGTTCTGAAGAAGAAATTCCCTTTCTCTTCCACAGCAAAAAACCCCAGTAAAACAAAAACAGCAACAAAAACCCAACCAAAAAACCCCCCCAAAACCAACCAACTAAACAAAAAAACCAAACCAAATCAAAACAAACATACAGTAAAATGAAACTGTGGAATAACAAAGTCACTGGATAAGACATGGCATTTCTGAAATTTCTGTATTTAACATAATCTATTAATAAAAATCTTACAATAACTATGAGTACAGATACTATTTTCCAACAATCTCCTAAACTTCAAATGTTTTTGAATTTTAGGGATAGATTCTCCTCCAGTCTCATTTTTTTCCATGATAAGTCGTTGTCTCAGGCCAAGCACACACACAAAACATTCACAGGCTAATTATTTTTTCATACAGCCATACCTCATACTTATCTACTTCTGCTCAAACAAGATTTTAAATACACTCCTTTCTGCCAGGTATGCTTTTAAAATTTTCTCATTAAATGCTGCTAAATGCTTTGGGCTACAAAAAAGAGACCCCAAATTTATAAAGATGCTCTAAACACAAACTACAGGTAGTCAAAATATTGTATCCAGATTTTTTGAAAGCTTCCACAAACTTTTTTATTTTTCTGTCAAAATCCAGCATTTCACAAAACCTCAGACTATCAAACTTTCTGGGCAGACTATCAAACTTCAACTTCTAGCTTCAGAATATGTTTGTGTCTTCCTCTGGAAGATGACACCTCCACAGTGATCCTTTTCTTTCAGCAGACAAAGTTTAAGAGGATTTTATGTTCTTCTGATCATTCAGGTATGTAGCAGTATGAGACAGAGGTTGCCTACAGATCTTGTGAGTCAAAGCCTGTCTCCTGCAAAACAGAACTGACCCACCATAGGATACAGCTTAACCATGGCACAGCTCACAAAGGCAGGCCAGTCGTACCTAGGGAAGGCCTTGAACTGCTGGAAGACAAAGCAGGGACAGCTCTTTCCACATTTTCATGAGTGACAGCTGTGGAAAATGCTGCTGCAGTGGTCAGTGCAGCACTGAGGCATGTACCCAGGTGCTGGACTAAGCTACATCAGGTTCACAATCCTGCTTCCACCCAGGCAAAGCCCTCCTCAGCTTCTTAAAGGCTGGGCACATTCACAAGCCCTGCTCATGGGCTATTTCTGTGTGCACTGGGTACTCCCTATTGCTTTCTTTAGGAGTGCTTAAGCCACAAGTGACCAAACCTTCACTGGGGTGCTGAGGATTATGTCCATTCTTTGAGAAGTTTGGAGAAATGGCACTTGGTGCAAAGGATGGGCATTTGGCTACAGAATGCTCCCAGTTCAGAAGAGCATCAGATGCAATGATCTGCTCATGCAGTTCTCTGTAGAGGCCCATTGGCACCAAGAGCCTAAAACTGGCATACCAGGTGTTTTTGAGGAACAGACAAAAGGGAGAACTTGAGATATATCTGCAGTTAATTGAGACAAATTCAGAGAAGGGGAAACACCTGGTACAGATAGAGAAAGAAATGCATAAAACATGCTTCAAATTAAATGCCACTGCATACATGAAATGAGAAAGTGGAGATCCGCTTTTTGTCAGGCCTGTTCTTTTGTTGCATTTTCAAGGTTACAATTAATCAATTTTCATTAGATCAGCAACATCACCCGCTGCCTTGAGGTTCTAATAACCATTGCATAAACCAAGAGAATGAATCTGAGATATGCAGAACTTGGGCTCATCAATGCAAACCCAGGGAGACTTTAGTTAATTGTAGACATGATTTCTGTATTTGTACCCAGAGTACTTGGGAACAAAAGACGTCATATGCTTTTTTTCTCCCTTGATATACTGACATTGCATATAATTCTGAACATTTCACAGAAACAAAACAATCTCAATCACTTCTTACTTTTCCTTGTATGTATTTGTGTGCACAGAGGGTCTCCCTGATGCAAAGAAAAGGTGATGAACTTTCCACACAAAATACAAAAGCAACATCAGTGGCATAGTTAAAGAGCTTTGCACAATTTTCCATAGTTGATGATTAGTTGATTTAAGAGACAGTGAGTTGGAAAATTAATCTTTTTCAAATTTATAATATGAACATAAACAAGAGCAAGTACTTTACTAAGCTGTTCTACAGATTTGGAAATAATCATCAGTTTAGTATCAGGATTTTATAATCTATTTTATGCCAGGATAAGCACAAGTGGGTTTTGTTGCTGGTTTCCTTTCCTCCTGCCAGGGAAAAAAAAGACAGCTTTTTACATGCCACAGTTGACTAGAATTCAAGCATCAAAGTTTAATTCCTGAGCACCTTCTCTATTAGTAAGAATGAGGAAGTGGAAGGGTGACCAAGCTCTCAGGTGGGCAGGTTATTTGAACATTTGATACAAATTCAAGTGACAACTCCTGAAGAAAGAAACTCTTATTTCCAAGAACTTCTGCTAGCCCTATTCCAAAGCATCACAAGCAAACCTCTAATTCCTTCAACTAAGCTAACTCTATTGATGTGGAAAAGTGATAAAATAATAGCTTGTGCAATTGAAGAGAGAAGTAGCAAATAGCTTGATTAACCTCAATTCCTACTGTTTTTCCTTTTAAACAACAGGTAGTGTCCAAATAGCTACACAAACTTTAAGAAAGAAGTCAAGACAGAACAGAAACTACCACTACCCAGTGTAACCTGTTCCTTACTCATCATTTCCAAAGGATGGGCAGAGAGGAACTCATGGTCTGCACTGCACAGCATTTTGAGAAAACATATTTGATAAAACGATTCACACAGCTTACTACAGTTTGGCTTGATCTCCAAAACATGTCCCATAACACCAGTAGCTTAAAATATATCACTGCTTCAAGGTTTAAAGCAAAGACTTCTGAGAAGTGTGTAAATGAGTGCAAATATTTCCGCTTGTAAAATGGAGATGGAAATTTCTGGAGAAACTCTTCCAAATCCTAGCTCAGAGTTCTTCAATTCCTGGTTACAGAAACACCAAAGTAAAACTTTACTTTCCCTAAAAAGAGGTCAGCTACAAATCCCAAACTTCTGCAAAATTTGAGTTTGCAGCCAAGTTTCTTGCATTTTACCCGGCCCTGTCTGGCCCACTTCAGCCATGACAGGTCACAGTTACAATTAATGTACCACGAGGTACATTACCAGACATGAATATTGCCCTAGTAGAAGTCACTGTGTAAGTTGGTGATCATCTCTCATGATCAGCTGGCAAGAACAAACCAATCCTAGCAGGGTTCAGAAAAAACTGGCCATAAAGGACCCCTGAACAAAGAGGATTCCAACACTTCCATCTGACAGTGATAGCAGCACCGCTGTACATCCCCCACTTCCCAAAGCTCTGAGGAACCACATCTTCAGGAATGTCTCCACCTGCTTCTTTCCCCTTCCTGAATTAAACTGCAAAGAGTAAATAAGAAATACAGCACAAGGAACATTTTGATGCCCCTCAATGGATCTATCGGTCATTTTAAGGCAGGACTAAGATATTTTAAATCAAGGTCTTCGCTCCAGGCTGTGCACATTTTCAGTCAATATGGCTTTGTAAGACACTTTACACAAGGACAAAGCCCAGAAATATACAGCAGGAGTCCAACTTTTAACCAGATTCAGATTATTTGTCTAAAAAAAGACATGTTTCAGCAGTACAAACTGAATTTCAAATAGCATATTGTACCTGGATTTTGGCAGTTAAACGAAAAAATAAAGCTAAAATTTGCTCTGAGGTTTATCAAGAAACTCAGACCCTTTTCCTGAAAATACTTAAGACGTTATTATTAAATGCTGACAAAGAAAAAAATTCAATTGACTTTTAAAGGGCAGTTGTAACAGTAAACCAAACAATGACTGCCTGTTAGACAGTTTTACATGTTCTACACCTTGTTTATTTCTAATTAAAGGGAAAAAAAAGAAAAAAAAGTCTAACAAACAAGAAGTGGGCTAGCTTGGGATAAAATATTTGATTTGTGGGAGAGCTAGGTAAGTGTTATTTTTGTGAGAATATTATGCATCCGTATAAGGTAGTGAAAAGATGATGCTGAATCTTGGTCAACCTCGCTGGAAGCAAAGGGTACGTAATAACCAGCAGGAACAACTCTCAGTTTATATCACTTATAATCCAGTTAACAATAAATTAGGCTTGACCAAAACCATAATAAAGCATTTCCTATAAATGAGATTTTAAAATGTTTACTCTGTAATCTCCAAGGAGCCACTAAAAATCACTGCTGTTGCAGGCCCTGCTAAAACCTGGTCCAGTTCAGTAAACCATATTATTCTGTGTATGGGGAGAACTACACCACTTTGAAAGTAATTTTTGCCTTGGGGATAATTAAATGCATATTGTACCCTAAAGTTACAGCACCAGGAAGTTTTAGTATATTGAGCTACTTTAATTAGAAAGCATTTTACATATTTCTTAGCCCCAGTTTGTTGCCTTAAACATGCTGGTGAAAAATGTTAGGATGGCTAAAATTCCTATTTTTTACTTTGCTTAAGGCACTATTTATAAACATTACAATGAATCAGGCCATTGGAGCCAAAACTTCTCACTTACAGACTGGGGAGTAGTTTCTACTTAGACTCTTCATAGCAAGCCCTCTAATCCTTGTGTTCTAGAAGATTTTTCTACATACTAAATACTCAGTCACTGCATGCCAACAGCATAGGAGGGAAAAGACCAGCTGATTAAACTCCCTCTCAACAGGTGACTGTGGGAAACTCTATCATGACTATGCAACCCAAAAACTTAGATCAGATCTTTTTAGAAATCTGTATGTTTCTGCATTATTAATGGAATATAGTAATATTAAATGTAACAGGAAGGTGTCCTGGTTTAGGGTAAAGACTTCTGGGGTATGCAGATAAAAAAAGAAATATGAAAATGTGGAGGAATCAACTTCTTCCCTCACAGGTGAGCACAGACCATAGCTCTCCCCTTCAAGTTAAGTCTCTTCACATTAAACATGGCTTGATTCACATCACCTCCCCTTCACCCTCTTTTTACAGAATACACCTATTAAAGAATAGAATCAAAGTCTATTTTTGAAATGCTTATCAGAGAAGCCACTTGGGACTCCTGATCATCAGCAAGCAGTGCAAAGAAGCTGTTTTTAAATTAGGGACCGATTTGGCTTTATGTCCTGGGATGTATACAAAATATTACATACCTATAAAGGCAGCAGAATGTAGTGCAGGTATGGTCAGGAGTGTCCATCAGAGCCCAGGGAAGTAGCCCCTGGCTGACAGGGCATGGTTACAGCAGGAAAGCAGGGCAGAGAAATGATATGCTGCCCATCCCACTGCTAAGCTGACCATAAATATGTTGAGACCCATTTTGAGGCCACCAAGGCTATGCACCCCAGACAGCTGTGCTCATTCCTCCTCTGCCCTACTGTTGTACATTCCTAAATCACAAAGATAGCTGCTCTGAATTAAATACAGCCAGTGAATTTTAGGAGGGCTGAAAAGAACGATAGATTGCAATTTATATGCTGTACGATACCTTCAGTTTAATTGGACATGTGTACTTGATGTTTCTTTCAAATCAGCTCTAACTGTAGATGGATTCAAATGGCCAGCCATCTGATCAGAATGCAAATTAAAATACAATGCAAGAATGTGAGATGTTCACATTGATTGTGCAGATTTGACCCATTAAAGGGAATTCAGAGCCACTCAATATTCTTATACTGATGTGTTCAAGTGGTTGGATCCAAGATTTTGAAACTTGATCACTACCTCCAGCAATTTCTGAAGAAGAAAAAATTGCTGTTGAAGAGACAACTAAGTAAAAAATATAAGTAAAGATAAACAGAGACTTATGAAAGGAGAACCAGCTTAAAAAAAAATACAGTCAGGTCTGGTGTTGTCATTCAGGCCTGTAGAACCGTAGGAAATTGCCTCTGTTCTTTGTGCCTTGGTTTCTGGTGTCTGCAGAAGGTGGCTAAGATGGTTCTAAGCCTTATACTGTTGTGGTACCTAGACACAAACTTACCATTTCATGGTTATTTGCAGGGATGGAAAGCTCAACACTCCCAGTTAGTTTTAAATCACACACCATTTGTGCTTATAACCAGAGTCAGCAGATTTTTAGACAGCTTACTCAGGCATTACAGCCTGAACCAGGGTGCATTGTGACACAGGAGATACTACACTAAATGAAAAAGCAAAGGTTTTGCTGATGCCGTAGCCTAATATCATATTAAAGCCACAAAGCAAAGAATATATTTTTATCAGAATGATGTATTTCATTTATCACATTAAGTACCACATCTCCTTGATTGCAGATGTTTACACAGAATTTTCTTTCTCCTACTAATTAGATATTCAGTTATTTTTTAAGTAAAAATTAAATAGAGAAAATGTAAAACACTGTACAGTTAGACACTATTAACTGTATAAGTGCTGCAAAGTGAAGAGAATAAGAGAACAAGCCTAATTTTGCTTTCCTCTGCTGTTAATAGAAAACAAGTCTAACTCAGTCTTGATCAAAGAATAAAGACATTTATCATGCCTTTTAAAAAAAAACCAAAACCAACCAACCAAAAAAAAACCCAAAAACCAGAAAAAAAAACCAACCAACCAAACAAAAACCAGAGCATAAGAGCATAAGAAAGGCTGAATCTCATTGAGAGGCTATTTGCTTTTCAACATTTCCCTGAACTTTGAACCATTTAAATGGACGGATAGCTGGAAAACAAAATGCAAGTTGTCCTTAAGTTTGTAAGTCCTTACACAGCCCATAAAACAACTGTAAACCTCAGCCTAATCACAGAAACATTTGAATCAGTAGTATTTCTATTGCTACAGCACCTTCAAGAAACAGCACTGTATTAAGACACTAGTCCTCCTCCCCCATTATCCCAGACTTCTGGAGAAGGATCATCACTTTCATCAGGTTTATATGCATGTACCTGCCTTACGCACTAGCATAGAAATGAAGCACACTCTGTTAAAACATCTCATGAGGTGTTTGCAGATGTGACCAGGTGTCAGCAGCAGCAGGGATGAAAGGCTGGGCTGTGCTGTGGCAGTGACATATGGCATAGGGTGTATGTGCTCCAAGAGGAGCAGCCAGCCCAGCAGTGAGGGGATATAAACACCGCTTTGCTGGTCATTTAATCTGTTTGGTTCTCCAGCAGAAGCACCACAAACAACAGAGTGGGCACTAAACAATGGTTTCTGCTAGAGGGAGGAAATCCTGTGCTTGATCCCCTGGTCCATTTCAGCCAGGCTCATTTGTACCCAAAACACACCTCTTGGCCTATGAGCAAGACAGATGTTTGAATGTGAAAATGAGCAACCACTGATTGACACTTTCTGTACACAGCTACTTACTAATAATTTAGAAAAGTGGATGTAATAGGTGTGCAGTCATCTACATCTCCAAAGTGCTCTGCCTCACCATGAATTCATTACAAGTCTTCTCATATTTGATGTCTTTCTCAATGTCAAATAACTAGTTATCTTTAAAAGTTTCTGGTCTTCATCGCTTTGGGGGAAAAAACATTTAAAATGTGAGGTAAGGTTTTAAAAGCTTGAGGTAGATTAACAGTCAGTAGTATTCCTTTAAAGCCAGATGCATGATTTATGAATCTGAAGGACTGGAAATATGACAAATTAAAGTAACATTTTATACAAAAGGTATGTTTTATAAAGCTCATGGTCTACTTAAGGGTACTAGATACACAAAATAAAGAATTTTAGCAAATAATTGTATACAAAAACCCAAACTAGAGCCTTACTCTCCCATTTACAATTTTAAATTAACAGATATTTTAAGGCAATCTGATTATTAACCTCCAACACAAGAAGGCATTAGTTACAGATGGGATAACTCCTGCCCATCCTTATTTCAGAGCTGCAAATCAAAATGTGCTAGTGAAGCATATGAAAGAGAATACACTTCTTAAAAAGCCAGTGTGAGAATTTGCTTTCATTTAATGTCCCAAATCCGATCACTTCTGTAATGACACAGAACAGAAAAACAAAATTCTGCCATCACCCCTAAAAAGATGTTTGCACCAGAAGTCGATGAAAAGAGCACTGATTTACAGCCCTAGAACACCTGTAGTTAAAGCATTTCCCCAAGGCTGTTTAGGAAAAAGCCCTCCTTAAGTCACGGTTGGTGCTGCCAGTCCTGCCTGTGGGGACAAGGAGGTCACTGATATTCTGGCATTTACCCAGCAGAGTTTGGTATATTCAATATGGCAACCTTTGACTTACTTTTGAAGGTAATTGAGGCTGGAGAAAGTATTTATCCTGTAAACATCTCCCTTCACATGGCAAGTTGTTCAGGCAATTCTCCGCAAATATGCTTTTGTGATGGCAATCCGCATCGTATGAATCTCAATTCAATTGCACACCATGGGATCATGCTGGATGAAGAATACCAGGATTCCAAAGAGCAGTAAGGGAAAAACATTTATCCCCAGAAGATCAAGCTGTTGAGGATTTGATAAAACACAACGATTCCTTCTCCTTCTCAATGACATGCTGACCCTGTGGGTATTTTCTCCCTTTCCATCCTCACAGATCACTCTTGTTGATAGAATTGCAATATATGGGGTAGGAGGGAACATAAATACAGGGCCAGCAGCACTGGTATCACACTGAAGCTGATCAATAAGAGCACAGAGCTTCTGGCATTTTTGTTTTGTTTTCTTGGGGGTTTTTATTTTCAAAAAAATAAAGTCACTCTCTCACTGATGCAGCACAGAAGGCAGGGAAACAATATCTTTCCTCTCCTGCAGCAGGTTTGTTTCTGGAATTGGATAGTCTGGGTAATTCCCAAACAAGATATAGCACAAATCCAGTGCAATAACTCCCATGAGAATCCTGTCTCAGCCATGCTCTCAGGGAACAAGCACACCTACAATTCAGAGGTGGCTTGTCACAGGGCACGTGGCTTCATCTGCTCTGGGCCAAAGCCACATCATGTGCAAACTCCTCCTTGGTGCCACCAGCCCTCCTTGTGCAGAGTTCTGCCCCCTCAGGTGGGTGTCCTAGGGAGTTTGGTGCTGTGCCACACATGGCATCCAGCCCCAGAGCAGTGGCAGCCTGGCACAGCCAGCGCAGGACTCGGACCATCTGTCTGTCTGCTCTGAGCACACCAAGGTTGGCGCTAATGCATAGCACCAGGAAGGCCCTTGGAAAGGCATAGCAGGAGTAGGAAGTGTAAGAATGAAAGTCAGCACTGGCACCAACATATCCAGCTAATTGCTTTCATTTCACATGCAGGTCAATTTGTGCAGGGCTGGGTCACTCTGACTTTGCTGGCAGGATCCCTGACCTTGCTGCGTGCCCTGATGTTCCACACGACAGTCAAGGATGTGTGTAAGAGACAGAGGGCTCAGTAAGTGCAGCACCAGAGTGCTGGGGCAGCAGTCTGGTGTCAATGCAAACAGGTCTGGAATGTGAGGTTCACTTTTGGGCATGATTACACTGTCCTCACTTCCTTGAGAACGCTGACATTTCACAAATACCATCTCTCAAATGCATTCAGTGGATTAGGAAAAGAGCATATTACTGTTAATTATGTTATCCTGGAAATATAATCAGACTTAAATTTCTGTATCTTCTATTTAATCAAAATGTACAAACAGCAATAAAAATGTCCTTCTCATTAAACTGAGAAGTCTCTCCTCATTTCAGAGCTACTAATGCCTAAGTCTATTTTGAAATATTTTAGCAAGATAGAACTGTACCGTGTAATTGGAAAAATGAAACTTAATATTTGTACACCTAAAGTAGTGATAAATAAGCCTTCATAAGCTTGCACTGTGCTCTAGAAGCACAGTATGTGTTTTTCTACTTGTGTATCACCAGAACGCTAGGTGTGCCAGAATACTGATCCCCCAGCTCTGTATCACACAGCCACTGCACAATACTTGGGAATGACAGAAAAAACCAACTATGCTTAAATTCAGTAAATAATTGTTACAGCATGGTTAGCTGAAATGAGATCGTTCTTTCCTAACCTCTGCAAGACACTAAATTCCCTGCATTTCTTCTCTTCCCAGGTATTAGATGAACCCAAATTCAAAGATCTTACAGAAAAGGGGAAATTCACTTTTGAATATTGATTTTTTAAGGATAATGACCAAATACAAGCTGCCTAAGCTGCAATGTGTAACTTCAGACCTGACCCAAACTTTTTCTGAAAGTTCACAGGAATTCTGATTCTGAAAAACATAAATATGAGGTCCATCAGGAGTATACAAAATTTAGTGGAACACAGGTGTGGATGAGAAACAGAGCTTTAGCTCAAATGAAGAGATGAAAACCAGAGATCAGGATTCCATTTGCAGAAAACAGAATCATAAATGTTGGTTAGAAGTCATTGAGTCCAACTGACTCCAAGTTGATGTGCACCAGGCCCTGTCCAGGGATGGGAATGGGGTTGATGAAATCCAAAGGACTCCATTTTCTTGCCTTTCCAAAAAATGGATACATCACTTACTATTTTTAGTTGTCAGAAATTTCCCAGCTTCCTTCCCGGTCACCATACATTCGTCACAAATTTATACCAACCCCACAAACACATTAGCTTCCTTTTTCAGGCCCCTTGGGCACATCCAGGACATGGATTTGATCACATTTACCTCTGTAAAGAGTCCTTGACTTGTTGCTGCTCTGATGTTGGCTGCATTTCTCCTTCCCAAGATATGAGAATAAGCAAACAGATCTCAGATCAGGCTTTGCTCATGAAGACTCAAGTTAGAAAGAGCATCCTTTACTTTTCACTTTTCTTATTCATAATGGACAAACATTTCTGCTGAATTTCCTTGTACTAGTGGAGAACCTTCTTGTTAGCTTTGATGTTTGCTACTAATTCATCTCCAGCTGGGCTTTGATATGATGTAGGAAGAATTAGTTAGGTCAGCCCTTTTCATAAATGCCCACAATTTTGGGTTTATAATTTTACCTGAAGGTAAGAACTGACACAAGCTTAGGATATAACTTGGGGGATCTCTGTGAGGAACTTAAGGTCTTGGAACAGGAAATGGATAGTGAGGTTAGCCTGTGGAAGTGATATGAAAAACCCCTGTGGCATTGCCACGTGGCCAACCAAAAACTCAGTAAGACTTAGCAGATACAAAAACACAGCTTAAAGCACCACAAGAGAATGATTTCTGTGAAATGAAGAAAGTCCTAACTAAGGCCTTATTTCAAAACTACACAAGTGCTTAAACATTTCCAAAAGACACAGCAGCCAAATGTTTATACTTTGGATGGTCCAACACCCAAATCCTCTTTAACAAGGTTGTGATGGCTCTCCAGGCTAAGGAAATCAAGATAAAGCCTTGCTTAGGACCATCCAGTAGCTCAATAGCTGAGCTGGACACAGCCCTTTGTTCTCTTTGCTGCTTAGTTAATGACACCGGAATTCATTGTTAGTATGCACAGTGGAGGGCACAATATATTATTACAAGAAGAGGAATTGCTAAGAAAGCAAGTGGAGAAATATTTGCACACTAAGGACATGCTGTAAAGTGAGACCACATATTCTGTAACTCTTCATGGAGACACAGTCAGCAAAAACCACTGCGAAATAAAAAGCAATTGGGACCCTGGAGTGACATAAATCTGTGATATAGCATGTACACATCTAATATTACAAACAATCTCAAGACTAAGGAGTAAGGTCCCAGTCAGTCAGTCAGAACATGCTAACAAGCAGCAACAGCTAGTTGAATTTAAGTCAGCGTGTTAAATGGATCTCAGGAGGGGCCTATGAGTCACATGCTCTTGCAGGGGAAGCTCACATGAGAATCTGAAAGTCAGTGGCATCAGCACTGTGACAAAAGTTGTATGGCACAGAGAGGGTAACGTGTGTGGAGAGATCAGATCATTGTCAATCAAGCAGCAACTGGGGAGAGAGGTGGCAGCAGTGCATACACAAATGCTCTAGTGAGTCATGTTGGGAGAAAGGGAGCAGATTAAGCTGTTAATTCACTTGCACTTACTCACTCCTCATAAAATCAGCACACGGCTATAATAGTTGTCACAAACAGTTGTCAAAGTGTTCTTCCACAGTAATGGTGATTATTCATTCTTCCAAGCAATACAAGCTGCAAAGCAAGTAATGCTAATGAACAAGCTGTCAGGTGTAACACATGGCATTCAAACTACCTCGTCAGAAAAGGCTTGTAGTAGCACCTAATGCTAAAATTATTAAGAAGGATTTGTTAACAAGACACTATTGGGAATCTTGTAAGCAACTTGACATGACCTGGCAATGTTCACTTGCAGCCCAGAATCCACCAAAAGCAGCAGCATGGCCAGCTGGGCAAGGGAGGGGATCCTGCCCCTCTATTCTGTCTTTGTGAGACCCCACCTGGAGTGCTGCACCAGCTCTGGGACCCCAACATGAGAAGGACATGGACCTGTTGAAATTAGTCCAGAGGAGGTCACTAAGATGACCAAGGGGCTGGAGTACCTCTACCGTGAGGAAAGGTAGAGAGAATTGGGAGGAGAAGGCTATGGGGAGACTTTATAGCAGTGCCTGGAGGGGACTACAAGAAAACTTACAAAGGTATGGAGTGATAGGACAAGGGAAATGGCTTTAGGCTGACAGAGGATAAATAGAGACTGCATATCAGGAGGAAATTCTTTAGTGTAAGGGTGGTGTGACACTGGCACAGGTTGCCAAGAGAAACTGTGGATGCCCCATCCATGGAAGTATTCAAGCCCAGATTGGATGGGGCTTGGAGCAACCCGGTCTAGTGGAAGGCGTCTCTGCCCATGGCAGTGGAGTTAGAACTAGATGGTCTATGAGGTCCCTTCCAACACAAATTGTGCTTTGGTTCTGTGATTCTTTGACTATTTCTGACTAAAGGTATTTCCATCTGAAAACGAAAATGTAATGGAAAAAAAATGGAGAGAAATATACCAACCTCAGTTATACTGCTATCTCAAGAAGGTTTTCATTTAATGGTGGAATTTACGCTTCATCTGGAAATTCTGTTTCTCCAGAAAGAGGGATCAATACTCACCTCACCCCAAACACTGCTACAAGGGAAAAATACTAGCAAGGAACCAGACAGAACAATGCTGATATTCATAGAGGAGCGAGTGGTCCAAGCTGTGGGTCTACCATGTGCAGCAGGATATGTTCCAGGCTGTTCTGCAGGACATAAGAGAGTGGCCTGACAAGGAAACACACACCCACCCTTGAAAAGGTACAAAATAATTAAAGTTAAAAACAAGAACTAATGACAAAAAAATCTTCCTAACATGTTCTTTTATCAATCTACTCTTTCAAAGCCTAAAGCAACTATAGAAAATACTAGATTAAAAAGAAAAAAAAGGATAAAATCTAAGATGGAGAAAAGCAGATAATTCAGCATCAATATGAAGTTTTTTGAAAAGCCTATTCCATTCCTGGAAACTGAATATTAGCCCAAGAAAGATCTGATCTAACCTGTGTTCTTAATAGTTCTCAAAGCCAAAGGTCAGCTTTTACATTTGGGTCAACTATCATGTTTGGCCAACTCTCCAAGTCCACATGGAAAAACAGGGCAAGCCATATTACACATGAACACAGTCCCCCCACCAGTATGCTTGGATCCATCACAAGATGCTAGCAGCCTGCAGAGTGTGATGCAGAAGGCTGAATGCCCTGCAAGTCGCTGTGTGCATTTCTGATGGAATGCCATGGGGGAGATCTGTAAAATGTACTCTAGAAACGACAAAGGAAATGGTAAAAATGAAGGATACCTAATTTAGCAGATTCCAACTGAACACATCTCCACTGATTCAGTCACAAGCAAGGAATTAATTAATTTTCAAAGACCACTTGAGATCTAATGAAACTGCATGTAACTTAAGGACAAGAAAGTTTTCAACACCAGCACTCTGTGCTGTGAAGATTCAACTTATGCTGAAGTATCACACTGAGCTAGATAGTAGATAATGGTGTGTGAAGAGCTAAAGAATAAAAAGAGAAATCAGCAGATTCCAAAATGTCATTCTTTGCAACTATGCCTCTGCACCACTGGTACTGCTTATCTTTCCAGAACAGGGCTTTCCTGACATTTGTCCTACTCAAGGAAACCTGGTTTGATCTCACACTTATATTAACAATTTCTGAGAAAGATTAATGTTGATAGCTGTAATAATAAGTAGAGATTTGGGTTAATCTTAGAATCTTTATAGCAGAAGATTCTACTCTCAGAATGTTTGGGATTGGGCTCTTAAATTTAGATACTAATTAATTTTGTTATTCTGAGAGGGGAGAAAAAAAGACTCCCTGTGATAAGAGAAGGAGGAGTACAAAATGGAACAACAGGGACACAGGGCTGGAAAGCAATCTCCAGTCTGACCTAACCTTCCCTATGCTGCAAAATTGTCAGATATTAATATCTGACAATTACATTCTTCTGATACAAGGCAACAGCAAAGGTTTTGAACAGCGCAAGGCCAGGCATGTTCCACCCAGCGGGTCAAGTGAACCTTTCCAACTAACAGGAAAATATTCTGTCCAGGTTACATACTGGCAACTAGTGCTAGACTTGGCAAGAGCCCACCACTGCCACCATCACTGATAGCTGGTTGGCAGGATAACACTCACTGTAGCAAGAGAGATAAATGATAATAATAATGAAATATGAAGTTGTCACGGGTGTGTCTTCCAGCCTCTTGTAGCCTGCATGAAGGCAGAAAACACCTCCAGCCTCAGTGGTGGTACAGAGTACTACACTTCCTCTACAGGAGTCGAAAATTTTGCAATCTCTCCACATGTCAAGCTTTGCCCAACATGCACAACTTAGAGTAAGTTTAATTTCATACAGAAAAATGTCTCTGTTACTATATCCAGTGAACTCTGGGAGGCATTTTAAGATATCTTACCTGCTCAGAGCCACAGTCTAACCTGAACACTGAATTGATTCCATCTATTACTCCATTTTATAAGGCTAAAGCCATGAAAATCCCTTACTAAAATTTTGCTTTTAGCACTTAGACAGCTAAGGGATGGGATCCCTTATGATGCAATTATATGATAGAGAAACAGTGCTCACAGAGAAACAACAACAAAAAGCCAACCCCCAAAAAAAGGATCAGTATAACCAGTGTGATGACAAAAATTCTTCAAGGTTCTGAGCAAGCATTCAGCAGGACATAGGCTCAAAAATTAAGAATTCTAACAACACCACACATCACCACACAACAGTGACACAAGACTGCAAAGCTCTGAATACAGAGCTGTGATGAGTCTCTTAACATTTCTTCCAATCAGCTTCTGTGGGAAAACAGAAAAGATGTCATAAAAAACTTATTATTTGATAAAGTCTAGCAGATTTTTACTTGAAAGGTGTTGCTGAAGGGCAAAGCATTAAATTATATATGGCTAAACCCATGTCATGTATTATTAGCATAACTTCTTTGTTCCTCTAGCAGTTCGTCTTTCTGCCTTAGGGAACTGCTCACATTCTCTACCCCAATAACCAAGATAAAGTCTGTTAGCAGTCAGCATTCAGAGTACTTAAAATCAACATTTATAGCCACAATTTACTTTTCTGATTGTTGCTGCTTGAAACTGATGTGTTAAAATTTACTTTCTGAAATTTACTTTCTGAAACAAAAGAAGATATAAATTGCAAGGGAGATCTGGGGACAATTTTCCCTTTTTTAAACAAAAATAAAGGGGGTGGGGAGTGACATTTACTTACTGAGATACTTCCACATATTTCTTTCACCAAACTTATGCACAACTCATTGCATATATTAAAACAGAAAGATGTAAAATACTCCATAGACGCAGTCCCTGATTGGAAATATTTCAAAGCACATTAGAAACACAAATCACATCTAAAATATGGCTGTATTCCTAGTTGCTGATTTAGGACATGACTAAAAGACTGGTAAACTCTATGGAGAGATTCCTGACCAAGAGGGCTTGAAATGGGCTCTGAAAAATCTTGATGTTACTTTGTTGAAGACACACACCATAAGATACCCATTTATCTAAACATTAAGACCCTCATGCTTCACTTATTTCTGCTGTGCCCACCTGATGACACTCTTCCAGTTGCCAGTTCATTATTTTACACACATGGCTGAATCCAGCATTACAGCACCCATTACTTGACAGGTTTTCATTTACTTAAGAAAGCAACAAGGATGTTTTCTGCAGGAATCAGATCTTTTAAATTCAGTTTGGTTTGATTCAGACTGTACCTGCTCCATGTGCGTTTCCTGCAAATATCATTACAGACATTTACTACTACAAGTGGTCAAGGAAGAGAAAGATTAAGATACAACACAGTATTCGTAACAAGCCTACTTTCATCTCTTGTTTCTAAGGAGTTACGAACACCACAGGAAAAACATAACTTGTAAACACCAGAAATAAAGAAGAAAATAAGGAAGGAAATACAAAACCCTTTTATATCATCTTCTGAGTTGAGCTGCTTGATTTCTAGTCAGTTGGACACTGATAAGCACCTGCAGAGCATACTGTAAAGTATATATTGGGCAGTCATGTTTCCTCTACAAAATTACATATTTGTGTCGCAATATGTCTTCAGTGCAGTGTTAATTAAGATGTTCTCATCCACACCTGAGCTGCCTCAAATGGGCAACTTCATGGCAAATCAGCACTTCAGTTACTCATTCTGCAACAGTGCCTCACTCTCATCTCCCAGAACTTTTCACACGTGTATCCTCACAGCATGCAGGACTGCAAGTAAATTGAGTGACTCAGATCCTCTGCCAGGCACTTAGAGGAAAGCAGCTCACTGTCATTTGGAGCACAGAGGCAGGGTATCTGTGGGTGCCACTGTGGCTTGGAATCTCAATGGAAGAAAAAGGAAAATCAACTACTTTCATTTAATTAGAAAGGTTTTCACTGGTTTGCTACAACCATTTCTGGCTAGCAATAAAGTACTTAACAAACCCCTTTCAACAAGAAGCATTTTGAAAATACACTCATAAGGCTATGCTATAATATCACTAAAAAGTTAATGATACTGTTAGCATGAGTTTGAAGTTTTTGCTGATTGAAAAAGCGCGAAGCAGGTGTGCTCCTCGCTCTTGTGAGTTACACAGGTGCAGGGTGAGGCTTCCTCCGCTGGTGAGCAGTAGGCTGGTTAAAAGAGGCCCCTAGGGAGCGTGGCAACCATCAGGAGTGAGTGGGCAAAGAGGGGCGTGGAACATCTCTGGGGTTGAGGCATGTCTCTGAGGGTGTGGCACATCTCTGAGGGCATGGCACAGCAGTTTGCGCACACAGGGCAAGCAGGTGGGGTTGCAGGTTTCTTACTGCTAGCAAGGCCTGCTGTGTGTTGTTTACTGTGTTTCTGTTGGTTGGTTGGGTTTGGGGTTTCTGTTAGTAAAGGTCTGTACATGACCAAAAACTGTAGTTAGTACAAGTGTGTTTAACCAAACAGAGCCCTCCAAAAAGGACATGTGTGTACAGACCCATTCCTGTGTGCAATGTTTGAGCTTAGCAGTGGTACCAGGGGCCATTGCAGAAGAAGCCTGCCTGCGGTGTGAACAGGTGAATGATCTCCTTTGCCTGGTGGCCGAGCTTAGGGAGGAAGTTGAAAGATGAAGGAGTATTAGGAAAAGTGAAAGGGAAATAGATTGGTGGAGTTCCCCCCTCCCATCCTCGAGGGCAGCCCCCCAGGAGTCAGAGGACTCCCAAACCTCCCAGTGTCAGGCAATAAGAGGACAAGGGATGGATGAAGGGGAGTGGAAATGGGTCTCTATTCAGGGAGGCCATAATAAAAATTCCTCCTGACCCCCATCCCTTAGCCAGGTGCCACTTCAGAATAGGTAGAAGATGCTGGATTTAGAGGGTCAGCTAGATGACTTAGAAGAAAATGATCTGACCAGTGAGCCTCCCAATTATGCTTCATCTGTGAAACAGAACACCACCTCTAACATCCAAAAAAAGAAGGGTAGTTGTAGTTGTGGTGAGTGACTCCCTTCTGGGGGAAACAGAGAGCCCCATATGTTGACAGGGCCCTTCCACAGGGAGTGTGCTGCCTCCCTGGGGCCCAGGTACAGGACATCACTGAGAGACTTCCTGAGCTGATTCAGCCCTCTGACTATTACCCACTGCTGATGCTCCAGGCGGGCAGTGATGAGATGGAAAAGAGGAGCATTAGGGCAATTAAAAGGGACTTCAGGGCACTGTGGCAAGTGGTTGATAGGACAGGGGCACAGGTAGTTTTTTCCTCAGTCCCTTTGGTGGCTGAGAAAAATAGTGAAAGGAATAGGAGAGCTCACATTGTCAACAAGAGGCTCAAGGGTCGGTGCATCGGCAGAATTTTGGGTTCTTTGATCATGGGGCAGCTTTTACAGCACCTGGCCTGCTGGAACTGGATGGGCTCCATCTTTCTGTTGAGGGCAGAAAGATTTTAGCTTATGAATTGGCAGAACTTGTTGAGAGGGCTTTAAACTAGGTTCAAAGAGGGAAGGAGATGCAGCTGGGCTGTCTGAAAGCAGGCCCAAGTGTAGGAAGCCCGAGCTAGGGGTGAAATCAGTAGCCCAGCTGAGGTGCATGTACACCAGTGCACACAGCAGGGGTAACAAACAAGAACTGGAGGCAACAGCAGAGCTGTGATGCATTCACTGTCACAGAAGCGTGGTGGGATGACTCACACAGCTGGAGCACTGCACTGGATGGCTGCAAGCTCTTCAGAAGAGACAGGAAAGGGACAAGAGGTGGAGGGGTGGCCCTTTATATTAGGGAGGCTTTTGATGCCATAGGTATTGAAACTAATGATGATGGAGTCAAGTGCCTATGAATAAGAATTAAGGGCAAGGCCAACAAGGCTGACATCCTACTGGGAATCTGTTATTGTCCACCCAACCAGGAAGAAGAGGTGGACAACTTATTCTATAAGCAGCTAGATATTGCTTCAGGATCATCCACCCTGGTTCTTGTAGTGACTTTAACCTGCCAGACATCTGCTGGGAACTTCATACAGCAGAAAAAAGGCAGTCCAGGAAGATTTTAGAGTATGTAGAGGATAACTTTTTGTTGCAGCTGATGAGTCCACCAGGGGAAAGACTATGTTAGACCTGTTGTTTGTAAATAGAGATGGGCTGGTGAGAGATGTAGTGGTTGGAGGTCGCTTGGGGCACAGTGATCATGAAATTATAGAATTCTCAATATTTGGTGACATCAGGAGGAACATCAACAATACTTTTACATTGGATTTCCAGAGGGCAGACTTTGGCCTTTTTAGGAGAGTTATTCAAAGAGTTCCTTGGGAAACAGCCCTTAAAAAAGGAGTTCAGGAAAGGTGGATGTGCTTCAAAACAGAGGGCACAGGAGCAAACTGTCCCTGTGTGCAGAAAGATGAGTCAATGAAGCAAACGTCCAGCCTGGATGGGCAACAAGGTTTTGAAGGAACTTAAGAATAAAAAGAGGATGTATCATCTTTGGAAGGAGGGTCAGGTGTCTGAGGAAGTATTTAAGGAGGCTGCTAGGGCATGTAGGAAAAAAATATTAGGGAGGCCAAAGCTCAGTATGAACTTAAAATGGTGATTTCTGTAAAGAATAATAAAAAATGTTTCTACAAATATATTGCTGGTAAAAGGAAGGATAAGACCAACCTTTGTTGGCAGAGAAGGCAGAGGTGCTGAAAGTGCCTTCTTTTGCTCAGTCTTTAGTGGGAAGACAGCTTGTCCTCAGGATAGCTGTCCTCCTGGGTTGGCAGATGGTGTCAGGGAGCAGCATGGTCCCCTTGGTATCAAAGAGGAGGCAGTCAGAGAACTGCTGAGATGCTTGGGTATTCATAAATCTATGGGACCAGATGAGATCCATCCCAGGGTGATGAGGGAGCTGGCAGATGAGCTTGCAAAGCTGCTCCATCATTTATCAACAGTCCTGCCTCACTGGGGAGGTGTCAGATGACTGGAATCTGGCCAGTGTGACACCCATTTATAAAAATGGTGGGAAGGAGGATCCTAGTAATTATAGGCTAGTTAGCCTGACCTCAGTACCAGGTAAGGTTATGGAACAGTTTATACCGAGTGCCATCCTGCAGTATTTACAGGATGGTCAGGGTATCAGACCCAACCAGGATGGGTTAAGGAGGGGCAGGTCGTGTTTGACCAACCTGATCTCCTTTTGCGACCAAGTGACGGCCTGGTGGATGTGGGAAGGGCTGTGGATGTTGTGTACCTGGATTTCAGCAAGGCCTTTGACACTGTCTCCCACAGCATTCCCTGGAAAAGCTGGCAGCCCGTGGCTAGGACAGGAGCACTCTTTGCTGGGTTAAGAACTGGCTGGATGGCTGGGCCCAGAGAGGGGGGGTGAATGGTGCTGCATCCAGCTGGGAATCTGTCACCAGTGGTGTCCCTCAGGGGTCTGTGCTGGGCCTGTTCTGTTTGATATTTTCATTGATGACATGGATGAGGGTATTAAGACTTTCATCAGTAAATTTGCAGATGACACTAAGTTGGGAGCGTGTGTCAATCTGTAGGAAGGTAGGAGGGCTCTGCAGAGGGACTTGAAATGATTGGATGGATGGGCAGAGTCCAATATGATGAAGTTGAATATATGAATAAGTCCAAGTGTCAAATCCTGCATTTTGGCCATAATAATCCCCTGCAGTGTTATAGGCTGGGGACAGTGTGGCTGGACAGTGCCCAGGCAGAAAGGGAGCTGGGGGTGCTGGTCAACAGCAGGATGGACATGAGCCAGCAGCGTGACCTGGTGGCCAAGAAGGCCAATGGTATCCTGGCCTGTGTCAGGAATAGTGTGGCCAGCAGGAGCAGGGAGGTCATTCTTCCCCTCTGCTCAGCACTGGTGAGGCTGCACCTTGAGTGTCCAGTTCTGGCCCCTCAGTTTAGGGAGGACACTGAGATGCTTTGAGCGCATCCAGAGGAGGGAACGAGGTTGGTGAGGGGCTTGGAACACAAACCCTGTGAGGAATGGCTGAGGGAGCTGGGCTTGTTCATCCTGGAGAAAAGGAGACTCAGGGGTGATCTTATCACTCTCTACAACACCCTGAAAGGTGGCTGTGGTCAGGTGGGGTTGGTCTCTTTCACCAGGCAGCACTGACAGAACCAGAGGACACAATCTCAAACTGTGCCAGGGGAGATATAGGTTGGATATTAGGAAAAAGTTTCTCATGGAAAGAATAATAAAGTATTGGAATGCTTTGCCCAGGGAGGTGGTGGAGTCACCATCCCTGGTTGTATGTTAAAAAAGACTGGATGTGGCACTTGGTGCCATGGTGTAGTTGAGGTGTTGGGGCATGGGTTGAACTTGATGGTCTTGGAGGTCTCTTCCAACCCAGTCATTCTGTGATTCTGTAATATAAATGCATTGCTGATATGGATTAGACATCCTGCTGTCGTGATGCAGCATCATTAAGGCTCAAATATGAACCGTAAATGAGATTAAAAATGTAAGCCCTATGCAATGCTCCTCTGGGGCCTTCTCCAAGGCAGCTGCATCCAGCATCCCACACTGCCAGGCCACTGGAAAGGTGAGCAGAGTAAGACACTGCTGTGTCTCCAGAAAGCAGTAATTGTAACAGTAGAATGAAATCAATGTTTTCTGCATACTTTGATTTGCTTCTCTTGGTTTCTGCTAACATCAGCCTGGCTCTTCTCTAAGTTCAGAGTGATTTGTCAAAGTGTACAAGTGCTGCTCTCACCCCATTTCACAGCAAACTGAAGGACCATAAAATAAAACACCACTTCTTCCTCCTGCCTTTTACATAAGCTAATGCAGAAATTGGAAATAGGACCCATTTCCTCCTAGATTCAGTTTTCTGATGCTTCATAGGGCAAACAAAGAACTGTGTGGAGCATATGTTTTCTCTAACATTTTCCAATTTACATACCCAGAAAATAACATACCAATAAAAATATTTTTCCTCTCTCTCACTTATACACATATTTGCAATTAAATTTCAAAGAAATGGAAGCTAAACTATGCAGTCAGAGCCAACAACACAACTCAGAGAGAAGGGCTGGAGGATGTTTCCTGGCACCATAAAGGGTAGAAAAGGTTGGAACATTCTTCCTCTAGAAAGGAGGCTGTAGGAGGAGAAAAATCAGCATCTTAACAACTAGTTTTCTGCTGGAAACATGCTAATGCAGAAACCCTCAGTCATGTTTTAAAATTTCTTCCAAATTGTTGTGAAGACAATGGTGACCTCCTGTGCAAGTTCATACAGCTAATTAGAAAGTAAGCAAATAATGAAGATGACCAGCTTTTCAAACACACGCCCTGCTGAGTGGAGAGAGGGGAGTGCATGAAACAAAACATTTAATTAATTCAAAAATGTTAGGCATGGCTGAAACCCCACTATTTGCACAAAATACTGTTACTTGGTAATATTCAACCTCTGCAACATGATGTCTTTTCATTCAACATGGGAGATGACTCCTTACTAGATACATCCAAAAAGTCTCATTTTCACACTGCAATACTTCTGTCTAGGCACAGTGAAAGTGAAGAGATTCATATTCAGTCACTGCCAGGATACCCTGAACTACCTGTAAAAGTCCATCCTAGGTACAAGAAATTAATTATTCTGTTAAAGTATTAACTTAAATTTATAGGCCAGAACTGACATAGCCAGATGCATAAAATCTTTATTCTGCTTACAGAAGAAACACTATCTTCCTTCCCTTTCCCTGTAATACACACAGTTTTCATTTGAAACAATAGCTGAATACGCAATAATAATTTGTAATGTGAAATACTGTTAATGTGCTTCCTCAGAGAGTTCCTGTTCCAGAACATGGCAGAAACTATTTTTATAGCTCAAGTTTTCATTACAGAGATGCCACAGGACATATATCTTTGGTCTACCACGTACAGCATGTGACGAGCCAATGACAAGGTTCTTTTCCTGCCTGCCCCCTCATCTTGCCTTTCTTTTTTTTTTACTATCACCAGTGCACTAATATTTAGACAGATTTACTTTGGAGCAAATAGTAAATGACTGGGAAGTTGTTACAATTTCTCATTCTCATTCTGATTAATGAGCTGGAGGAGCACTCCTTCCCTTCTCCTTCTATGGTAGAAAACATATTGAGTTTATGCATCAAATAATTTTATACCTGCATTCTCTAAAAGATGGATGAGACTGGCATAACATTGATGGCTTTTCCAAGAGGGAATAAGGATCCGCAAAGCCACCCTTCAGCAGTCATTCCAGGATTAATATACTGTATCACACTCAGCAAGTCTCTCTCACACACAGGCACACAAACTACTTATGCAAGCAATACCCAGCGCATCCAATACCAAAAATTCCTCAATCTTCATAAAGTCAAGCAAAAAGAGAGGAAAAAATAGTAATTTTTTCGGAAGTGGGAGAGAAAAGGCTAGTTCCTGTATATGGTATAATGCATAGATAAGGGAGAGACAACAAGGAAGAAACCCAGGAATACCATATTCAGAAAAGAGCAAACATAAGACAGAGCTCAGTAAGAACTGAGAGTGGCCCAGAAACAAGACAAAGAAGCTTTCGGGCCACACAACTGTGAACAATATTCTTTGTGTGGTTTGATATCTCTCATTTTCAGGAACACAAGACTTTCAAATCAACAGGATGATCCAAACCTTTGGTATCCCTGCCAACTTTTCTTCCTTCCAAAGGCAACCAGTGGATCTTCAACTCAAATTAACTATTATGGTCAAAAGGGTAACTGTATAAAAAGACAGTCAATATAGGCTATGTATTTGCCCCTCAAGAACATCCTAAACATTCCATTAGGATGTTCAAAATAAATTTCAGAGGTAAGAAGGCACCAAAATCATATTTACACCTAAATGCTGAAAAAACCCACTAACCCAAACTACTCTCACTGGGGCTGTCATGGGCAAGGAACAGAAAATAAAATACTTTCTGATGGACAACTGAGGAAAAGCTGAGTAGAGAATGACATTAACTTGCAGAATTTATTACCATGGCTTGCTGTGCCAGTTCTGAACAGTTACACTACAATGAATGCTGTCTGTAAAACAAACTCTATTATCAGTCAGCAGATAATAGCTGAGCATGATCACGGCGTAAATTATTACAGAAGACTACAAGCAGAAGTGATTAAGAAAAAGTCAATACTGGGAGAAACAGTTATATCAGTTCTAGGAAAAAACCCCAAGTGGATAAAAGGCAACAAATTTCAGATTTGAAATTCAGCAATGTGACAGACAGCTTGTTTTCCACTCAATAATTAATTAACTTGTTCTACACCAGGGGGATTTTTCTTCACAAAGTAACTTTACTCTTCACTCTGAGAAAACATGGGACCCTTCGGCTCTTCTATTACACTTCATTAAGTTCTATATGCCCAAACAATTTGTAAAGTGGGAGCACATTTTGTCATCTTTAAAGCAAACAAAAATAAAGATATTCATTGATCAGCATGCTTTACTTTGCTTTACATACGTGACTTGCAATATTTGTCTGAGTAGATTCATCATTCAACTGTACTCTGCACTCTCTTGTGAAGCCATGCTGTTGTACAGCACTGATAGAAAGACACTCCAGTGCTATGATTCCTTGTGTAAAGAGTTTTCCCAGCTGCATTCTGATGATGCTCTGCAAGTCATGTCATTTCCATGACATGCCACAGAGTGGCTGGAGAAGACGTGCTGTCTCATAGGAATAAAGAACAATCCCTGTGGAAAAGGACAAACTCTGCTGTGTGTGAACTCAGGCAGCAAAATGACAGCCACTGTAATCCTGAACAGAGAGTTAAGAAGGCATTTGGGGTCAGTCCAAGAAACCAGTATGGGAAAAACACTGTTTTTTCATGGAAAAAGTCCTGATTTCATGGAAGACATTCTCTGAATTAAAAAAAAAAAATGCAATTGTCCTAAATTATTTCTGGTTTTTCAGCTGGACACAATGTGCTTCATTCCCACTTTTATCCCCTCCCTGAAACTCTGCTATATATTTGAGGTTTCAATCTTTTGAAACAGCAGTTTTGTTCTGAAGTCAAGTCCTGCTACAAAAGAAGGGGAGAACTTGTTTCATTGCTTGCAAGATCTCTTTCAGAATCTAGGAATGCTGAACTTGTTTCATGTTCTGGAGCTGCAATGTCTATCCATTGCAGTTAAGCCTGTGTCTCTGTCAGAAATTGAAAATTAATAAGACATTCACTCACTTAAGGAAAAAAAAAAAAGAAAAAAACTCAAGCGTAAAACATACTCTTCAGGTTGATGTTGGAGGCAAATAACTCAACTACAAAAAGCCATCAGGATTTTGCAATTTTAATTTTTCTGCTCATTGAAGCTTTCTACATTCAGGCAATTAAAATCAGGCATCAAAGGCACATGAAATTGGGATGGGGTAGTGATTAATTTGTGGAAAAAAACATTCACAATTAGATGGATGCAAATCAGGCATCCATATCTCAGGAATGGGAAGCATTAATGCACTGAGGAGAGCTGAGAGGAGCACAGGGAAGAGAAGATGGAAAGAGTACATGCAGTGCCTGTCCCATGGAGGGTAGAAATGTATCTGCCAAGTGCTGCTCATGATGAGGACTCAGGGACAGATGCAGAGCTAGAATAGTCCTAGCCTATGAACAATTATTTCTTCCTCTTAGCTTTGCCCCATAAATATTTCTGTATTGCAACAAATGCAAAATCTAGATTTTGTGCTCATGCTGAAATTCAGTGTATTAATGCCCATTCTCCAAAAGAGTATTGGGTCACTCAGATGAGGCAGAGGAGATGCAGATTAAAATCTCCACTGGAATAAATTCCTTTCACTCTAAAAACCCAGACATCAACATTATCTCTCTCCATCAAAACCTGCACTCTTCTAGTAAAAAATACCATAAATGCAGTGCCACCCAGTCACACATCTGTTGAATACCAAGCTCACTAATGATGTGCTAGAACACCTCTTTAACGCTTGACTGTGTCCACCTGTACAGTGCCACCTCCTTCAGCTGGGTCTTAGAGTTATTAAGAGTCCTTCAGACCACTTGATGAAAGCATTGCTGGAGAGCTATAGAAGCACTTGCTTTACTTATATGGCTGTTGCTGTGAAAATTCACCTCACTGAGGCCAGTTTGCAAGCTCTAAGAAGCTGATGTTCGTGCCTTCTTGGCAGAGAACAGCAATTGAATTGCACAAGGAAAGGTGTCCAGTGCACAGCTCGGGCTGAAACGGAGACCAGAGCTGGGCACACAAAATCAGCTCCTCAGTGCCTCCCTGTGCTGGCTTGAGCTGGGGTAGAGTTCATTTTGTTCACAGTTAAACCATGATACTCCCCCAGGTTTTGGACCCAGAATCGGTGATGAAGAAATGTATCCAAGTCAAAGACAAGACAGGAGCAAGAGAGAGGGAGTGAAGATTAAATAAGAGAGAAAACGAGACCTGTTGAGAGTTTGGAAACCTGTTTAGAAGAAGAGCCTGGAAGATAAAACTAGAAGCGAAAAGTTGAGACAGAGGGAACAGGAGAAAGTGATCTGTGGGAATATCAAGAATAGATAAAAGAGCTTTTGGGAAGACAGAAATTCTGTTGGCCAATACCACACCAATCTCTCAATTTCTGAATTATTAAGGAAAGAGATCAGTAAAATTCTATAGGATATTTTAGGATATTTTCCCCAACCCCTTTCATAATAGAATAGTTGCGGAAGGCAATAAGTAAAAAGAAAGCAAGATGTTCTTGTAAAAAACATTATGTTGATAGTGGTCTGATTGTTGATAAACATTGAAGTTGACGGTATCTCTCATTGTCTGAGAGCAGCTGTTTTATTGACAGCTGTAACTGCCTTGACGCCAGCAATCAAAATGCCCCATCTAAAACAGAAACTAAGAGCAGTCAATGCCTTTTCAAAGAGACCACATACATGTTCCAACCTTGACCTGGAGAAATTACCTAAGGAATGAAAGGAGCCCAAGTTCCCAGACAACAGACTCTATAAAAAAGGGAAATCAACTTGTGTCGGATGTTATTTAGAGACATCTAAGAAATAAGCTTCTTAACAGCTCATCTGGCATGAAATAATAAAAAATTGCAATCATCAGGGTTTTGATATGGATCTGAGATGTCAAAAGCTTTAGCCCACACTTCCCAAACCACAACCTCCTGAAAGACAGGCATTTAGAGAAGAAATGCACAGAGATTTTAAAAAAACCCTCAACCCAGTTGCTAGATTTGAGAACACTTAAACTAAGACAATAAGATCATCTCATGGTTTTATTTTCTGGTATGGCAGTAAATTTAGCTAGGCACTCTTAAGATGTTTAACATCCTAAAAATAATCAGGTCAGCCGTTGCACATAATGTAGCGACAACAATTATCTAACTAAAATTATCTTAACATCTCTGAGCAAGCACACTGTACAGGAAAACTTCTGTACTTGGGAATTTTCTACTGCTGAAGAAAATCAGATTACTTGCTTCCTTATGAAAAAGTATTTCAATGCAAATATTTTGATAAAATCTTCCCCTTAGTGTAATTTCGTTCTATTATAAAGGTATCATAATAACAGGTCACTGATCGGAATATGAGAGGCTGTTGACTTTGTCTCATTTATTCTACTGCTTGGATTCCTTGTTAGGTAAAGCAGAGTCATAAAAACTTCATTGCCTTGTGAAAAATTTAGACTTGTGCCAATCTTCTGCAATCTTATCCTTATGAGAAGTTCACCAAGGATGACAGATGTGCTGCTGGTTCAAGTCCCAGCTTGGAATATCTTTGCCTTGTCCAAAGAAACTTTATTATGCATCTTTGTGGCCTCAATCCATCAGCAGGAATGGCACACCAAGCCAGGGATGATCAGGAAAACTGCAGTTACATTCAGCAGACAAACTTAATTGCTGCTATTCCCAACAGAAAATCATATTTAGTCAGCCTGATCTAAGACACAACAAATACCATGAGGTTATGGATTGATGTTTATAAAAAGCTGGCAGCTATTCTTGATGACTCAGAGAACTCCACGTCTATAAAGTAAAACACATGAACACAACCCTTTGAGAGAAAAAAAAAAATTTAAAAAAAATGGAAATGTCCAGCACTTGCAAATGTGTTGGAGAGGACGACTGTTCATTTCTCTAGACAAGATACCAAAATGCTACTGCTCAAGCCATGAACGTTCATGGCTTCCCTATACTGAAGAACAATCAGAACAGTGCAGGGAAAGCCTTCTACAAAAGTGCACAAGTGAAGAAATAACCTGCTTCAAGCACTATTTAAAACAGGTCTGACAAGGCTGTCTGAAACCTGTGCCTTTGGTGTTGGTGTCAACCCCAAACCCCATGTTTTTCCTAGAGTAGCTGCTGACTGTAATGATTGCCCTGCTAGTACAAAAAAGAGCTGTTGAAAAAGTATTTTATTAAAGGAATATAATTTCTACTGTACTAGATGTGTGCTATAGAAAGCAATAAAATTCAAAACAAAACAAAGCTAGCTATTTGACAGAAAAATGCTTTCAGGCAGGAGCAATACTATTTAACAAATATAGTACATGAGTTTTAAATTTAAAGCTCTGCAAAGTGCTTCACACTGGTGTCACACAGTTCAGTCCCCACTGTATCCCTGTGGAAAGTCATGCATTGCTTTCTTCAATCACTGAAAATAATTTCAAGCTGCTGCCTCTGCCACTGCAGCACACATCAGAATCTAAATAATTTCTAAGCCTTCATTCAATTTCCCATGTGGGAATTTATTGAGAATTAGCTTCTTAATTCCTGTTGAATAAGCCTTTGATTTTTTTTTAATATGCAGAAGTAAATTGTAAGTTAGAGGTCAAGTTTATCAGAGCTCTCTTTTTTCTTGTGTGGAAAACACACAATTTACCAGCACTTGAGAAAAATAGGCAACATTTTTGGTGAGCAGCAATACAGCGAGTGCTCTTTAAAGCAAGGATGAAAAGCTGCCCCACAAAACTTGAACCCTGTGCTGCAAGGCATGGCACACCACTGAGAATTTTGGGGGGGATAACCAATAACCTGAGTTAGAACACAGAATCTACTGCATTCCCACTACAGGAACACTTTTAGCAGGTGGATGGGTCAAGGACACAACTTTAAAGTCTTACAAAGTCATCATCACCTAGTTAATTTCTCCCTGAAATTGAAAGCAGGAATATTGCCTTGTAAATCTTCTACAGTACTTCCTACAGCAGGGTAGATTTGCCTTGGATAAGAAGGAGATTCTGAAGCATTAGCAGGGAAAGCCCCAAGGAAATTGCACACAATGACAAAACCATGCTCCAAAATGGGACTGCTGCAGAGGAGGTTGCATAGAACTCAGAAGGATTTTAAGGTCAAAAGTAAGTAGGAGATACAGAAAGCAATTATACCACAGGCTTGTTATAAAACTTGGCCAACAGCAGAACGACAGAGAGCTTAGCTGGAGGGGAGTGGAAAAATAACTAGAAACAAGGCTGGCAATATTAATTGCCTAGTGTCTGGAAACAAATGTCGGAAGCATTTGGCTATGGGCAAAGATACTTGGACACAGCAAAGGATCCTAAAAAGACTATTGCAATTTCATGCAGCAGAAAAGACACCTAAACAAAGAAAAGATGACAAAATGAAGTGTTTGTGCAGGCTTGAGAAGATGAGGCTGGATGGTGTGTGGATGTGTGGCAGATGGTTTGCTTACTTAGGTTTTATCAAAACTCAATTCATCCTGACATGTCCAAACTGATAGGAACTGTAGCAGGGACTAACATCAACATGAGGTTGTGAAGATTAGTTTAGGATGACTTCTTAAAATTGAAGTAGAAGCCTTTGTGTAGAGAAGAAAACACAAGTTCTATAAAACACGGAAACAAGAATGATAGAATGGGGGGCAAAAAGCCAGCCCATACTTTGGAAAGTGAGAATAGCATAACAACCAGAGAAGAGGAACCTGAAAATAATTCTGAAGGATACATGGTACAAAACTTTAAGATGACAAATCTTTGTGCCGAGTATAAAAGTTGGATTAGGTTGCTCAGAGTGGTCTGAGGAAATTGTTTTAGCCCTGTAAGAAATGATATATATTAAGGAATCTTTGGTTTCAAAGAATAAATATCCAAACGAGGTGAACAAAGGGTAGCTGAACTCTCTTAGTGGGGTCAGTTTGGCATAATTTCTACAGAGTCAGATATGCCAGACTCTGAGGTTTCTTGCACAGAAGTAGTTTCCAGGGTCAAAGGTCACCAACAGGTCCTGTGATTATTTGGGAAGCCACAAGGATCCTCATGCCAAGGCATACTGGGAATCTAGCTTCCCACCCCAGTCCTTCCTACACTACCGTGTGTTCAGCACTGTGTTCAAAGCAGCAGAAAAGGCTATTCCACTTGGTAAAAGCGAGCCTTTACCGTGAACAATACACTCCTCTTTTCTTTTTCCTTTTTTTTTTTTTCCATTCTCTACATAGTAAGCAATGTGCTTCAGTAGTAAGCTGTCTTGGATTGCAATGCGGGATGTAACCAAAAGTATGTATTCTATCACCATCTACTGAAACCAGGTGTGGCAGTGATCTTTATCCTGGAGTGGGGGAGAATATCTTCTGCTAATGGGCCACTTCTTAAACCAGGGGCAGCGTTCTTTATCTTTTCCACAACCCATCCTTCATCCAGGGAAATATCTTCTGTTAACGGCCCATTGAGTCCCACTGCATGACTGATAAAATGACATCATCCCACTGGGAGATGCTCCAGCCAGGGGGAGTAGCCAAGCATTTCCTACCTAGGTAAAATTTGACATCTTGAACATCAGAGCAGCCTTCTTCCACTGGATTCGAGGAAAACCAGACCCTTCTACAGGATCACTGGACATTTGGAGGAAAACTGCACCTGTCTACAGGACCACTGCTTCAACTGAACCACATCTGTCACTGCAGGAGGATGCAGCCACCATTTAATGGGACTGCTACCAACACCCTGACTGGCAGAGTGTCAGGTTGTATTCTGCTCTCTTTCAGTGTTTTGTTGTACTACTGCATTTTATTTTAATTTTCCTATTAAGTTGTCATTTGTTTGGGTTCTTATGTTTACACATACTAGTAAAGAACGGTTATTCCTATTCCCACATCTTTGCCTGAGAGCCCCTTAATAATAAAATTATAATAATTCGGAGGGAGGGGGTTTCCATCTGTCATTTCAAGGGAGGCTCCTGCTTTCCTTAGCAGACATCTGCCCTTCAAACTAAGACATAAGAAAAATTTTCATGCTTGACACATACTTCTCATTTTCTACTGTATTTTGACTATAAAATTATGTCCCCTGTCCTGTTTCATCATTGTAATTTGAGGAATATACACAACTTTGGTCTTCCCATTTGCATGAATCTGGCAAATATTGATAAAAGGCAGCACTGCCAGCTAGTATCTGATAACATATATTACAAGAAAAGAAAGAGTACCTTCCCCCCACATTGCCCCAAAATGATTTTTCATCAGTTTGATTAGGACTGTGATCAACTGCTAAAAAAAGTAATTACAATTACTCACTACTGAATTAAGCTGGTTGGCTTTGGTAGGTCCAAGAGGTCATAGGATATTGTTCGTTCACAATATGATCTGCCACAATAGTGAATGGCACTCAAAATTCAGTTTCTGGTAATATTAATATACCTTTAATTGTAATAAATAGTTCACTTCCATATAGATGTAAGAAGAAATGAGGTGCTACAGCCCAATCTCATCTGACAACACAGCAAACCCTTTCTGGAGCCCTTTGAAGATATTGCTTTGTTGTCTTTGGGCTACATGGAAAAATGAGGCATGCTCTAAAGCAAAGAAAATCTCCAAAAAGGACCCATGTTTATCTCAAGTAATAATAAAGCACTTGAGCAGCAGCAAAACCACCAAGACTTTTAAAAGAGAAGTGTACAGACATTTACTTCACCCTAGTGTGACATTGACAACTTCAGCCACAATCTTGTGTCCAAGTGGAATGGGAAAATGGTCTTACAAATGTGCAGACATTTGTATATCAGGTTCATACTATTGACTAAATCTTTGCAGTGCTGTATTTTACCTTACAGATCCTGAATTATTTTAATTTAAATCTCCCCAGCAGTATGAGATTCAACAAGACCAAGTACTGGAGCCTACACTTTGACTACAACAATGGCCTTCAGCACTGCAGGCTGGAGGCAGAGAGGTTGGAAAACTGCCCAGCCAAAAATGACCTGGGGGTGCTGGTTGGCAGCACTGAACACAAGCTAGAGTGTGCCCAGGTGGCCAGAGACATCCTGGCCTGGATCAAGAGTGTGGCAGCAGGACCAGGGCAGTATTGTCCTCCTGTAGTTGACACTGGTGAGGCCACACCTCAAATCCTGTGTCCATCTCTGGGCCCCTCACTACAGGAAATACATGGAGGTAGTGGAGTGTGCCCAGAGAAGGACAATGATGCTGGTGAAGAGTCTGGAGCACAAGCCCTATGAGGAGCAGCTGGGGGTGTTTTGCCTAGAGAAAAGGAGGCTTGAGGGGGATCTTATCACTCTTTACAACTCCCTGAAAGGTGGTTTAAGCCAGGTGGGGATCAGTCTCTTCTTCCAGGCAAGCAGTGATGGGATGAGAGTGCACAGTCTCAAGCTGCACCAGGAGAGTCTAAGGTTGAACATTATGAGGAATTCCTTCATAAGAAGGATGACTAGACATTGGAATGGGCTGCCCAGAGAGGTGGTGGAGTCACCATCTGTGGAGGTGTTTAGGAAGACTCTGGACATGGCACTTGGTGCCATGGTCTTGTTGACACACATGGTGGTATTTGGACATAGGTTGGACTCCGTGATCTCAGAGGTCTTTTCCAGCCTGATTGATTGTGTGGTGCTGCACAAACTGAAAACTAAATAGCAATGAACTCTTCAAGGTGCCATGACCAACAGAGTTAAAGCTTTCCTCTGGTCTAAACTTGAGGTACTGGAAGAATCAAAGGTTTATTAGGTGGAGAAGAAAAACTTTTTTCCACATGCAAGCATTTGCTATCAAAGATATCAGACTGATTCTTCCTAGGTATTGAGTGCAGTATCCTTTGAAAGGGGGAGGGAAAAAAGCAACACCAACTTTGTCATTACTTTTCTTTCCCCTCTTTTTCCTTCCTTTGCACTTTCATTTCACAGACTGAAAGGGACTAAAAGTTGGGTAGTTGGTAATAGCACAGAAAAAGTTTAAGTACTAATTTTCTGTCTAGGACAATTCAAGTTATCTCTTTAAAATTAAGGATTAATGGTGCCTGGCCATCAGGGTGAGAGAGTTAGTTTTTAACGAATCCATAAATCCAAATTATTTTCCTGGATTACCTGAATTTCTCAAATGCATAGTTTGAACTGGATCACTTAAACTCCTGATTTAGGATTCTCAGAGAGTAAAAATGTCTTTTAAATTTTGAGACATCTTTTAATAAGTTTAATAAGTTTTAATAAGTTTAAATGACCCAAATACACACTAAGACTTTGGTCTTGATTTTTTGTCATGCCTTAGCCCAGGCGTTTGCAAAACATAAGCTTGGATTTAGTGAAGTTTTTTGAGGCAAAGGGGAAAACAAACAAACAAACATCCTCTATCCTCCCAAAAAGAATACGAAACAAACAAAAATAATCCTTTTATTAGTTCCCTGGTCTCTGAGACAGGCTACTGAAGCTACTGGTAAGAAAAAAAAAGAAAAGGAACAAGACTAGTACAAGAAATAACCTTCAGATTTCAAGCCCCAAGGTCAAATGTGACAGATGCTACTGATTCCTTCATATATTTTCCTTGACATCTATCAATGCAATCAATCTTAAGTGAAGTTGTAGATGCCAGAAAGGGAATAGCCTACCATGATTTGCAGCAACCTTCAGTACCAGGTGAACTTTCTCTGTTGGAAGTGCTCTGTGCACCAGTATTCATATACCTACTGATGTACTGGCTATGTGAAGTATTAGCGTTTTATGACTTCTTTCTCATACATGCATGTTCACATTCCATGTTTTATTTAATAAACACCTTCAACTTCACATATTTACACAAAAGTCTTCAGATCAATCTCAAGCCTGGTGATGAGGGAAGTCTACAATAAAAGCCCACATTGCAATTAAGTGCAATTTGCTACATTCTTATAAAAAGTTTGATTTGATATATAGTATGTAATACTGAAACTCACTCTTAATAGTGCAAGTAGAGGTGTAAAGTAATAAGGATAATTAAATTGAACCATGATAATTTTGTCCTTGCCCAATTCTAATTTCTCCAAAATACACAGATTAAAATAAATGAAAATCAATCCTTTATTACAAACTCTAACCTTGTGACAAAATTTCCTTTATTTCCTTTGTGTTTTCTCCACTCTACTAAGCACACTTACAATCTTACTTACTTTATAATTATAAATTTAACACATGGGGAAAAAAAGATGAGAGGTGAAATTAAATCACTGGCCACAATGGCAGTCTGACAAGTACCCAGAAGTCAACATTCAAACTGTGGCAGCAATTCTGCTTTGCTAAATTACCAATATGCAGCATAAACATACTTGATGTCTCCTCACCTACAGAAATAGAAAATGGGAACCCCATTAAACAGCAAGAAAGGATTGTATACAGCACCATGGGAACAGAAAAACGGCAAAAGATAGTACCCACATCTGGTGTCATTTGCTATAAATCAGAGAGTGCTGTGCTCCATGGCAGGAATTATAACAACTCTTTTGCCATTACAAAGGATCAATAGCAGTGCACTGGTACTCTCCCTGTATCATCTGCGGGTGCTTGTAAAACCCAACAGAATTGCAAGAGATGTCAGAAGAGACTAACCACATCAAAAATATCCAGAGACTCAGAGCAGATAGAAACACTTTCATGCCACAAATCTAACTCTAACCAGAACACAGCAATGTGCTGTTCCCTACAGAGGAGTCCTACTGATTGTTTAGGAGTTAAGTTAGGAAGATCTAACGACAGGTGTTCCAAACCCCACAGGTTATATTGGAGTAAGACTTTCTCTTCTTTAAAAATAATCTTTAAAAGTATACAATTCTGTTGAACTGATAAAAAAGGACATAGTTACCTTCTGAGTAGCAAGCATTCTTGTAAATATTATATGTAAAAGTTATGACTGTATTTGGCAGAGTTTCTGTGTACCACAAAACAAGTGTCCCTTTGTCAGCCTCTGGTGTTCATCACCATTCCCAGCCATCACTTCCACCATTCTATTCCTGGTGTGTGTCCCATCTGCCCCACCCTAGCCACCTTTCTTCCTGCATGCAGTACATCAGCTGCAGTGAAATATGTCCAGTAAGAAAACAAAACAAACAGGTGTCTTCCACACAATGATTTCAGTAATCCCTCTGGCTCATTATGAGACTCGTACAACTCTAGTCCACACGCTGTGGCTGGTTTTTTTTCCTAAAGAATGAGACCAGAGGAGTAAACAGAACATCTATAGTTCTGCTCTGAGTCTTTATGCATAATCACACCTGGTAATTTACACAAAAAGACAACACAGATGAGCTCTGGTAACAAATAAATATTTGGGTGCCATGCTGTTTTTACCTTATACAGTTTAATAGTTTTACATATATTCTACTTAAAATCAGCCTCAAGGGCTGTCAACCAAAACCTTGGCTTGCCTGGTTTCACCCTGAATGAAATAGTAATGCCTGACAGCATCTGCTTTTTTCTCTTCTAAATGTAGGTGAACTGTGAAGACCTTGTAAGGTCTTAATATGTGTAATTCAGGTTATACAATTTAACAATTAAAAAAAATATTACAGAAGATATTAGTGCTGTGCATAGTTCAAGATATGAGAAAATCCACCCTGGAATTAAATGATTGCTGTATCACCCTTCAGATGCATTTTTTTTCAATAAAATACATTCTTCCTGTTATGAGCTTGATTTCAAACAATGGCATGGACTCAATACTGTCACTGGCAGCTACACACACTTTACACTTCTTGTTTGAAAAGCAATATATAAACCATATAGAATCAAAGAAGTGTCAGTTGTAAAACTTTAAAGTGTTTTTATTTCTAGCACAGACTCATCTTTGAGGAATTCAATTACTTTGTGCCTAGAGCTAAAATCCTTACAAAATTTTAGAAATTATTTGGTTATAGTATGGTCAAAGAACTCATTATAAAAGAACACAATTGTTTGCAATTTTCAAGACAAAATAAAATATTGAAAAGAACAGACTTCCGCTGTAGGATTGCTAGTTCATTTAAGAACTCCACTGAATTATTCTTGACTTTCAATCAGCTATACTGGATTACTATTTAAAGGGGGAAAAAAAAGATACTTTAAAAGGTGAGATTTACATGTTTTGTTATCAGAGCTGGAATAGCCAATATTATCCCTTCAAACAAAGGAGGGTCACTCAAATTCTGGAATGAAGATTCAGGGCAAATAGTGACAAATTGCTACCTTCTCATCTGTGGCTGTGAACAGCTATTTAACCATCCCCATGTGACATTTATGTGGGCACAGTAGCACAGTTTTTCTGCATGGCTGAGCTGAGAGAAGAGTACTCTCTCTTGCAGTGAAGGGACAGGACCAAATGAGCCAGCTGGTTGCTCCAACTGGAGTTTTCCAGCACCTAGAGTACCAAAGACTCAGACATACAAACCCATGAAAGCCACAGGCACATTCTTACCCCTCCACACACCACAGAGACGCTGTTGGGGAGCAAGCTGCACTTCTGGGAAGCATATGGGACAGTCAAGCTACAACCAATGCCACCTTCTGTAAAAGCACAAACCCTCTTTAATGTGGTGTTGATCTCCATCTGGAACACACAGCTGGGTCATCCATGCTATCTCCAGCAGATGGGAAAGGTAGGAATTTGCTACTGTACTTAGAGCAATCTTTCCCTTCCCTTCAAGGCTCCTTACATTTGGCACTTGTCTGTGCTCCTGGTGAGTTCTGCCCACCCACAGATCCAATCTGCAGCTCCTCCCTGCAGCAGACAAGAGCATTTTGCACCCAGAGATATTCCCTGTGAGTGCCAAGGAGCAGAGGCAGTGCCAACGCAGGAGGCACTTTGCACAAAGCATGTTTATTAGCTGTGACACAGAACACAGCATTTGCAAAGAGCTAAGGAAGAAGACAGCTGCTGTGGCTCCTCTAATTACCTCTCCCCAGACATCAACAGCAATTTACAATTTGGATGATGTTGCTGGAACTAAGTATGATCTAGATCCACACACAAGCTCTCCTCCTCACTTTTATAGGCCATGTGTTATATGAGAATTACAACTATTCAAACTGCTTCTATGAGTTAGGTTATCTCCTGCAAGGCTTTTTATTGCACATTCTCCTTTTGCTACTGGAAGATACAGAATTTGCTGTAGACAGTAATCAGATAATCACATCTTATTATGAGCACAAGCCAGCAGGATTTGCTATTAGAAACTCTCTAATCTATCACATCAAAACAAAGAATATTTGAGATGTTTGGTAAAAACTATGCTTCTTAACACATTTCACAACAAAGGTAAGAAATAAAAATTTTAAATAGTCGGTATATAGAGCAGGTAGAACATTAGCCTCACATATATCCTAATTAAATTTTGAGTTACTCTACTCCTACAGCATCTTGAAATATTTACTGTGTTCATCTCCTGCTGTTTTGTTGCTAACAAAAATTTCAAAGAATACACAGAAGTCTGACAAATTAAAACATCATCAAGATTAATTGCACAAAGAGGATAAAACATTTCAAACAGTTGCACCCTTGAAAGATCAAAAGTTTTCCCTGCCAAGTAGTTCTGAAGAGCTTTATGGGCAAAAAAGCCAGAAGTGAAGACAAAACTGAAAAATTATGCAGGCACATGAAACTGCAAAGACTCAGTAGATATTCTAAGCCCAATAGTATACGTGGGTTAAGAAGTAGTAAAAAGCAATCACGCAGAGAGAATTAGGCGGAAAACCTTTAAACTAAGGATGAGTATCCATGCTCTATCTGTACCTGCAAGCACTGAGAATAAATGTGGTGTTGACTTAGAGACTCAATTACCTGGATCTGGAAGTTTGCTAATGTTTTGTATAATAAAATAAGCACCAAGTCCCACCTTCCATGATATTTTAGACCCACACAAGACAAGTATCTCCTCAGTGGGATGTCCTGCTCCCCTCAGATGTGCAGCATGCTTTTTGTGGCTCTGCTGGTACACAACTGATTGATTTCTCTCTATTCAAGCTGTGAGTCAAACGAGGGGATGAGACTTACCCTTGTTTCTCTGGACTCTCCTCTAATAGGATTTCACTGCTGCTCTCATCAATGGGATGGACACGAGCAATATATTCTCCACTCTGCTGGTAAAACTTGTACACAGCCACTTGAACTACACACTGATCACTGTTGCTTCTCAGCCAAGGGCTCAGGATGGTGGGGCTTGGCCTCTCTGATGCATTGAGAAACAGAAAGGAACCTACAACAGAGGATGCAACAAGAAAGCTTTAATAATTAGAAAAACATCAAGGCCTCATAGATTTCAGATTAATACTTTCAAGTTTTATGTCTCAGCTTATTCTGCAGCCCTTCCATACCAATTTGCCAATTAGTTTGGAAAATTTACCCATTTTGTATTAAACCTATTATGATTAAAGCAATGCTTCAACTTAGCTCTGAATGACCCAAAACAAATATTATATTTAGATTTAACTCCCAGAAGAAGAAAGCCCACACAGGTGATTAAGGAGTTTTAGGTTTAGATTCTTGTCTGTAACCTCTCAGGTCTAGTTCAGATCCAAATATATTAGCATTGGTTCAGCTGGATCCTGATTTGACAATTCTGGCATATACATATTTATTTATAATACTTTATACTGTATCTAGTCCTCTCACCCAAATAAAGAACACAAATTCAATAGCTTTTCTTATGCTCTGCTATAAACAGAAGACTGCAGTGGTTTTAAGTCTAATATTAGAGACAGGATAAAGGTTTGACACAGTTTCATTTCTTCAGCAATTCATTCTAATGTATTAATTTTGTATGCAGCTAATCCACATTAAACATTTCATTATTATCCACTACATTGACTCCCTCGGCCTAATTCTATTTCAATACAATCTGAGGCTTATCCAGTGGGACAGAGGTAATGTATTTTTATCCCATTGCTGCTCATTTCAGGTGAGTCAAATGACTCCCTTTTGGCAGCTGACTAATTTATCAATTTGTCCACAGAACAAGCACACTGGGGCCTGTAGCTGGCAAATGAAAGGGACCAAGCTTTGAAGCAAGGAAAAGTATGATATTCCACAAATTCTAGCAAGATTGGTCCAGTAATGGAATCTCATTGTCTTGATTACCTGGAGCATCCATTAATACAGCCTGTCTGTTAATACTGAAAACATGCAAGTCTGATGAAGAGCTTAATTTCATTGAGAGAGAAATTAAAGCTCAACAGGACTCTAATTGAAACTTATTTTTAAATGTGCATGAATTTTAACCAGACCAGAAGCCTGTTTTTGAAAACGGCAAGGTTGTAGCTTCCGAGAAATGATCTCCTACATGACTAGGCATGGCTCATGTGATATCCAGGGTGTCTAAGAAATACTGTTGAGGAACTACAAATGAATCCTTCTTGTTTTCACCTCAGTGTGTAAGCTCTGGCCAGGAGGTGCACAACAGCCACTCTGAGCTCCTGCAGCAAAGTTCACCTCCTTCCACGAGGCATCTGGTGAATTGTCCTTATTTGATTGTTTTCATTTCTCTCCACTGAACTCAGAGTCAAGAGCTCAGATTTTAATAGCTCACTGTGAGAGGCTGGTTTAGAACATGGGAATTGCAGTTGTGTTCACAGATGTCCCCTTTGAAATAGTCTGATTTGGCAAATCATCTCTGGTCACACCTGGGCACAGGGCACTGTGGGCAGTAATGCAAAAGGGGCAATAATGGAAGGGCTACAAATAAAACTGGATTCCCACCAAGCACTGTTTCCCTCACGTACATACATTTATCATACACAGCAGCATTTTTGACATATTTGTCAAAAACTGTTCTTGACATTTACACCCCATTAATGACATATCTAAAACTAGGAAACATCTGTACTGAAAGAAACATGAAGAAATACATAAAGTACAGCCTGCTCAGATGTCAAGGTTTTCAAACAGATGAGTGAAATGCAGTCACAGGGTTTTTTTTTTCTTAATAACAACATTCCTGTATCTGAATAATAGTCTTTAATACAGTTGCTAATGGAATTGTTTGATGAGTTTAAACAAACAGTTTTTGTCAGTTATTTTTGTTGGTCAGTAAAAGAGAAAAATACCCCAACAAAACGAAATCCAGCTACATGTATCATCCTTCCCCGTCTCTCCTTTTTGTTGCAAACAAAAGAGAATTAGAACAGTAAATCTTGTGGCTTTAATTTTACCATCCCCATAAGAACAATGAAATCTCTGACATGAAAGGGAGCAAAGAGATTTCTGCTAGTGGCAGAAAGACACTAAGTGTTGCAATAATTGCTGATGGTAACTTGCCAGGTGCAAGAGCCATTTGCACATCTTACTGCCTTGCAACAGGGAGTCAGATTTTAAAAATAACAAACAAAGGCAGCTCTCATTCCTTCTTTTCTTGTAGTGGTTCTAAATCAAGGGAGCTGCCAAGGATAGTTCCTCTTATGCCCTGACTTGAGGTCAGGTTTAAGTCCAGTAGTAGACCAGGGTGGCTGCTACAGTAAATTTGTGAGACAGTCACGAATCTCCTTTGTTCTGACTTTATTTCCACTCTTTGTCTGCAGGGCTCATACTGTGCAGTTGCAGCTTATTACTCATCACATGGCCAGTTGTACCTACTGATTTATTTTGCTAAAAGGAGTACAATTTTGCCATGGTGGGTTACCCCTGTGCACTCTCTCAGGATGCTTTTCCAGGAGGAACAGCCCCACACCAGCTGCTGTAAAGTGGTGCCTAGGAAATCATTACAGAGGACATGGCTCCAGAATGGATTACACTGTGTTGGCATCACCACCATAGACTTGTCAGAAATGTCCTTTCAGTGCATGCTTTTGGGGAGATCACCTATCTGGGTAAATACGATGAGAGATTGTATTTTTTCATATATGCATGTTTATTTTATTTTAAAAGAGGACAGAATAAAGACAACTTTGTTTTGTTTTTGAAAGCTCAGCTACCTCATGGGTGACTTCCTTGTCTGCACCAATGTCCTCTTTTTGCTTTTACTGCTTTTTTAGTTTCTAAGTGCCAAGCAAGGAGCTATCCAAGCATCATTTAGCTCTGGTGTTATGGGAACAGTTTCTGAAGTTGAAATGGGGGTACTTGCTTTAACACCACAGGCATTTTCTTATACAGAAAATTTGAAGATTCTGGGATTAAGCCAGGGTACCCACAAAGGAATAATTACTGTATCTAATATGAGAAATTATACATTTTGATCAAAAATCCCTATGCTTCTCCATTCCCTCAAAAGCACAATCTCTCAGGCACTGCTTGACACTGTTTCCTGCAATGCTCTCCCACAGGATAAATATGACCACCATTTCCAGGATCAGCCTAGAGACTGCTGCTTAGAGTTAAGGGATCACCTGGACATCGATTACACATTACAAGGGACACAAGAATATTCTATTTCACAGCAAGAGACTTTCTCAGCAAAACCAGAAGCTACCTGTTCACTTACATTTCCCCACAGTGGGAATCCATGTGGCATACTTGGAGATCGTTCTGTATAATGTAAGACTCCTAGGTTCCAGCTAGAATTTCCTTGCGCTTATTTTCTCCTATTGGCTCGCAGCTCTAATAAGACTCTTGAGATCCCACTGAGTGAATAGCTAGAAAAAGCACTGTAGCTTCTACCAAACTTCTGCTGCTATTTAGACACCAGGGGACATAAGCTGTGATGAAAAGCCCCATCATGGTTCATGCTTCCAGTGTCACATTCTGCTGCTCAGGACTCTGAAGGGTCTGTTACTCATCACAAAGATCTTCACCAATGAGTCATTGCAGGAGTCTTTTGCAACAGGTTTTAAATTGAACCCTGGCTGCACAATGCAATGCTGATATTAAAGAGATGCAGTTAAAATAATCAAATTGTAGCTAGATATACACCCACAGACCCAGGCACTTAGCACTTCTGGGTCCTGAGCTCATTCATCATCATCACAAAGAACCTGAGATTTGCAGTGGGAACGGCAGTCAATGTTTTGCCCCCTATACACCCATTATATGGCTTTGCATTATATGACAGAAAACCTACTAGCTGATACTGTTCTGTGGTGTTCCAGAAAGTGCTGGTCTAAATGCAAATACTTTATTTTTCATATTCCTTCTAAACACTCACATACTGTGTGACAAACCTACCAATACTATTCAGCTTCTAATGATAATTTTCCCCTGCCTTTTAAATAGCTGCAGTCATAAGGAAATGGTGTTACTCATCCTCATATGTTGTGTCTGATAACATCTCTGGCAACTTGCTGTCACTTCAGACAAACACACATGAAAAGATATTTATGCTTTAAGCACAGTAGATTATTGCAGTTGACATAAAAGGAATATTACAAGACAAATTAATATATCCTGCATGAAAAATTGCTGTTGATCCTTTGGAAACTCGTTTACAACATTTTAACATTCATGTCACACAAAGGGAAGGATGGCTTATCAGCTTAGTAGCAAGATGCTTTTGAGGTGATGAAGACAGCTTCAAGTTCTGCTGTTCAGGACTAATGAGGTGACAGATTTTTTGTAAACAAGAAAACTGATATTAAGGTACTATGCATGCATAGACACACTATGAACAAAGTACCTGTCCAAAAAAGTTTTCAAATTAAGAAATACAAACTGGTAAGCCTACAACTTAGATGCACATCAGCAACAAAGCCCATTCCCACAATCTCCAGCCCAACATCCTTATCTGATATAGATGCACAAATCACCTGAGAAACTCATGCCATCGAATGCTGAGGCAACCCTGAGATGGTCTCAATACAGCCATTGCTTTGGCCCTAGGAGCTGGGTAAACTTGGAATCCTATTGCAAGCCCTTTGAAAAGCTGGCCATCTGACAGCTACCCAGTAGCTTTGAATGCACCCTGCTAACTGCTCATATCCCAAGTCCTCCCTGGTCAGTCTTGGGGGAAAAGCACAGACAGAGCCAGGTCAGAGGTTCTTCTGCTCAACAACCTCATGATGCTCAGTGAAGTCAGTGCAACAGCATTGCATACTTGGACCTTTCTGAGCCAGCAGCCCAGGAAAGATGGGTGCAGCCCAAAAAGACAGCAAGCCCGAGTTGACACATTGAGGAATAGGGATACTCAGCAAAGTTTTAACCACAGAAAATAGCAAAGAGCTCTTCTGAAACAAATACATTGAGGTAATTCCTCAACTTGCAGCTGTGGTCTAGGATTTTCCAGCATGTGATGGCATTGACCTACTAAAGAGCAGCTCTGGGGAGAAGGACCAGGGAGTCCTGGTGGGTGACAAGTTGACTGTGAGCCAGCAGTGTTATCCTTGCAGCCAGGAGGGCCAATGGGATTCTGAAACACATTGGGAAGAGTGTGGCCAGCAGGGCAATCAAGCTGATCCTGCCCCCCTACTTGGTCCTAGCGAGGCCATATCTGGAGTTCTGTGTCCAGTTCTGGGCTCCTTAGTACAAAACAGACACAGAGCTGCTGGAGAGGGTCCAAGAGAGGCCATAAAGATGATGAAGAAGAGACTGCAGGATCTGAGCCTGCTTAGTGTGGAGAAGAGAATACTGAGAGAGGATCTCATCAATGCAAGTAAATATCTCAAAGGGCCAAGGGGACGATGCCAGGCTCTTTTCAGTGGTGCCCACTGGCAGGATTAAGCCATAAACTAAAACACAAGAAGCTCCACCTCAGCATGAGGAAGAATTTCTTTATTGAGGGTGGCAGAGCACTGGCACAGCTGCCCAGGGAGGTTGTGCACTCTCCCTCCCTGGAGGCATTCAGACCCCACCTGGACACGTTCCGGTGTCACCTGCTCCAGGTGACCCTGCCCTGGCAGGGGGTTACAATGGATGATTTCCTGAAGTCCCTTCCAATCCTAACAATTCTGTAATTCTGTGAAAAACAAGACTCAAAATACAGGTAGGCTGACTTAATCTGATCATACTTATAAAAGCAATTTAACAATCTGCAAAACTGATAGATTGTTATTCTGAACATAAACTCCATCTTCCTACTAAAAGGATTTTATTACTTTTCATATACAAGTTCAATACTCTACCAGATTAAATTAGAGCTGTAAAAACTATTAACAGTCAACGTCTTCTGGGGACTGTACAGTAGGAAAAAAAATATTTAAATCAAATTTTATAGTCTTTAGAGATGCTGACTGGAGAGAACATTTCCACTAGTACCACAAAACATCCCACAGAGCTGGTCTTTGCATTCTTCATTTCACACTTGACTTTCAAATTAACTAATCAAGCAAAACTCTTGTAGCAATAGTTGGCAAAAGCTATGAAAGAACTGGGCACCACCTGAGTGACAACATTAAAGAAGAGATTCTGTTATACTATTTCTGGGCTTATATACACAGATTTTCTAATTGCCTCATCAAGGCTCCAAAATGTGCTGAATGTGAAGGATGTGAATGGTCTCCAGTGCTGAGTGCAATGTGACTGCATAAGCACCAGAAGATTTGCAACCTGCTATACTTGCATCTGACTTAAAATTCATGAAGGTAACAGCCTTTGAATTATTACAAAATTTGGAGCTGAACAATTCTTAACAATCTAATTATGGTAATTGGATGATATCTTACCTCTTTGGAAGTCGATTAGAATTCCTGCCATTAGCTGGAACAGAACGGGGATTTAACTTCTAATACCGAGCAGGAGTGTGAGCACGTTTGTCTGGATGATGCAAGAGCAATTCACAAGCACTAATGAATTTGTACTAACTCTGGTGGGCATGTCATACATTTTACAAATGGACAAGTTAGGGCAGACATTAAACAACTGCAAACAGCATGCAGCCAAGATTGGGATCAGAGCTGAGATCTGTAAGTCAAAACTCTTTAAAAATTACTTTCTATTTCAAGTATTTTTCATTTCCTAAGTGTAAAGGGGAAGGCCGGTAATCCATCAAAGCAAAATAAAGTAAAATTTTGTCCTGTTACTAAGCACTAAGCAAATTTGATTTGCCCATATGATTTCTCTTAAATTCAATGGCTTCACTCATATAAAACCTTCTCCCTCAAACAAGTAGTGTTCACTGTCACCCTTGGGAACAGCAGCAGTGTTACAGAAATGTGACTTGAAGTTAGGAAAGACAGGAGCCCTTCATTTTCTCACACTCCAGTCCCAGAAATTTTCTTTATTATCGTAACTATTCTCTTGGAGGCAGCCTTGAAGTCATACACACAGAGAGAGGACTCTCCTAGCAGTGACCTTCACACAATTCTTTCACATATTTCCCGTCACTTCCCTATGCTCAGGTGCAGCACGTGAGCTGAAGTCCAAATGAACACCCTTTAAAGATTTATTACCATTTATCAGTTTAAATTTCAACAATCTATAGCATAGTCATATGGAAAAGCTGGATCTCATCAAAGTAGTCTTTAGACAGACAACTAAAAATGTTTTTCTCACAAAGCAGTTTAGATCCAGTTTTTCAAAAGGAAAGTCAGATGGAAGAAGAAGAAAACAATTAAAAGCTGCAGGTATTGCCTTCTGTAAGGAGCTAGAGCCAGATGCTGTTACAGCCCAATTCCTAAATGACTCAGCAAAGTTTGCTCCCAGCTAAAAAAGCACTGAACTGAAAAAAAGTAGTTAGTTAATTAAAAACTTAAAATTCAATGCTGAAATTAAAATCTTTTCTAGAGAATGACAGAAGAGTCTTTAAATAATTCAGCCTTGCACAGCTGATTAACCAACATGCATCTTCTCTTTTGCTCCTGACAGAAGCGAACAGCGAGTTGCTTATGAGATGTCTGTTCTGAGACTAGAGGATGGGAGAATTTTCTGCCATCATGAGCAAGACAGACCTAAAGGGAAAGCTAGGAGGAAGCTGGTCCTGTCAGTAAAAACAGAGAGGCAGAATGCCTGCTCAGGAGTTCAGTGTGTGCAGTAGTTAAGGGGAAGGTGTGAAAGGAAGACTAGTGCTGTGCCTCTAGTTGCTGTTTTGCCCTCGAGTGTGCTTATTCAATTATACTCAGGAGGCTGGAAGCTTAAAAATTAAGAAGTTCAGCAATACTGTGACGCACAAGTACCTGAATAGAAATGTGCCTGGAACAGCACTGCAGCCACTCACAGTTCAGTAACGTCAGAGACCACGTTAAACAAGTAGTTAGCACTGCAAGTTAGTCCTTTGAAGAACTAGAAAGCTACAAGAGAAGGCACCTAATTAAATCTCTGATGTAGCACTCTTCCTTTTGCGTTCTCTGTCAGGATTAAACTCATCACACAGAAGCTGCCATTATATCAGCTTTAAGTGCACAAGAGTCATAACTCAGACCATTGGAGAACCATGACATTGGTCCACAGATAACATCAACAAGATAAATCATGGCAGGATGATGCATTTTAATGTCTCATGCATTTCAATTTGTTTTTGTCATCATCTTCTACACATACATGCATGTACATCCATGCACGCACTGCCAGGAGTCCATTAGGTGGTCAGCTGTCACCATAAGTAGTGGGAAATGTGATGATCCTATCCAGAGCTTGTTAAATGCCTCATAGCATAAAGCATCTGTCACCAAATCCCTGCCCATCCTAAGGTTCAGCCATCCTTCATCTCTAGTCCATACCACTTCCATCCACCTGCCTGTCAGTAGCTCGGGTATTACTTCTGCATTCCAGTTTTGTTTGACAGGCCCCTTTTCAGTCTTCTTTTAGCCCTAGAGCTTCCTCATACTTTCTGTGCTTTCCTAAGTAATTACTGCAAGGATGAAAAGGGTGAAAAGGGAAGAAAGTGCCTTGGCACACCAGTTAGAGGACGGAATGAAATGCAGATGGCAGAAACCTTTTGAGGACTTTGCTCTACTGTGAAAGCTGTTCTGGCTGCTAGTTTTCCTTATGCTCACTCAAAAGCTCCACTTGACATTCACATGTAAGAAAACAAGCAAGTTTCACCCACATACCAGTTGTCAATGAGCAGACAAGTGAGGGGACAATGACCTTTCCCCTAGGTCTGACACAGTTTCTGTTCCCTGGGCCTTCAAGTTTCTGTGTTCTCCAATAACGCAGTTAAACTTCACACTTAGATAGCATTTTATAAATTCAAAACATTGCAGAAACATTAAATGATTAAACCTCAGGATGCTAAAAATCCATTTTCCAAATTGGAAAAGACAATACAAAAGTAAGGGGCTTGCCTCATAAAGTGCTAAATTTAGGCATCACACAGAATTAATAGTCTAAACTGCTCAATTGCGAACAATCCTATTTATGATGGCAACATTTATTTGAAAGAGCTAGTTTCATCTGCTTCTTGCTGTTAACTCTTTAATTAAAACTCTACCTAATCTGCCTTTCCTGTAAAATAAAACAGATTCTCCTTTCTATTCTAGAGACGGTGGCACAGGTGAAGGAGGGACTATGGGTCACATGAAGGCTACACATCCTGGTGGGATGAGAGCTCAGTAGACTGGACTCCAGCTGACTGTTCTCAGTTCTGGCCTCTCCTCAAAGTCCTTCCAGCACAAAGAAGAAAACAGCCTGTCCACTGCTGTCACAGTTTTAATATGGGATCACTGAACCACAGGAACTGGAAGGTCCTTCCATGGGTCTCCATCCAATGTCCTGCCTTGAGCAGAACCATCACCGACACTAGATGAGGGCAGTTACAGCTTCGTTCAACCTCAAAAGCCTCCAGGGATGGAGTTTTGGCATCTTCTCTGAGCAGCCTGTTCCTGCACTGCACCCTGCTCTTGGTGAATCTGTGAAATCCAGCCTGAACCTCCCAGATGGGAAGCTGTTGCCACCACCTATTGTATCCCCTGCCACAGTGGAAAAGTATTTGGATTTGCCTTCTTTGTGTCTCTCTGTTGGGTGGCTGTGGCCACCTCCAGCTGACCTCTTAGACCCCTCTCCCCGACCTAAGCAAGCCCAGCTTCCTCCAGCTCTCTGAGGGAGTACACACTGCAGCTCCCTGAACACATGGCAGCCCCACTGGACCCTGCCAGTTTCCTCACATCCCCCTTGACCTGGGAAGGGGAGCCAAGGCCAGACACAGCAATTCAGGTGTGGCCTCACCACCACTGACCTATCCAGAATAAGGAACTTCTCACAGCTAGATGTCTTCCTTCTATCTTATTTTGGAAGGCTGCCTACCCTATCTCTTACGGGTTCTGTCCTCCACCTGCAGGTTCTCTTCAGCAGGACTACTCAAGGCCACTACTTCCAGCTTGGGGAATGGGATAATGCACTGGCAAATCCTGGTGCAAGAGCAGAGCTTACTACTTCTGATGGTTCCACAAGGCTCCTGTTCAGCCATTCCTTAAGTTTACCAAGGCCCCTCTGGAGCAGAGTTTTGCCATTCACCGCATCAGCAGAATCGCCTCTCCTTTCAGTTGACAATCATCTACAAATTTGACCAGTATCTCATTTTTTAGGTCATGGTTGAGAATACTGAGCACTATCAGCTCCAGTTCTGACTCTCCCAATCCTTGCTGCTCTTTCCCTGAACCCATGCTGTTACATGCTGAGGTCTGGGGGTTGTCTTGGCCTGTAAAGGCAAAGAAATGCACTGAAATTCACGTTCCCAGTATCATCTGCTGATAAAATTGCTTTAACATGTACCAAGGAAGAGTCATGGATTATTTAAAACATTTTATTCCCCCACAGGACCTAGAAGACTCATTGAAGGCCAGACCTCTTTACAGAGAGTACCTTAGAGAGTCACTGCACCAGAGTCCAGGAGAATGAGGGAAAAAACAACTGGCAGCTACAAAGAGAGACAGTAACAGCAGCATACATGGAAACAAAGAGGAGCTTCAGTCATGTCAACAGTGACCACTGAAGAACATATAGCCCAAAATATTTTTGCTACAATGCCAAACCATAATTTCTGTGCCTTGCCTCCTCAGTTGGCTTTTCTTACTGTGATGGCACTGAGATTCACTTAAAAATTACATTACTGCTGAGGAAGAGCCATTTTTTCTTTACTTGTTCCGCAAACTGCCTATCACACTTTCGGGCTCTGAATACTGCAAACTGACTGAAATAATAAGGACACTACTTTTTCCAGCAGTGAAAGAGCTGGAAAAAGTTTCCACTCTTCATGCAAGCAAATACCCATGGGGCTTCAATATGGGTTTCACATGAGTACAAATTGTAGAAGTTCAAGCTCTCGATGCACATTATGGATGAAAGACTGTACAGCTCTTTTGCTCTAAAAACAAAAAGCACGGCCACAGGGGATCTGCCCACTGAACGCAGCATGTCAATCATCTCACATGTTGCAATCCTACATTCAGCATGACTTATAAATCAATTCTTTGTCTTGAGAGAGAAATGTTTATCTCAAAAAAACAATAAATTTTGACAGCACAAAGCCTAATTATAATGGAGAAATGTTACATGAAATTTAACTAAACAGGACTAACCATGATACATCATATGAGTAGTATTCTTCCAAAAATAATACTTAAATGTCTCTGAAATGTCACCACAGCCCTAACTAAGCATTTCTGCCTCAAAAAACAAACTGCCATATAGATTGTCAGGGGAAAGGTGAATCGAGGTGCATTTGCAAAGATGTACAAAGCACTTTCAACCAACTACATTCACTTTTCAGCCTTGCTGAAACTATCTAATGAGAAAAAAAATCAAGTAGTCAGACTTATCATTCTGTTGGCATCCTGAACAAATTACCTTTAGCTCATTGACATTCTAATTTTCTAGAAAGAGGCATAGTTATGCTAGAAAGGTTATGACTTGTGTATTTATCTTGGTTACAATTATTCTATGCTCTTTTCACTTCCATAAGATATAGCATAAATGAGAAATCCCATTTTATTTGGTTTTTGTTAGCTGCAGAATGAAAAAACTACTGTCTTATTAAAAGACTATCTCTCAACTCTAGCTTTAGCCTGGAGATAACAGAATAAGGAATGAATGGCAGGGTGAATTGGAAATGGATTGTGGCTCATAACATGGATTTTACACAGCCCAGAATGACACTCCAGAGTTAAGAAGCTGGCTCTGCCTGACAGAGAGATTGCAGTTGATGGTTTCAGTGAGTCCCCACCACAAAGTCATTACCATTATCAGTACCACAGTGAGACATCTCAGTGGTAAGCTGGTGTAAATGAAACTTTTGTGGTTCCTGTACTGTAGACATGCAGTGGATTTTGACCTCAGTGCTGTCTCATTCTATCTGCACTGAGCCCAAAGTGCCTCCCAGTGTTATCACCGTGGAGCAAAACCCCAGTGAATGTTACTTCTGAATAACACATGCAGGATATACAGAAGTGATTCAGGAGCCCAAAGAGATCTGGCATATGAGTGGGGACAGCTTGACTCAACACAACTATACTCGCTCTTTACTTCCCACTCTGGTGACAGAGGACTTTCCTGCTACTGAAGAATGAGTGGAAACACTTCATTTCACAAACTGATGCATTATGGCAACTGGTGCAGTATTTTATGCAACATGGTCCAGATACAATTCAAAAGTAAGCTGAGTGAATTTAAGCTACTTCTGGGAAATCACCCAAGTTGTCCTTAAAATCACAATGGTCACTGGTGTTCTACAGGACAGCAAGGAAAGATGCTTAGGCCTTAGTTTTAATAAGGCTGTTTTTACAAGCCCATACTGTAAAACACCATATTAATAAGAGAGGAGAGATCTTACCCGTTATTTCACTTTTACACAACTCACATAATTTGCCTACATTTTGCATTTCACCTTCAGGTCACTTTTCTTTTCATGATTGTGCTTCCTCTTTTTCCTAATTGGAGGCATTAGCACAAGGTTGCCAAATCTTGTGGCAAGGGATGTTATTTAAAATCAGACAAGATTCAGCTTTCTTGGACTTCAAACAAAACCTTATGACCACCTGTCAAATGATCCAAGGTTCAACAGACCCATGTTTTTTGAAAGCATCACTTCTGGCCTTAAATCTGCCTGGCAGCCTTCTTTTAAGGGTGGAAAATAAACTCCCTTAGGAATAAACTAGTGGAGGCAGCAGACATGTAAGCTGCAATACAACAGTGAAGAGCAGAGAATTATTCTTCTTCCGGTGAAGTCCAACCACACAGGATTTACCGTTATGGCTTTTCAGTAACCCAAGTCCTACACAGAGTGAATGTGCTATAGACTGTTATGAAGTGGTTGGCAGAGACTCCATAAAGGTTACAGGAGATACCCAAGCTGCACTGAATAATGCTTCCTCTCTCTTTGCCTTTTAGATAAAAATAAATATTGCAAGGTCATATGCAGCAGAAACACACTGCTGACAGCATGCTGCTATGGAGGCTCTAATAAGCCCATAGGTGTTTGTGCATATATGTCATATCTGACAGCATGCACTCTCACAGTTCCTGCAGGCAGCATTTTTCATCCCAACTGGCAAGGTTTTAATGGTTTTTATATTAAACTGGTTGGGTTTTTTGTTGTGTTTTCCGTCTTTTCCGTTCATTACAAACATGGAACTGAGCCTGAAGGGAACACAGCAGAGACTTGTAGACTGAGAAAGCTTTCAAGCCATTTCCATCTTTGAAGATGAGCTATCAGGATATTTAATTTAGTTAAGTCTCACTATGGCTGAAGCCCTTGTTCTAGATATGGTTGATAGATTTTTTTCCTTTAGGAGAAATGTGTAAAAGGAATGAAACAAAACTGCTGAAGCAGAAAAACTGCATTCTTTTGGTGGCATTCAACACTGAACAACCACTGAATTTTACTGAATTTAACTGTTCAGAGGAATTCTGTTTTTCCCATTAAATGTAATCATACACCTACTAATACGACTCTCACATTGGAAGGAAAAGCACAGCAGTCACTTTCAACTGTTGGTTTTCTTGTAGGAAAATTAACTGATTTGGAACTCAGAAGGAGATGGAGACAAGAAGAAAGCTGGCGAGGTGCATGAAACCAGTATCCTCTCTCCAGTTCTTTTTGCAGTGACCCTTACCTGGGATCCCTTTCTAGCACTGTTTCTAAGACAAAGGCTTTCACATGCAATGGATACTCCAAGGATGGTTGCTGATGTTGAGTTTGAATGGTAAATAAAGTTTTCATTACTGCTTGTATAGTGAGTCTGAGAGGCATTGTTTGAAAAAACAACATGGTACATTTGACTGATTTTGCAAAGAAACTGATACAAATCCACAGATGTTTAAAGGGTGACTCTGAAACAAATTAATAGAATCATAGAGTAGTTTGGGTTGGAAGGGACCTTCAAGATTATCCAGTTCCAATCCACCTGCCATGGGTAGAGACATCTTCCACTAGACCAGGATGCTCAAAATCCAAATCAACCTGGACTTGAACACTTCCAGGAATGGGGCACTCACAGCTTCTCTGGACAACCTATGCCAGTGCCTCATCACCCTCACATGGAAGAATTTCTTCCTACTAAATAATCTCCATCTGCTCTCTCTCAATTTAAAACCATTACCACTCATCCTACCACTACCTTACCTGAAAAATTCTCTTTCCATCTGTTCTGCAGACCCCCTTTAAGACTTGGAGCCAGTGTAATGTCTCCCAGAACCTAATCATGAATAATGTTGTACATATGTTTTACCACTTTTGAAGGTTTCAAATACAAATCACAGAATACTTCTGAATAGAAGATTGACTTCATTTGGAAATGGCAGACAACTAGAGCTTGGTAACCATTTTATATCGCTGCACAGCCCACAAAGCCAATAAAATACTCTTTTGAGGAAATACTAACCCGGTACAGCCAGATGGAAATCAGATACCGCCTTGTATTAAGGTAAAAGCATCTACTTTATAGTAAATGAAGTGTACAACACCCAAACCACACCATATAAGGTGGTGAAAAATGACATATAAAGCCATAAGAAACAATCTCCATGGTCCTGTACAATTCAGTCTGCAATCCTTGAAAAGAAAGCAATATCCAGAAAACACAACTTAATGCTTTTGCTTGAAATATTAAAGTGTGTTCAAGGGTTTGATAACAGCCTGCTATTGGCAGATTTTAATACCTTATGTGGGGGAAGATGAAGACCGATCAAGGTACATAAATAATTGGAACATATACCATTTTGAAATATAGCAGCACTTAAAAGAACCAAAAGATTTCATATTTTCTAGGAGGGTTAAGTATTGGGTAAAGCTAGTACCACCTACACTATAGCATACAGAATAATCTTAGCTTCCTAGAAATAGTGGCAATGTGTTCCTTGGCCTCTAGACTTCCAGCAGGGCTATCAATTTATGACAGAAGCTTTCTGGAACGTGGATATCTACCCAGTCAGAAACAGACTTGCAGCTGCCATTTATTTCATAAAGATCACCCTAAAACCTTCAGAGCTGGTTAATGCTGGCCTTTATAATTCAGATACTTTTAATGTAGTACTCTTCCTCCCTAGACAGCTACTTCAAAAAAAAAAATCAAATCATATCTGCCTTTCCATTTTGCCAGTGATGTACCCTCTCATGGGTGCTGACACTTCCTTCAATTTTGCAGTTATTATTTCAGATAAATTAGAAAGATCTCTCCTGCTGTAGCACTCAGCATACCAGGTGAGACTTAGGATGACCTCAACTATAAAAGAACTGTCATTTTTTGGGGAAATGCTCTAATGTCTGTCATAGTTCCTTAGTATGATGGTCCAGTTGAAACTAAAACCTTTATATAGTGAGAAAACAAAGACACTTCTAGCCCAACACTTATTCTCCTATGGCTACCAAATTACCTACTTCAGTCATGAATAAAATCAATCTTTATCTTCTGCAAGCCAAGGAACTATTCCACACTTTCTCTCCCTCTCTTTTAGCATTCACAAAGTACCAAGCCTAGTAACTATGGACTCACTCCTTGTACGCACATGGCACTTACTGCAAGGGGAGAACAAGAAAATCCTGTATAGAGAACAGACCTGTGTGTACTGGTTCTGAGTGCTTCTCCTGTTCCTGGTAAAGGTAGTTTCTAAATACATATATCTATAAATTTAATCTTCCTAATACATAAGAAGATATATAGTTTGAAAGAAGAAATCTTTGTTTTTTCATGAAAGCAAATATTTTCAGCTCTGCTTATACCTCCCCATGCATGGAACACTCATGCTGACAGGCGATTGCTTTGTGCTGCCTCGATAACAAGCCAATTACAAAGTATCTGAAAAATATGGCCACCTATAAAATTACACTGTAGTTAATGAAGCACAGATACTGCTCCTAAAATGGAAAGAAAACCAAAAAAACAAAACTCAACAATCCAGAAACTTGTCTATTAGATGTAGTAATAATCTGGCCATGAAATGATAAAGGTTTGACAACCCATAAATTGCAAGCATTCGGTTTGGCTGTTGGGAAATTGCTTGCATACAAGTCACCTCAAATCCAATAACCTTTCCTGAAAGTTCGATTATAAGTGAGATTATAACTCTATTATATTAATCACTGCAGAAGAAGCAGACAAAAACCTCCATACCAGACAACACCCTAATTGAGAACAATAAGAAAGATGAATAACATATGGTGGTTCACATAGGTGCCATGGCGATGTAATTGCTAAATTTAATTAAAGGAAAAATAAGTTGAAGATTCTGCTACTGCTGTGATTTGCATATTACAGTTTAAAAAAGAAAACCTTTCAAAAACTAGACTATACTGAAATCAATCCTACAACAATAACAGCAAAAAAGGCAAAACGTTTTTGGATATAAATGCCAATATGAATTTGCAGTGAATATGGATACACAACAAGAGAATTGTTCATAAAAGACATAATAAATATTTTGCATTTCTGTAGCACTTTTCATCTGAGCCTTAAAATGTGATTCATAACAGATTAATTCTCATGTAAGCAAATGTCACATAGGGATTTAATTTACTTGCCCAGAAAGGCAGCACATTTTAAGAAAAGGCCAGCAAGCTTTTAATGGTATCAGGTAACCCTATGAAAGAGGATAACAAATGAAGCAGCTCTTATCCAACCAAGTCACATCAAAAGAGAGAGGAACATAGCCCCGTCTCAAAACCTGAGCTGGTATCCGTAACTCTTTTACCAGAATATGTCTGCTGCTTAAGGCAAAAGAAACAAGACTCTTTTGCACTCTCATAAAAGTTAGATTACAAATCCTCAGAAAGGGGGAATACGCTTGCACCTCATTGAATCATGTCCTCATTATGGCAAATACCTCATACACTGGCTTACAGACTGACACATTTCTCTCTGGGGAGAAAGATGGAAATAAAATAAAATGTTATTGCACTGATCATTCAGAAAGTACTACTGGGACTGCTCAGAGCTGATCTCCAGAAATGTAACCACCTACAAAATCAACGGAGTCACTGAACAGACATGGAAGTGTCTGGCACTCAGACATGAACATGCAATCTCTCTGAAGACTTTGCACAGCTGAATAACAAAGGTAATTCAAAAGCAGCAATGAGAGGATGCAAGGCAAATACCTACAGAACAAGGCAGGACCAAAATCACAAAAATATATGCTTATTCTAAGCAGAAGAACAGGACACTAAAGTTTCGTTTGTTGGTGGGTTTGTTTCTCAAAATACTGATTTCAGTGTTTTGTTAAGCTAAATTTTTTAAAGCCTATACAAAAGAATGCCTTAAAATTAATTAGGATTAAGCAGACCACAATCATTAGCAGGCTAAACAGCAATATGCTTCTAGAGCACTGTGCTGCCTCCAGCCAAACCTCATTATCCTTCTGAACTCTAGTTAGAGAATAAATGGATTGACCTATTTATTTCATGTCTAAATTTTATTAGAGGATTAACTTATTTATTTAGCATTCAGCAGTGGCAGTAGCAAAGGTATTTGTATTCTGTGAAGTGGTCTAGGAGAGGTAGAGGGGATGGCTGAATGAACTTTGCTGATGGAACTGGATGGGTGAATTCCTGCAATCAATGTCAGTTCCTGTATGGATCTGTCTCTGCTCCAGTGACAAGCACTCAGCTTTCTCGATGGCCTTACACATTCATTCTTAAATCACTGATATTTAGTTTGCATTTTTCTTATCTCCAGTTTTAGCATTTTTCCACCCATGCACACTGGTTTCTCTTTAGCTACTTCTCTGCTTGAGCAAGTCTTGCTGATACTCATCATCTCTACCAGCATCTAAATCCTGCTTGCCACCATGATCCCCCAATTTCCTCCTTCTCTCCCTTCTTTGGGATTTAGGTATGAAATCAAAGATGAATCAGATACCAGACATACACACTGTCATCAGATTAAATTTATTGCAGTTGCATGTTACATTGCTTGCAATGAGGGAAACTGAAGGGGGAGAAAAAAAAAGAGAAAACATCATGAAATATCAGACAACTGCCCAAATTTATCTCTGGGACCAAGCTATGCTACAAGCCTAATAAATGCATAATAAAGTGTGTACAAGCCAAGGCCATAACTCAAACAAGATCTGGCTACCAGTATAGAAAACACAGCAGCAAACACAACCTCTGAGGAAATACAGCTATCATACAGCTCAGGTCTCTGCCTCCAGCACTTTGTAGTCTTTTGTGAAACTTTTTTTTGCCTTCATATTTCATTTGTAAAAATCAGAACTAGGTTTTATTTAAAAACTTTATAAGACAAGAAAACAGTGAATGGAAATCAGGAGTATTTCCTGATAAAAAAATTCAATCCTATAATAAAAACATATAAATACTTGACCTCATCCAGAGGGCACTGAAATTTTCCATTTCAGCATCTGGGGTTTGTAGTCTTTTCATTAGCTTCAGGAAACTTTGAGATAACCTTTTTCATTTAATTTTCTACAATAGAAGTGTTTCTGTAAATGACCTTACCTGTACCAGAAATGCAGATCCTGTAAACAACTGGACTACAAATAATATGAATCATGAAATATCCCTCTGATGTACCACCAGTTCAGGCGAGTCTGTTCTGTTCTATTTTACATACAGATGGTCTTTGTAGCACACCTTATCAAGGCATTTCTAAAGTTGCACATTGCCATAACCGAATAACATAGGAATAATTTATTAATTCAGCCATGAATAATCTGCAAACAGATGGAAAGTTCTACAAACACTCTTTTTCCCCTTGGAAATTATTTGAAGCAGTTTTTGTGTGCAATATAGATCACTCTTCAACTGCTTAGGAAGTATGTGTTTTAGAGAAGTCATTCTTAATTCATTGTTTGAACTTTATGTTTACACTGAAATGCAAACACACGCTCTGATGGATGAACATTAAGTCTTAGGAGATAACACTCCTTCCTAGGACTGACTGCAGCACTTCTATGCTAACCAAGAAAATATAAAATATAAAAAATATATAAAACATGCAGCTCACTCCTAAGAAGGAGACAATTAAGCCATAATACAAATAAGCTATTTCAAATAGAACTATTTAGATGAGCAAGCAACATGGTTAAGACAGTGTTTCTAGAAGCATTCAATTCTACATTCTTCAGGTAAGACACTTCTCATTACATCATGGCCATCTTATTACTGGAGACCTCTTCTTTACCACAGTCAGGGTGCAAAATGCTGATCTGATCCTGCACAACAGGCTTTCCTTAAAAATCGTCCTTTACCAGGATCCTCTCCTACAAAGCTCTCCATGATCTGCTATGGATTTGGTCCCATGAGTCAGTTATGAGCTACAAGTTTTTGTTACTCTCACAGTCCCTTGGGCATGGTAGCAGTGTGGGTGGGGGTTGGTGCATTTCTGTCTTGTATCAAAGGAAAATACTGTTTTTGGAAGCTGTTGTCCTATATTTTTTGGGAAGAGATTGGAATAAATGGAGTATTCACAGCCAATTTCCCAGCTCGAAGTATGAAAAATCAGTGATTTTCTTAGAACCATTATATAGGTCAAAATTTTAGACTGTGTCCCAACATATTACCTTGCTACCACGATGTGAATCTGCTTGAAGGACTGATTGACAGGGTAGCTCAGAATCTTTGGTTTCACTGCTGAAACCACCAACAGGCACGGCCAATTAGCGCCAGCTCCTGTGGATAGTGCTTTGATGGAAAAGACAAAGTTCTCCAACACATTTCCCACTGACCATCAAGCACCCTGCAGACAGCCATGACTTCCATCACCTGGTGACTGCCTGAATTTGAACCAAGTCTGAAAAGGCCCCACACCCATTACTGATCTTCTGTCTCAGTGGTTCTGTTGACTGCTATGAAGACAGAGAGCTGTTCCTACCAGCCTGCTGTTCCTACCACATCTGTGCTGGATGAGGGGCAAAGAGCACTTCTCCAAGCACTTTGTTTTCTTTCAAGTTCCCTGTGTTAAGACTTGCTTGTTTATTAAATCTTATTTAAAGTACAGTTTTGTAACACTTCTAGCTATCAGCTAAAAGCGAGCGAAATGGAGACAAATCGAGTTAGTAATAAAGTCTTTTAAAGCTAAACAGTCCAATAAAGAACTAACACCCGTATTATTTATACTTTTGACCTAATAATCAAACCTCTGTGACCCACAGTGCAGAACTAATCATTAAAACAAAAAACTTTCATAGTACCTGAAAGCATGAAGAAGGAAGAAGACAGAGAGAGCAGAGAGAGACAATGCCCCAAGAACCTCTATTTTGTCCCATGCCTATTACTATATTCTAAAAACCCAAAATTCAAAACTTTTTACCATGTGAAATTACACACTTCTATTCTAACTACACACCCATGGCTCTAACTCCATTACTCAAATTTGGAAGCCTTCTCCAAGGCCTCAAGTCAAAAGCAGTGTTCTCCTGGGGGGTCAGTGTCAGAAAGCACAGAAAGTTCAAAACTCTCAGGCTTTTGGGTTCCAACACTTGGGACATGATGGAGGTGTCAAGCAGAAGCCTTGGCCCATTGCATAATTTAGATTTTGCAAAAGTAGCTAATGTCAGCCTTTTGGGGGAGGGAGGAGATTAAGTGTTCATTTCCAGAGACCAGCACATGGTTTGTGCTTCAAAAGCATTTGAAAGAATATAAATCAAGGCAGAATATGAACTGGCAGAGCTAATTCACTGCCTCAGTGTTTCATTTCAGTTGCATCTTTCTCAATCTCCTCAGCCAGGTAACGTGGCCTTTCATTGAAAGTTACACAACAAATCAAATAAGTGAGTGCTGGGAAGCAAAGAAGAGAGAAGGAAAGGTAAAATTTATTACAGCCTAAAAGGGAAGGTGACTCATAAGAGAGTGGTATTAGCAAAGTGACAGTATGAGACGAAGAGGGAGCGCTTTGAACTCATTCTAATGATCTAATGACTAATATAATCCATTAAGAAAAGCAAGGGCAAGATCTTCTTCACTGATTAACGTTGTACCTTATCCATGTTTTTAATAAAAAAATGTAATCTATACTGCTCCTCAGCTATCTGCATATTTAATTAAAATGTTGAAAGCTTTGAGAAAGCATTTATTTCACTCCATCAGATGAAATAGTGAAGTATCCTACCCTTCACCATGGATCTGGAAGAAATAGAATAAAGGAAGAAGGAAGGAAAAGAAGGAAGAACTGTATCATAATTAATACAAGAACATCTGTTGGCTTAGCAACATACCTTTAAAGCATGGTGTGTGAAACCCCTAGACAAATACTACAAGAATTTAACACTAATGTTTTATGAAGCAGATGTTTTCATAAATTCAGAAATAGTATAAAATAACCAAAAATATTAAAATTCAACTCTTAGATTTCAATGATGTAGAAATGAATCTAATTTACTTTTAGGGGAATACATGAACCTCATACAAATAACCACAATATGTTAAAAAATCCCCAACAGGCCAAGCAAACTCCGTGCTCACCATTTACTCTAAAATTGTATACAAATTGTTAATGCCCTAAAACTGAACTTAAAGAGCAGACACTTGATGTCTATCCAAGTATTCTGCAGTCACTTAGTGAGTTTCTGCTATCAGAAGACACTCTCCAGTGTGAGGGCAACAAAGGTTCTGCTGAGCACTGAAGAAATACCTTTCCTGCTCAGACTGACCCACTGCAGTCATGCATTTTAAAAACACAATACATTATTAAAATAAATTCTACTCAAATGAGCAGCTGAGCTATTTCTGGTTCAAAACAGCAGTCAGAGGCTCAGATCACAGTTCACCTGGTGGCAGCTGAACTGCTTGATTATAGCCTTGACTACTTTCAAACTGGAAGCCTCTTGCCAAGGCAGTGTTCGGCTGACTGACTGGAATGGTGGCCAAAAGCCCTGTTTAGACACACCCCATCCTTTGGATTCTCGGCCACTGGAAAACAAACATACTCAGTACTGATGCAGGAGACAACTGTAGCATCTGCAATCATTGGGGTTTTTGAAGGTGACAAAACAGGTATAAGGGGTACAAAAAAAAGTGCTTGCTAATTGTTTGTAGCTGTTTCGACATTTCACCAGTGGCTGCTTGTAATTCACAGATGTTGTGTTTGTACATTGAGACCACACTTGTGACTTTGCACAACTTTGAGCAAATCACTGTTCATTGAACACTTGCCTTTTTTTTGTCCCTTTTGGGTTCTTTTGAACACAATTGACCTACTCTGGGCTAACACTGGCATATTCTGAAAGACATGGTTAAAGGAGTTATCTAAAATATTAGAGGTTTTATGTTTAATAACTCTTGGAATAACAGAGAATTTCAAAGAGAAACTCAGCTTTAAACCAGTATTTTTAAAGGGTTAAAGAGGTGATCCTGCCATTCTAAACACCAGAGAATGAACAGGGGACAAGTTAAATGGCTTCAGAGCTGAGAAATGAGTCTTACAACATGATAAAGAGGAGCTGACTACTAAGGAAATATTTTCACCAGGAGTGAGCCTTGCTATATAACATACACTGAGAATATAACAGGCAACAAAGACTTCAGCTGTCCTAAAGGTAGAATAACCATAAATAAAAGGCCAACTCATTGATAAATGGAAAGGACAGTACAAGCAACCTATACCAAAAAAGGCTCAGTGTCAAATGACACACAGGAAGAAAATCATGGCACTAGTGGTTGCATGAAGACACTTGTTTTGGCAGTGACACAGGAAAGGTTGCAGTCATAACATCAGATGGTCAGCTGAACTTGGGACTGCAGTCAGGCACTGCCACCAGCTGTGGTGAGAGGCCCAGCCTGTGCTGCTCTGACATCACAACTGAACTGGACTTCAAGAACAGGCAGAAGTTTCAGGGAGCTGGCACCTGGCTACAGCTCTCAGTACTAAAGACATGGCTTTGAGTCAGGCTGTGAAAGGGAGCAGAGCCTGGAAGAAGTTTGACTACAATCATGTAGGCCTTTTACACAGTCTTGACCTTGGCATCTTCTAGATAAGTTCTTTCATATGGTAAATAATAAACATTTCAGCCAAGCAATGAATTAATTTTCAGGATAACTATCATATAAAGGACATGACCTTTCTACCCTCAAAATCCTTTTCTATATTTCAGTCTATTGAGATTCCCACATAAATTACAAGTGCAATCTACTGCCTTTATCAGAAACTTGATTTTTTTCATCCTCACTCTTCAAACAATTGAAAGAATGAAAAACTTTGACAAAGTTTAGTGTGCCCCTTACACACTGCCACTCAACACAGCAAGCAAAGCAAATGGTAACCATCTCTCATCAAAGCGTATTTTTGATAAACGACTTTCTGGAATCAACACAAAGATTACTAGATCAATTTCTATCCAGTATTAGGGAATATGATCTAATGGTCACCTTTGTCCTAAAATCTATTAACGAGTTTGTTTTTCACAGATAGTCAAACATGACTTCAAGATGAACAGCCTTCACAGTCTACCACGCTGCACAAGGAAAGGGCAGGGGAAGCCATCCTAGCAGGGAAGTGCTGCCCTGATGCTGCTGCACATGATGGGATTAATTTAGTTTTATCCTATCCACCATCTTTAACTACTTGTAACATTTTTAAGAATCTTGTGCATTAAATCAAATGTCAAGACAATCACATAACTCAAAAGCTTTTCACAATCTTAGAACAACTGCCTGCAAATGCAACCTCTCTGGGGGCTGACTTGAACGTACTGCAAGTGCTGCTCCAGCAATGAGTACTCCTACTTCAACTCTCAGGCTTTATGGACATTCTAGCCTAAGAAGGCAGGACCAGGATTCTACAAAGGCAAGTGAATTTTAAACATGTATTTTGGGAAAGGAAAGAAAAACTAACAAACAAAACCACAAACAAACAAAACCAACAAAACAACACACTCACCACCACCAAATAAAGCCAACAAATAGCATTCACGCCTCAAAGGAATTCTGAAGAATATCCTCCTCATTAAGAAAACCCTAACAATCATCCCAAAAGACTTTAAACCACAGCATTGGTTTGATTTCTTTATATGATCAGTATGGGAGAGAAGTCTCACAGCTCAGTCTCACTTCAAACTCTGTGCAGTCCCACCAACCCTGTGAAGCCTGGCTGGGTGTTGGCTGGCAATAGCTTCCAGAGAATCCCCACTTCTGGGGAAAGAACGCTCTGAAGCAATACTGCCCAGATCTATAAGAATCCAAGTCAGGGTAGTGTGCTACTTTCAGACTGAAAAGAAACCATTAGAAAATATGGAGAAAATTAAGGAACAATACAATTATTTTTCAAAAAACAATTTAATATTGCATGAACTCACTGCTTCTTAAAGCAGTGCTGATGAAAAGATTTTTTGCTGTTTTTCCAAGTTCAGTCTTGTAACATCCCTGCCATGCCAGCACATACATTCTTACTTTGAGGACAGTGAGCTGAAATAGAGAGTTACAAATGCAACACTGTGATTTTCTGGGCAGGACTACAAATAGAAGTGGGACTGTATCCTTCTGAATTATTAATAAAAACATGTCTAATCATTCCCTTTAATAGCACTCCCTCAGTAAAGCATACAGAATCCTTTTAAGAAAAGATCACTTCTCTTTTGATAAAGGACATGTTTTTAAAGTATTTTAACATAATTTCTCCCAGAAACTATCCAGTTATCTAAACTATCGAAGACTATTGTAAATTTTTATTCAGTTGCAAATACATTTGTTCTCAAGAAGAGGTAATTGCCATTATAAGCATAAAATAGGAACAATGTTGAATGCATTACAGAAAAAAAGAGAACCAGTTGCAGAAACTGAGCAGGAGACTGCTTGGAGGTGCCCACAATGCCCCAGGATAGTCCAAAGTAGGACTGATCCTTCAATGAAACTATTCAAGCCAACTGAAACATGCAGTCTTTTGGAAACCGGATGCTTCCCATGCTTAAATATTTCACTGAGAAGGCCTCTCTACCAGGGATGGGATTACTAGTCAAAAAAAAAAAAAAAAATAAAAAAAGGAGAAATTATTTTTCCGCTCCAACCCTGTTTTTAGGATAGTTTAATCACACACATCTCTTTAGTGAAGAAAGACTGCAAGTCAGTCACAGCCCTGTCAAAGGTACCAGTCAATGGCAATTCTATCAGTGACGGCTGTGAAGCCCCATGCTGAGAAAAAGGTTTCTCGGTGAAATCCTGAGTGACACCTCTGCAAGAAAAATACAGGAATGCTTTGTGAAATGAAACAAGCAAATGAAACCCCAACAATTTGGTCTGCAGGATGTAGATTTCACTGCCCAAATAAGTCTTACCTCAATCAAAAATAAATCAATGTAACTGACAACTTCTCTTGAATCTCTAACAAAGAATTTGTTAAGTTTCTGCCATTTTATATTGATTTCATATAAAATAATTTAGAAATCTTCTCTAGCATTTAATTTTATACATCATACACAGAAGCTACACGGTGGTTTTTTTAGGACATAACTAAGGACATGAAAGGTAAGAACAGTTACAAGCAGAACAGTTTCTCTTCTAAGTATAGACCCTAAACCCTTTCAATCCTTCAAACCAGTTGTTTTTTATACCGATTTCCTGAAAAGGCAACACTTCAAAATCAGGCATTTTTTACTTCAGATTTTAGAATCTAAGGTTCTCTGGGTCTCTTCACCCTAACTCCAAGCCCTGGCATGTTGTTTTATTGAAAAAACACCATATTTTCTAAGATATTTTAAGCACAAAAGGACAGTAGTCCAAGGTTGTGTGCCTAAATGTGTGCATCTTTTCATATACCCTAAAGCACACCAGTGAAGATTCACGGGAAAGAATTGTGATAAGAGTTCATTTGCAGTCACTTCCCCTCCTTCTATGCCACTGAAGGGAGGGGGCTTGCCCCGTTTCCCATTTTCACTGCCCTAACCTTTGCAAATCCACAGCTCTTATGCTAAAGGCCATTTCCCCTGCAATAAATCTCCCTGTCACCACAGCTACTCAGCCCCCTGACAATGTTGCTCCACACTGCAGCAGCAGATACAACAATCCACAGCTTGTGATTCCAACCATCTCCTTCTCCGGCTCTCTAGGCTTCCTCCTTTCCTTGAGCAACTCTAGAGAAATACAGTTTAGTCTCACATTAGAGTGAGGAAATCTGTTGCCACCTTCTCTGGTTTTTATCATTTATGAAACTTATTATTTAGACAAATCCACATGCATTTAGGTTTTTAAACTAAATTTCAAGGAAAGCGAGAATACATTTTCCAGTCAATTGACTACTATACCAACAGCACAGTCTCTTTGCAGATAAAACTTTGCTCTTGTAGATTTTGGCTTTGTATCAACTTAGACTGTAAATTGCAAACTAATGAATTTGTATTGGCAGAGGAAAACATTTCTGCTTTTACAGACTACAGCATTTACTAGTAAATAAGATTACTAGGAACAATTCCCAGTTTCCCCAGCAACTTAGTTACTTGTCTCTTACAAGGTTCATTGTTGATTCATTTCTCTCTGTGGTCCCAGTGTAATGAGTCTACTCCTAACGACCAGAAAAAATCATAGTAACTGAATGCAAAGTTTTGTGAGTCCTGACATTCTGAAAAGAATATACCCAAGTGTTGGGCACAGGAGTTGGTTTTACCTTGATGCTGCCAGAGCTATAGGTTTCTGCTTAGAACCATCTCTCAGAATTATGGCATGCCCTTTCTATCACTAAGATGAAAATAAGATAATCAGAACAAAATAATTACATATCTTTTCAGCCCTCCTGCCATCTCCCCATATTGTAAAGCCATGGAGGAGCCCTTAAGTTGTGAAGCCAGAATTACTGCACCAGTGGGAGTCTGTCTACAGCTATGCAGCAGCAGCCTTGCCATGGAGTTCCTTGTCCCTCCCCTCTCATCAGTGCCATCCAAGTGCATTTTGTTCAGGATAATGGGAAGACACTTGTTTAACTTTCTAAGAGCTCAGCTCCCCAAGGCAGTTTTGTAACTTGAAAACTCCTTACACTTGTCTCTGATCTTTCCCAATTGCAAACAAGTTTCGTGCAGCAGTCAGAAACATAGTCAATTATAAAATGATATACCAGCTGCATAATCAGCATGACCTGCTAAACCTACACTGTTGATAAAATGTAATTAAGGGTCTTTATCTGCATTCTTTGAAAGCTGGTGAATAAAGATGATCCAAGAGTAAAATGGTATTTTTACCCAAGAAGTGAATTAAGTCATACTACTTCAATAATAAGCTTCTCAAAACCACAGATTTGAAGTATATTCATACACATTAAATTATTATGATAACAACTTTTAGGAGACTTGCTAACTCTCATTCAAAAGGAAAGCACAAATCACTTTGCAAACTATGAAAGAACACCACCAAATCAATGAAATGACCTGTCCAGATTAAAAAGTCCCATTTGTAGCAAACATTCTAATTATAAAATAGCACACATCTACTACAACCAGATTTTTTACAGGCTATTAAGCACATAACAGTGCCCAGGTATCTCAATCCCATGGAAATAAAGGAGAGTTAGGTTCTGAAAAAATAATTAAATAAATCCAGTATTCCTTTTAGATTATTTGTTTTTAAGCCAAGAAAATAATTTTCTGTATGTTAAATTGATCAGGACTAACACTAGGATGAAGTGAAGTGCAGCCATTTAAATGTATCAGTATGAAAACTGATAAAAGAAAAACCTTTAACAGAACACTTTCTTAGCTTCTCCTACTCATTGCAATAAAGTATTGAAGGCAATTAAAGCTGGCATTAAAAAAAAAGAACAAAGAAAAAGAAAATTAAAAATTAAAAGATCCATTTTTTTATAGAGATCAAACACGGACAAGGCTGGAAGTTGGTTTAGGTGGCTTTTCCATACCTACACATTAGAGTACTCCTTGCACCAGTCCCTCAAAGGGAACGTTCCAGCACGAGTGTCTGCTAAAATACCTCAGACATGCTGAAATTCTGGTTTCATGGCATGGGAGCTCTCACCTTCAGTCTTAAACAAAATTAGAAATGTTATCATTGTCATTCCCAAATTAGGTCCTCCCCAGGGTTTAGTTCACTAGAGGTCATCATTAATTGTGGCAGTCTGCGTGGCTGTTGAGATGGTGCAGGTAAAGAAGCAGGAGGGGCTTTTGCAAGGGCTCCACAGAGATGTTTATTTCAGCCACACGTGTAGACAGTCCAGAGTCAGGGGCAAAAGGCAAAGGCCAGGTCAGGGTCCAGGTTTAAGTACATGAGTGTTCTGAGGCGGGGGAAACATCAGAGACCAGGGGCATGGGGCCAGCACAGAGGTGGGGTTAGGGCACAAGAGCTAATGGGGAAACAGGGTGGGAGTGACCGAAAGACTGAGGGACAGGGAAGGGACATGGGCTGGCCCAGGAAACAGAACAGGGAGTCTTGGGTTACAATATAGGATGTGACCAAAAGTATCTATTCTATCACCCTCTGATGAGACCAGGTGGGGCAATGATCCTTATCTCTGTGGGAGATATTCTGCTAATGGGCCATCCATTGAAACCAGGTGGGGCATTGTTCTTTATCTTTTCACAACCCATCCTTCCTCCAGAGAGTCATTTTCTGCTAATGGCCCATTAAGTCCCACTGTGGGACTGATAAAATTACTGCATCCCATTGGAAGTTGTTCCAGCCAGGGAGAAGAGCCCAACATTTCTTACCAAGATAAAAACTGAGTTTTTGGGACACTAAGGGAGCCCCTTTCTCCACTGGACTCCAGAGGGAAACCGGATTTCTCCACATCACCACTGGACCTTTGGAGGGAAACTGCACCTTGTACAGGAGCACTGCTCCAACTGAATCACATCTGTCACTGCAGGAGGATGCAGCCACCATTTAATGGGACTGCTGCCAACACCCTGCCTGACTTTGTCAGTGTTTGAGGTTTGTGCTTTGTAGTACTGTATTTCTATTTTAATTTCCCTAGTAAAGAACTGTTATTCCTAATTCCCATATCTTTGCCTGAAAGCCCCTTGATTTCAAAATTATAATAATTTGGAGGGAGGGGGTTTACGTTCTCCATTTCAAAGAGAAGCTCCTGCCTTTCTCAGCAGACACCTGTCCTCCAAACTAGGACACAGGGGTACATTGGCCTGACAAATCAGGGTTAGCTGTTCTGAGAGGGCAGCTGAGAGAAGCCTCTTGTGTCTCCGTAACTGGGGATGTCTTTCCGGGTCTCTACAATTAAGTACATCCTTTTAAAAGTTAGCATCTCTAGGGAATTCTGGTTTGATTCCTAACAATTTACAGGGGCAGGTAAGTCATTTTACAAAGCTTCTCTAACAGATACCTAAACATATTCTTACAATCACCAAAACATAAAATAAAGTTTAGATTTTTTCATGTTTTGATGAAATTCTGTAAGATGAGAGAAATTTCCAGAACTTAAGAAGTGCTGATCCCCAAATTTTCATGTACTTCTAAGAAAAGCATGGATTCCTATCAAATAGAGCTAATATATTTCACATTTGCATGTTCTGGTCCCAAGTTAAACACAGGAAAGGAAAATTAAATTGAATAGGACCATGTTATCACATTTCAGGACTTGCAGCCAGGTTTGACAGTGCAAACTGCATGATAAGCGTTCCTTTTTGGAAGTCCAGCACAGTTTTGATGTCACATACAATATGGTTGGTTGACATGAACAAACACCAAAGATGTTAAAGGAAGTTACTGCTATTTTCTTTTGGTTAAAGAAAAGTTGAGCTTGCCAGTATATCAACTCTCTTTAGCTTTGCTATTTCCATTAATCTCATTAAGGTGATGAATGATTCAGTAAGACTTGACTTACAGAGATCCCATGCAAGTTTTACAGCATTAAAACCAGTGAAGTAGAAGTTTCTGCACACAAGAGCTCACAAACTACTTGCTCTAAGGACACGTATTGCTCAAAACACACCAAAGAAGACATGTTCCTTTTTTACGAAGATGGCACCGTATTTAACCATGAGGAGATATTTCAGAATCCAAGCACAAAATAAAATAAAAACAAAAACCCCCAAGAAACTTCAAAACCGAAACAAAACTACTCAGATTTGATTTAGCTGAAAATCTCTATGACATAGAAAGTACAATGGAGTAATTGCATGAGGTCTGTGGGTGCCAGGTTCCTATGTTTGTAAACCCATTTTTAGGCACTATTTATCAAATGATGATGGCTGGGTATGTGAACTATATTAGCAGGAGCAGAGCCCTTGATTTTACTTGTTCTTTTCTTCAAAAGGTCCTTTTCAGAAGTTTGTTTTAAAGAAAATATCTCCTTACGTGTACAAAATTAATTTTATCAGACCAAAGGTTGTTTATACAAGCCCATTTACATTTTCCAGTTGTCTTGATACTACTTTTAACAAGAATTTTTTTAAAAATCCAGGTTTATTTCATATAAATCAGTTACCATAATTTAATTATGTCCACAATGTTAAGGATAACTTGTAATTGTAAGATTTGCTCACTCAGGATAATTACCTCTGTCAACACTTTCAATTTTTTAAGGGACAAAAATACATTTGCTAGAGTATTTCAATTTTTCACAGCTGACATCTTTACAGGGATTAAATTTTTTAAGTGGATAGCCCTCAATAAAAGCTAATAGATTCCAAAGAGAATTTGGATGAGTTTCTGCTCAAGCAGACAATTCAGAGAAAAATCAGCCCAAGTAAAATGCTATAACATGGAATAGTTTTTTCTGTCTGCCTGTCTCATAGTTCATGCCAGGCTGACATTGATGAGCTATGTGGCTTTCTGTCCTTTTTACAACATGTTCGTACGTCACTCAACACTGTGAGGAGTAAATGTCTAATTACTTTGATACTGTAGGATGAATCAGCAATAAAAACTTTATCTTCAGTTATCACTTGAAAGTGACTCTCAAACTTCCTGGGCTGAAAGCACAGAACTACACATAGGACACTCAGCTACAGACACCATTAGAGCTGGCACGGGCTGCACAGGTTTTAACTGTGATGAAAGTATCACAGAAAAAAACCTTGTTAAGGAACTTTACCCAGTTAAAATTGAAACCATAGAGTGGGAGAGGCCTCAGAAGATCATCTGGTCCAACCTTTCATAGAAATGGGAGCCTAGAGGAGATTATCTAACCCCTTGTCGTCTCACCTTGAAAACAGCAGTGGAGAAGTTCTTCCAGCCAATGATTGTTACCACAAAAAATATAATTTTGCTCTCATCTTTATAAAACTTTTCCCAGTGCAACTTATTTCTGTTGCCCCTTTTTCAAGTGCTGGCATGCTATAGTGAGGTTTCCCCTGAACCTTCTTCTCACCTGGGAGAAAAGATCTAACTCCTTCAGTCTTCCCTCGTATGGTAGGTTCTCAAGCCCTTTGATCATCAATATTATGCTCTCTGTAAAGAAATCAGGTCTACATTTTTGCACGTGGGTATGCATTTCTAATTTCAGGGGAGGTCAGAGAAGTTCTTGTCCCTGAGAAGAGCACCATTAAAACCATATTAAAGCACTGAAAACTCGATTCTGTTCTTTCTTTGACTTTGTTCACTACTCAGCAAAATGCCTTCTTGTTAATTATCGACTTCATCATCGAGGGACAGTTTAATCACAAGACTGTCTGCAGTTCAGGCTATCACAGCAGTACTAGCAGGGAATTTTGCACTGCACATAATTGGCCAGGTAATTAGAATACAAATCCTTAATTGCTCAGTTACCAAATGTAAACGGTGCAGCACACAGTGCTTGACTGGCAGAGGACTTGGGGGAACCAAGGCAGCTGCCAAGTGCCAGCGTTTGCTCTTTCACAGCAGAGCACAGCAAACAGCACGGGTGGCTTACTGAGCCCCTGTTCTCCTGTGGGGTGTGGGAAAGCCTTTCATTCTGAGGTGTAAAAAGAAATTCAACAAATACACTCTATTTCAGGACATCCAAGTCTACTTGAAAATAAAACCATAAAGCCAGGACTTTTGAAAGGCAGAGGAAACCCAGCACCCTGCAACAATGGCAAGTCAGAGCCCATATACTGGTATGAAACAGCACTGCTGCCCAAACTGACCTCTCTCTGGTGTGGCACGGGCTGCTGTTGCAGTCTGGGAACTCAGTACAGGATCTGCATGGTCTGAGCTACAGAGATTTTTCAGCTCATCATACTATAAATGGATGGGTGCAGAATCAGCCTGCCCTAATATCTGTGTTATGGATAATGCAGAAGTTACCACTATAAAGTGTACGCATAACAATAACACCAGTTCCTCCATTTGTCGATGGATAACGTGAAGTGCTGCATCAAAATTATCTAGATTACCAGCCCCCTTCACTGGAAGGCTAAATCACAGATCTCATATTTCATTATCTTTGTCTTATTTCTATGCTAAAAGCATTTGTGGCCTGTATTTATTTGTTCACATGTTCTTTGGTCAGCACTTCCTTCTCCTTCAGCTAGACTTCCAACACTTGCCTTTCTTTCTTCAAATATATTTATAAACATCAGCATCTACTTCTCATGGCAGTAGACCGAAAAGGGCTGTTTTGTAATCTCACCTGTTGTGGCAAGACCCATTCTAGGAGCTCTTCTCTACACCTATTTCCATTTCACATTTCCTTTATCTCAAACAGAGCAAGGCTGGTATAGAGCACTCTGCATTAGGCTTTGTTACTGTTTTTTGCAATGGCAATAGAATATTCTTCTCTCTTCCAGAAAAATCTTCACCAGCCTCGTAGCTGACTGCTGTGACAATTAACAGACACTCTGAACTCTCTGACAGCTTCTACTTAGAGCCAGTAATCCCTGCTTGGAACACAAATTCTTACTCTGCTCCACATACAAGATTTTTCATTTTCTGCTACAGTTATTGCCTCCAGGATTCCAGTCCTAAAGGCATCACATTCTTCCTTACTTTATTCCACTATTATATTAGCAATGCCTTTCAAGCCCATGTGGTCACATTTATTCCACTGCTTCTGTGTTTCCTCCACTGTCTAGAGGCAATGACTCATAAATTCTTGTATTGGTTGGTCCAACAATCCTATGCCTTTCTCACTGCTCCTCCTTCAGGAGTTTCTCTCTTCAGCTTGTGAGAAATCCACAGCAGCCCACACAGGCTTTCCAAAGGCAACCACGACTTGTTTGTATAGGAAGAAGGTAAGACATCTCCAAACACAGAATAGAGCTGATAAAAATTATCTGGTTTTTACTTGAAGGAAGCTAATTTAGGGCATTTGCTACTTGTTCATGTTCCTAAATTAAACCTTTCTTAAAGGAATAAAAAAACCAATGTCAAATTCTTTAGCAGACAAGCCCTTCAAGAAAGCTGCTTTCTGGGTGAGAACAAAGGAAAGTTTTGCAAGAAGCAGCTTCTTGCTTCTTGTTTTAGTGCCCTGGTTATGTTAAACCTGCCCAATATGATTCTCATTGAAGGAGTAGTCATGAGCCAGACAATCATTAGGCAAACTCAATAATGTTTATATTATTCAGATATAATCAGAACCTGCTTGTTCTTATCATTGTAAGGTGTTTGAAAAGCAGTGTTTATAGCAGAGGGCTTAGCACCCACTTCTTCTAGTGCAAAGCACAGAAGATAAAATCCTGGACTCTCCATTTCTTTGTAAATTTGATTCAGTACAGCACACTTTGCTGCAGTCAAGGAAACCCAGCAGTAAATGCATCTTTGTATCCTTATTTAACTAAGTGCAGTTCAAGAATGTTCTCATTAGCTTACAAGAGTTATGAAAATATACCTCTATATTTTAAGATTTCTAAGACCCTTAGCTTCAGTCTTTGTACTTAATTAAAAAAAAAAAAAAAAAAAAAGGAAACTCCAGATTTAAAAAATTCCATTCTTACTGGAATCTAATAGACTCTGGAAATCCCTGATGATAATCTCAACCTCCCAAAACTCAATATTTCTTCCAATTCTTTTTCTGCTTTCAGAAATAAACCACATGCTATTCCCAGTCTAAATACCTATCCATTCTTCCCTCAAAGACAAATTACTAAGACACTCTTCCTACTTTTGAAGTACTTGGCCTGCATAAAAAACCCCTGTGATGTAAAAAATTGTACCTATTTCACTGGGTATTTTGTACTTTGCAAAGTTACCATCTCTTCTTTTTTTTTGCTGTAGCTAGGAAGTCATACCAGCAGGATAAACTAACATAATTTATCTTTAATCCCCAGCCCTCCAGTCTTCACTTACTCTGGCATGTTCTATTAAACTTTGTTCCTCATTGTAATATGATTTCAATTCAGTGACTAAATGTATTTATTTTGAATTAAGACTCTCCACTAGACAAGGTAAATGCTAGTAAAACCATGGCCTGTATCATGGTCCTGAGTCAAGGGAAGGGGAAATAAGAAATAGTAGTTCAATCCAGAAATTAGTTAGGATTTAACTCTTTTCTGAAATCATTGCAGCAAGACCACTCTTAATGCATTTAGCAACAATTAATTCTCAAAGCCAAAACAGCTGCACATTGCTGATGCTCTCCAGATGCAAGGTAAGGAATTAAATCACGGGATAATTCAATTGGAAAATTGCTTGTAATTATGGAGAATGCAGCGTCTGCTTGACTCCTCATGGTGATTGGTAGTTGCTTTAAGAATAGTGAGGTAGTCTGTGCAATGCATGGCGAATACAAATAAGTAGCTGTGTTATGAGAAATCTCATTTAGTTTCACAAAGATATGGTTTTAACATGATTAAAACTGTATTTGCTGACATTAATGATAATCCGTTTTCACTGTCCCATTACTGCCAACGGCCCACAGTTGCACACAGAGCAGCAATATTCACTGATAGCACCTTCCCTCTGAAGGAACTCTGAGTACTTTGTGAACATGCAGAACACGGTCCTACTCTAAACAAGGACCCAAATATGTTGGCGCGTCTCGCCTCATTTCAAATACGTGCATGCAAACAGCCTTGGTCCAACAGGCCATTTAAAACTCCGATGCCACAAGGCTGATAACTGCTGGAAATGAAGAATGATGCTCCTTCACTTCAAATATTAAAATTCTCAGTAGCAACAGAGGAGAAGGCTGCCATGAGGTCTAGTCAGAGACCCTCTAGTACTGACAGCATGGAAAAACCCAAAGGAAACTGGTCCTTTGGACTGGCAGCTACTGGTGGTGAAAAAGAGCCATCTTATCTCTAAACTGAGCACATGTATTCTGAAAATAACAGGATGATGCAGAATTTTGCCATCTTTTGTAGAATAATTTTACCAGAACTGATCCTAATTAGCATTACAACATGTGACAGAGTCTGCTCACTATTTTAAAGTTGGCAAACTGAAAGACGAAACAGCTGCTGTGCGTGATCACATTCCTACAGAGTCAGTGATTGAATGGGAGAAATACCTAGAAATACTGATTTTCTGTTTCATGGCTTAACCATTAAAACACACAGCTCTCAGTGTATAAAACTCCAGTTATGGTAGCAGTGGTTACTATGACATTACATTATCTCTGCTTTAGCTACTGAAATGTTTGCCTGATTTTCTTTTATTTTTACTTTAAAAAGCTTTAACAGAAAAAACATTAGAGAACAAGAGATCAATTATTTACAAGTTGCTTCACAAATCAATCATCCAGTATCAAAGTTAAAGTTGTTATTTTTAGCAGTATTAACTACACAATAATTAAAATTGATTACAAAGTCACAACCCCTCATTAAGTTGCTGTCAATTGAGGGAAAAATTCCTCAAAAGCAATTTTTTTTCTTTTAAGTGATTGTAAAAAGATTCCCATCAATTAAAGAGACATCTGGTAATATGGAAAAGGTGATAAATTATCTCATTTTTCAGTGCTAATACTTTGTAGACCAAAGGTAGTGGAGAAGAGAAATTTTTATGGTCTTATCTTGTACTGAAAAGAACAAACAGCCTTGTGTGGGGCCACATAGACCAAATCCTGCAGAGACAAGCCTTGCAAATCTAACCAAGACTTTAAGCCAATTCTGTAAGTATTTGGGCAGTCATAAGAAATAAAGAAGTTCTTTGCATGTTTTATTGTAGCAAAAACCACCACAAAACTAAAAGCAAGCGAAAAGAGCTGCTGCTATGCTTGCTCTCATACCTGCAGCAAAGCTTCCAGTGAGAGAATGCACATTTGTATCACTTTGTGACAGTGTCAGGCTTTAAAAATTATCCCAGACTTTAGCCCAACAATAAGAAATTGGGAGCATATTCAGCAATTTCGCAAACAAGTTTATTAAAAATGTGGGCTAGAAAAATGCCACTTCCTGAAGTCTGTACCCCTTCATCCAACAATACCTTCAAAGGACAATACATGGTAACAATCAGAGGGGAACAGAGCAGCCTTTTACAAAACATTTTTTAAGAAAAATCAGCAAAAAACATCCCCCGGCAAAACACAACCCACACACAAATAAACAAGGTGCTTTGATTACATTTGGGAGTGAAAGAGGCTAATCTGCAGTTCACTCAAGTTGCTGCAGTTTGTATTACCAATAGTTTTAGCAAAAAGGAATTGTTCAGTAATTCCATCTCATTTTTTAAAAGTTTAGCTCGCTGGTAAAAGTAGTGTACTAAGTAACCACTCAAGTAACCGATAAATCTGTTGATTTTTAAGTCATTTAGGTCATTCCTGATGCAAAGCCCATTACCTGTTTTGCACTCAGGGTCAGTTTTGGTTCCCCACCCTCTCAAAGAGTTAATGGATATAACATTGACTGAGGCACAGGGCAACTTATTTGTTCCTGTAATGAAGTACATTTCACCTGCCCACCCACAAAGCACTCTGAAATGTATCATTTCATTCAGATAAAATAAAAACCCCCAAAACATAGTAGAGAGTGGTTAAGGGCATTGTCTCTAATGTGCCTCTTTTCCATACCGCCAATTCCTGTCTCTTAGTCTCTTAATTCAGGGACATCCCAGTCCAGCTCATCAATGCAAAAGAGCTCTCTCCCCAAGGTAAGCAGTGCTTTTCACCCAGATGAGGTCCCTCAGCTGTTTGGAGCTCAGTTATTTCAATTACACTTTGTCACTCACTCCATAATGACAGTACAGCTCAACAATCACTCAAGCACTGACACTACTCCAGCATATTCTTATGGCTGCCCTTACCTGTCCAGACAGACACCTTCCCCTGTAAATCAGTGGAAAGAAATGGATGCACTCAGCTTCACACCACACTAACCTATTACACAAACATTCATCTAAGCAAGGAAGCAAATGCACAATACCAATATTGGAAGCATATTAGTTCTGTCATGATTTTGCAAGGGTGTTTCTCCTCACTGCAAGGAAAAACTGAACACTGATTCCCAGCATTTCACCTGGAGTGAAACTCTTAGTTATGGCAAAAGCCCAGTCTACAACAGAACAGGACACGTAGTGTTAACAGAACCTGACATTCAGCTTCAAAATAGTCAGCATTTTAACTTCTAGTTCTTGAGCATTCTTTAATTTTAAGGTAATTGGGAATAATACTGAATCCAAGCACATCCAGAAGTCTCCATATTCAGTTCAGCCTGACACATAACAAAAATCACTTCTTGGACAGCAAACACCTGCCATTAACCACCTGTTTTGCAAGTTGACCACAGAGAGAATTGCCTGAAGGAAATCAAGCAACCAAACAACCCTGAAAAGGCCTGGAGTACATTCTCATCATCCTTCCCTTCAAAGCCGTTACAAAATTATCACTAGCTTTTTTTCAGTGTAACTGGGATCCAGATTGTATGTCCTCTAATTAGGTAATCAAATCCTTCAAAGATAAAAACTCCTTCTACACCTTATTCACCTTTCTCCATTGATGGATAAGAAAACCATAAAACATATGCTACACTGGCAGACCCACTTAAAGAAATTGTCCTTAAAGAAACTTGCTATTAAAAATGTTGATTGTTGCTGTTCACTCAGCTGTTGCCACCAATTGCAAATGGCCTAGCATCTTTAGTAAGAAGTTGATTTTAGAACCTATTCTTGCTTAACAGATACCTCTTTGCCTTGGTTAGTCATTGAGAAGGTCATTACTTTGGGTGTAAGCCACAGCTTCTGAAATAAGTTATATAACATTTTGTAATACCCTCTTATATTCTTGCTTTTTGCCCTTAATTAACGATAAAACAAAGATTAACTGTGCAAGCTATTAGTTCTTCAGAATTCGCAGTTTGTTAATAACATGATAACACTGAATATATTGCCCTTAGACAGCTGGATAACTAAACCAATGACTACAAAATTACAACAGCTTTCCCTACTATGCAACTGGGCACTAAGGCCATCAGAACAATATTTTCTTTTTCCCCAGTTTGAGAAAGTTCAGTTTGTAAAATCCCCAGGAGTGTGCCATAGCAAACTTTCACCTCGAATGAAGTGGCCTTATTGACATATAGAATCAACTCAGGCAGGCAGACCCTGCCCTATAGTCTGAGGGAATGGAACTGGTTGGGACAAACAGTGGTGTAGCCTCAACAGCTTATGCAGGAAGCATCAGCCTGAGACCATGGGAAGTAGGATACTGAGAGGGAGCTATCTGGTCAGGTTATGGAGAGACGAGAGTATCCATGGGAGTTGGTATGTTAATGGAGTTATTATAGAATAAGTCATGTTTCTGGTTCTTGTCCTCAGTTGGTTCAGGGTCTGTCACATATAATGTTGTGTTCATGATGGGACCCCTGCCCTCAGATACCCCTGTATACTGTTACACTCAAAACACCCCCAGGTCTTTGGCTCTTGCCCCTCAGTCCATGTGGGTTTTATGTCCAGGTTTTTTATCCATTAAAATTATTTATTCTATAGGCAACTCCATCATTCCCATTCTCTATTTTTGCCCTGGCTGGACCAGGCTCTGTGTCGCAGCAAACCGGACTGCAAAGTAGTCTGAAAAGCTGTTATTTTAGAGCAGTCAAATACAGAACAACCTCTGTCTCCTTCTCAAATTCTTTCACACCTTCAGGAAAAACACAGAGTGGAATTACACCTGCATCCTAATGTTGTTTTAACATGGGCTTTTTGTTTCTTCCATGCTCTGAATAAACACCTTGAAAACAGAACATCCTTGAACCTTCCGCTCAAAATCAATACCGGACCTCTGCAGCTTGGGCTTTTCTCTGATAAACAAACCTACTGCGACAGGTGAAAAGGAGTTGTGATCTAACCTTTATTATGCTGTTTAAGTGCCTTCCAAAGCTCTAAATTACTGCCAGAGATCTGTGGTACACAGCAAAATGCTTCCCTTCAGTGCCTGACCTTTCCACTTCCCCACTGGAGGCACAGGAAAACAGCAACATGTCTTCCGCTAAAAGCAACACACAAGGTGAATTATTGTAGTTCAGTCCTTCATCAAGTTTATCCTTTTAACACAGGCAATGGCAAGTGACAAATCTTCTGCTCCTGCTGTTTGAACATATTTTCAAATGTTGAGAAATCTACTCATCACCTTTTTTACTCATGTTTACGTGAGATAATTTAGAAAGACAGCCTCTCCCAGAAGAGTGGTTATATCATCTCATAGACATAGAAGAGAAAAAAAAAAAAAGAAAAGCAGAACAATAGCTAAAAGCCCACTATTACATTTTTTTAATTCATAAGGAAATGTCATTTAGAAGTAAGTAGTCCTTGCTTCTCTCATCTCTGTTGTGACACTGAAGCATTCAGCTAACAAGGCTGGCTTTCATTTGACTTTACAACTGACAGGAACTATTAATGTGAATTATAAATGATTTTTTTAAAAACAGAGTATTTTAACAAAAGATTGTGACTTGTATTTAACTTTTATAAAATCCTGTTTAGCTGGGGAAGGTAAAAGATGAAGGGCAAGCGTTTCCAAACTGCGTGCATTTGATAGATGAGAAAGCCTGAGCTACTGGGACTAAAGGGACTCACAGGGACTTAGAGAAAGCGATTCCCTCACCATGAGCAGGACACACAGTTTAATTTATTGCACCGAAGGGAAGTGTTGTTCAACACAGGAACAGGGTCTAGGAGTGGAGGACTCAAATCAAAAAGGAGATACTGTTGTGTGTGCCCCAGCAGAGTTACAACATAACATGGATGGCCACGGTCTATTGCTTCCCTCAGCTCACAGTCTCTGGCACAGCCTGCCAGAAGAATGAGAGAACATCTGGGGAAGTCCAGCCATAAGTTTTCTTCCCTCTCCTGCTCTCCCAGTATGGCCATTCTCATCTTCATGCATAATACAATCTGTTTGATCACTGTGCTCTCAACACAAGCAAACAAAGAAAACAGATGAAACTTCAGGGATAGTTTCTAGCTCATAATTAAAAGGATGATTATTCATTAGAATCTAGGCAAGTTGCTTGGGGCCCCCAAAACAGGCATTGCATGATATTATGAAATTTATTTTTTAAAAATGGAAAACAGAATTCTCATTCAACATCTTGTCTTGAACTCTTCAACCTTCTTTGATTATTTTGAGTGGGATAAAATAAGCATGCTACTGTATAAGAAAACAACTAAGCTCAGAGGTTCCACCCTCTTCAAGGTAAAGGTAAACAAAACTACTTATGTGAGCTTTAATATTTACAATCTCTGTAAGATTTAACCTCTGAAGGCACAGATAGGGGAGTATTTCTTGCAACACCTCTGAATTAGCACATGCAATTGTGAGAAAAATTGTGATATCAATACATCCTTTACAGAACTACATCTAAACAACTTGAAATTAATCAGAAAACCAAGGACAGAAACATTAAAAGTCAATCTTCTCTTTACTCAGATTTACCAAAATGGTTAAACTGTGCTTAGGTTTAGCTCCATCCACACTAAGATCCTGACTGAATCATGGTATTTTTTCTACCATAGTTCTAGATCAACAATTTCTTATCTCTGATTAATTAGCTGGATCTTGTTCTTGGCAAGAGTCACAGCAGTAAAACCTCTTAGCTTTTAAAGTTCTGTTGTTTTGTATTCACCCAAGCACAGGTGTGTAAGACATGTACTGTAATAGAACATTGAGGAGAAGAAAAACAGCAAAAATACTTCAGTTCTTGTCAATTTGATGATGTTTTTTACATAATCTCACAGAAGAGCTGCATAGAAAATCCCACATGATAGCATCTATTCACTACCAGTGGACCAAGCCAAATTCATGGAGAAAACACTGAGAAGTAACAGGATCCAATAATTGTTAGTAGTAGTTGAGGTGCAAGGGACACAAGTTTGGCCCAGTGGGAAACACAACTCACCTCGGGCTACGGATTTAATCCCACTCTGTGACAACAGGGAGAAACCCTTCTCCCAACTCCTCAAAACCATACCAAGCTTCCTAGGTGAAGTGCCAGAGAAGCATTATTGTAGCATTTGGCAACAAATATAGTTAGCTCATGCTTGGTAAGGATCACCAAAATGCAGCCAAGGGGCTGCCAGGCTCAAAGTCTTTGCTGACACTTCTTTAACATACACTGACTTTTTTTTTGTGTACATAGCCATATGTGTGAGCTGTCACTGGCATGGTAAAAAAATAAACACACAGAAAATAGAAGAAGCAGGTAGGCTAGAAAGAAATCAAAACTACCAAACAGCTTATTAATCCATTGAAGACTTTTTTGTGCAAATGTGAGTCCAATTTTAAAAACCCTCTGAACACAACATGTGCATGGACATACACAAGCATTTCATGATTTCCACTACAGAGGAAAAAAAAAATTATGTGTGTTAATCTGGTAGTCTTTTCCTATAAAAAGGTCAAACACAGCCAAGAGCAGGACACACTTCCCTCCAGCTGTCCTTTTAATATGCCTCTCATCTTGCCAAGGAGAAACTGTCATTAGGAGTGAGAAGGAGACCATTTTACAACCCATTTATTCTTCATTGTCTGTGCCTTTTCTGGATATACTTGTTGGAGTATATTAGTCACAGGTATGCAGCAAGCCATTAGAGCATACTAACATCTGATGCACACTGAAATTAATTTTTCTTCTTCAGCTGGGGGAACAGACTGCTGAATGTTGCATACAAGTCTTCACTGAATTAAGGAGTGAACAAACAAGATTTCTAAAATCAACAAACCCACGTGTTTCTCCATAGTCTGTATAAATACATACCTACTCTATAAACAAACACACTGTCCTACAGTGAGACAATCATTTGCCTTTTTAGAGCAGGTTCATTAAAGGGAAATAATTTTGCAATAGCAAAGCACAAGTGTAGTCCTAATGAGAAGAGCAAGCTGCAAAATGCTAGGAACACCTGGTCCATTTTTTGTACTGACACAGCATGAGATGGAATCTGATCCTTATAAAAAGACTGTATTTTTCCTTCTCCACAGCCCACTAGACCCTGGAAGCAAGTCTGGTTTGCATTTAGTGTCTTAATGTTGCATAATTTCCTATGGGTATGTGTTGTAACACTTGATAAGTTTATGTTGCCAAATTGAGTCTCATCATCTAAATCTCATCTAGAACAGCCAGAACTATTTGCTGTAAATAATATTTTTAATTCTAAACCCCCCTTTCTGTACAAATAACTTGATAGTCATCCCTACAAATCCATAAATCTCTCATTTGCAGTAAGACTGATGAATAATTTTCAGTCTGTGTTACTTCCAGACCTCACTTAATTCTTCTGCTGTTTCACTTGTGCTATGTAGCTGATCCTTCAACTCACACACAACAATTATTTCCACTGAGTCACTGACTAAATCTTAAAGAAGAAAATAACTAGTAGGAAACTGAATCCCACTTGAACTAAATGAAAGTACAAAAGTCCAGAAGTTCACAAATCTTCATGGGATATGTGCAGATTATCTGAAGGCATATACATAATAAAACTAGGGTGGCATCATATCATAGCAGTGATATTTTTAAGGACTATTCAGCCATCTGAATTGAACCAGGATGATCCACATTCTTCTTCTGCATTAGAGAGAGGGATGCAATAAAGATTCAGGTCTGCAAGTTTTTTGTCAAAATTTGTGACAGGTTCAAAAGCATGTTTTTCTCCAGATAGAAATTCTCCTGAGAAAACAATTCTTGGTTTGTTGTTTCTTTTTCCAGGCCTAAGGTGTCAGGATCTCAAACTCCATGTAACGATTTACTAAATAAGAATACCTCTGATAGCTTGTTCAAAAGACACATAAGCTGGATCAATTCTACAAGATCAAGGCATATCCTCAAACCAGTATAAGAATTAATGTAAAGAGAAAACTTTTGTCTGTCGAGTGTCAGCCCAGTTACACTCCTTACTCTTTATTCTTTCCCTGGTAAATAGCTATCTTTTTCTAAGATAATCCCGTCCCCCCCCTTTTTTTTTTTGTGGAATTTTAAGTGCTACAACTATATTTTCTGCTTGAATTTTACAAGAAAAATAACTTACCACCTACTTATTTCTTGCAAGCTCACACTGATTTATACTCTACTGTTTTGTTAATAAAGTGATAATCTGAAACAAAATATTATTTATTATCTTTTATTATCTGCCTCATTCTTCTTTGTCTGAGGAATCATAAATTAAAGTCAACAGCCATTTTATAATCCTGCAGTTCATTATCTCCCATTTTCTAATATGCTCATTGCCTTAGCCTTGCTCCATTTCTTTAGTAATAATTACAAAAATTAAAATCACATTAACACAATATGTTTTAGAAGTTCTTGTTTTAGAACTTACATAAGAGCTTTTCAACTAATCAGTGGCTGGTTAGGGCCACTGTCCTCATTCATCTCCCAGTTCTCCTGCCATCCTTCATCAAAGTTTAATCTACATTTTCCATTAAGAAGTTGTCTCAACTGGTGTTCACATTTGCACAGGGTGGCTTATTACTTTTTTTTATTTTTATTTGCAATGGTGGTCATACCTCCACAACTTATTTCTTTATCTGAAATTTTTGTCAAGCAGCTGCATATTTTCCTGTTCCTGAAATCTTCAAATCACAGAAGAAGAAACTCACTTACTCGATCTAGAATCACAAGATTTGAAAGAGGAGCAGGCAACACATTTGCATAACCATAGTCAGGAGCAGTCAAGACTCTAATGCTTCCCATTTAAAGTTGCATTTATGGTTAGAAACAGATCACTCTGACATTTGATCAGACCTGGACTCAGTTTGCATGCAGTTGTTTTTGGTCCAGCCGCTACTGGTCCTGCCTCCTTAAACAGAAACAGTTAACTTTGTAGTAGTGATTCTCCCTCTTCCTTTTAAGATTTGACTCCCAGTGAAGCCCCAACTGTGGTCTCAGGTCAGGGACCACAATTACTGCCTGCCAAAGTCCCTGGGCAGCACAGCATTGCAGGAAGCTGAACCAGTGCTTCTCCGGAGGAAGGAAAATACCAGCACTGCAATAAGCTAACAGGAGAGGTAAATTCTGAGATTTGCTGATGACTCTTAAACCATCCCTGACGGATGTCAAACTCAGGGCTGTATCCTGGAGACCCCATAGAACAGAAAACTCTGTGTTTGACTCAAGAGTTGAGAGAAATGGAATTTATGGATGGTTTGACCCATTTCAGGTTTATCAGAGAGGCAAATGGCTTCTCTACCTTGCATATGACAAAAACATACATCCACACAGCTGAAAGTGCAATTTCCTTGGCCTACAAATTCTTTCTTTCTAACCACAGACTGGGTTGTCTCATCTGCCTCCTTAGGAAATACTGCCACAGCTGCAAAATCTCCAGCTCCTCATGTTTCATTACAATAGACTGTAGTGCATTTGCTGGTATAATATATTATGAAGGGTCATGAATAATTAAAAATTAATCACACTTGTCAAAATAAATAAATGCAGTCAGTGATGCAGAATGCTTGAATTTTTTATAGCATCTTTTTGCTTATTCATGAATTAAAAGAAGTCTAGTAATCCACAATGGATTGCCTACTCATTACAGCATGTACAGGCCCAATTCAGATCCCAACAGTGGAGGTTTTCCTGTCAGTCATTAGTACATCACTGGGACTTTAACCTTAAATCTCTGACCCTGCAGAAAGTTACATAGGTTACACTTGGAAATGTGAATTACTCCAGCAGATCTTCAGGGGCCTAGCTGGCAGACACCAGTGATTCTCTCACTCACTGGTCCACTTACAAGATGGGGGAAACAGAGGAGCATGAAGCATTTTAACATAAATTTTAAAAAATCAAAACCTTGATAGCATCTCTAACCTACATTTCTATAGGCAAACAGTCCTGCAGTTATTCCTACCAAATACTTGATATTTTTTGCATGGTTTGATAGCATTCCCAAGGCTTTAACAGAAGAGCAAATAATAGCAAATGTTTAAACAGCAACTTTTCTCTGACTCTCTGAATTGGTTTAAAACTGTTAATGCATTTCTACCATTTTTCAAAGGGAACCTAAGCCCAGGCTGGGAGGTGAGTGAGGAACACATCACCACACCAACCCTCTCAGACCAAAGAGCCATTAACTTTAAACATTTGGCTCTGAGAACAGACAGCTGGAAATAGAAAATGAAAAAGAATGTATGAACAGAAAAAGCAAACAGTTGTCCCTCACCACCCCTGGCCTTCAGGGACCGGTCACATGAGGACTTTCTGAAGCAGAAAAGATTCTACAGAGAATTTAGTAGCTCTAAGTATTTCTTCTTCCTGCACATATCCTGTCAATTTGCACACCCACAGAAGGTTCCAGCAACAACAATACTCTAGGAAAAAAGTTCTAGTTTCATTGTTTGTTAAAAACTGAGGGATCTCCTTTTGTTTTGCCTGACATCTAATAATTTTGCTTGATGCTGTTCAATACTGTATTAGAAGAAATATCAAATATTCCTTCTGTACTCATCCTTTCAGTGCTTTACAAACTCTTGGGAGTTTATGAATCTTTATACATATTTTATAAATTTCTGATTTCTATACAACCTAGCATGTATTCCTTTAGATGCCTCTTGCAGGCAGGGTAGCCCTATTCAGTTTAAGTGTTCCTAGAAGACAGCCATTGCATACTTTATCATCTTTGTTTCCATTCTTTTAAAAACATTCCCAGCTGTACTAAAAGTTTTGATGCATGGGATGTAGAACAGAAGACTGAGTTCTAAATACAGCTGCCCCACACATTTATACTACAGCATGCTGTTCCTATTTTCCACTCCCTTCCCAGTAAGCCCCCAAATCACATTTATTTTGTGACTGCTACTGAGGTGATGCTTTCACAGCTCTGTTCTTACCCTTAAATATGCTTAAGTGACAGTAACCAGCTCAGAATCTGTCTGCACATATCCCAAGCTCTGATTGTGTCTCCTACCACCTCAATTCAAATAACCTGCACTAAATTTCACGTGCCACTATTAGCTAGTTAAGCATCCCTTTTCAATTCCTTGCAAACTAGACCTTCAATCTTTTACCCTGAATAATTTAATATCAAACTCTACCACCTCACCATCCATTCCTATCCAGGAGATCAATGATTTGTGTGACACTACATGCTGAACATGCCAAGTGAGTGGATTGCTCAGCTGTGACTGCAACCAGATGCTGAGACACCAGGAGTTAGCTCTTCCTCTAGGAGGCTTAATTCATGCTGGCTTCTGATTTCTTGACACTGAGCTGTATCATGCTGCTGGGACAGGAGCAAAAATACATAAATTTTTCCAATGTGTCTCTTTGGGAGATCTACCAATTATTTTCTACTGAACGTTCTACAGAAACCCATGTGTAGTCCAATGAATCATACCAGAGGCATTTGTCTCCATCAATGTCTTGCCATGACTTGATAACCAAGTGACAAGGATGAGCTAAACCATCCCAAAATCTAGTTAAGCTATCTGTTTATCTCTGTGCATTACTGTCTGCAAAGGAGATGAAATGAGATTGAGATAATTGCAAGTACAATTTGCAGGAAACAGTGGGGGTTGGTACTACTGTGCTTAATTATTTCAGATTGAAACAGACCACACAACTATCTGTGCCAAACAGCTGTAATTAAAGTGATTTAAAATAGAGAGATGCTAGCTCCAAGTGTTGATTTTCAAATGAGTCTTTATACACGCAAGAGTTACAGTCATCGATGAGTTGCAGACCTACAGATCTACTGAGAAAAAATTACCATTATGTCCAACATGCCTGGTAATTTAAAAAAACAAGCCCACACATACACAAGCAAATAAACCATGCAAAATATTCCACCCTAATGCCCCACAAATCTAAATCCACTCAATCAATTTGACGCTGGTTACCTGCCCCTCAGAATAGAGGAAAACAGCAGAACACAAGTTTCAGCCTAAATTGCCTATATTCCAGATGAGAACTCCCAACCTTTGGGCTTAGAAATAGAATTTTAACCCAATAGGCAATTGCAAATCATCAATCAATACCACCTTTGGTTTTGGGCTGCAAGGCCAGCTAACAGTCTCCCTTTCTTCTGCTTTGATAGATATATAAAACTGAGTTAGACAAAGGTATAACTTTACTGGAAAGGTTCCAAAAGAATCATACACTGACAACATGTAGCACCATGGGGTCCTGGCCAGGGTCTTCACCTGGAACAAAACATTTACTTCCTTGTGGGTTTTCCCTATTTTTGCCCCCACTCCAGGAAAATGACAGCTCTTCTTCCCAATTCAAAACAAGGTTTTAACTCCTAAATTTCAGGGGCAGCCAGCTTGCACTAGAATTTAAGAAAAAGAAGAAAAAAGAAGAAATTCTGATTTACCTCAAACTTTCCCTGAACTGTACCTTCGTAGGAAGGCATTCAGTATGCGTGTGGGTGTTCATTGATGCAGAAATTAGAAGATATTTGCATGCAGCACAAATGGGGTCCATCTGCTTTACACACGACACAGATCACACCAAAATGACGTGGTCTGCTGATGAATCAATGGGCCTTAAAAGTTAATTTATAATGGCTATCTGGGGAAAAGTACTATACTATTGGTATGGATGGGAAAATAGGATATGAATGAAAACAGCACAGAAAATTTCCTCAATATTTGCCTGAACATAAGAACTGTCACAAGCACTCAGAGTGCAGCTCTGCAAAGTCAAGTTCTGTCTCCAATGCTGGCGCCTAAGAGAAGAACCCTTCCACTTGCAGCCTTTGGTCTAAGAGGCTTCTTGACTCTAAACAGACTATTGAATTAAACATCCTGTGATTAATGTATTCTGCAAGAATTCATCTGATCTTTCTTTAAACACTTCTGGCCCCACAACATTAATTCGTGTATTTTATTAGCACCATTTATTCAGGTACTACATGAAAAATGTCTCAGCTTACTTGTTCTAAATCCAGAACCAACTTCACAGCTGCTTTCCAATGCTCTTCAATCTGCTTTTTAAAGACCTCCTAACCCCTGCCATCAGAGATTGAATAGTGAATCTTTGTCTGTTTAGTTTTTCTTACTATGGGAACTGCTCCATATCCCTTGAAATTTATGTTGTCCTTCCTGACACCTCTTTGCTTTCCTGGATAAAATTCGTAGCTCCAAATCCCCCATTTTCATTTTGGTAGGTCCATTCTCATCAACACCACCTTCCAGAGAAAAGTTCCAAGCAGGTGTCACTAACAGCTGAAAGGATGTTAAGAATTTTTCTGCTTTCCCAGGATTAGAAGAGCACAAATAACTAAAAATCTTTCAGAACTCACAGTCTTAATGATATATGTTGCAGTTCACATATATGATCATTAAGCAGGAAAAGGAAAAGGAATTCCAACAAACCACTTTTTTTTTCCAAGAAAAGAAAAAATCCTGTTGCACTCCCATCTTTTGAGACCTCCTAGCTCTCTTTAGAGACAGGATCTTTTTTTCTTATATTAAGGACAAAGCCCATCTTTGTTTTCTTACCAAACAGAGAACCTAAGCCCTGGACAAAAGGATATTGCCTAAAATAGTCTGCAAACACACAAGTGGTAAATAGGACCTAGAGCAAAGATAAGGCCAGACTCTTCCAAACACTGAATGACCTTAAACACAGGCACCATAATACAATTTCCATCCAAATATCATCCATGCCATGGGCCAGCCCAATTCAGATTTTGCACAAGACTGTATTTGATATTTCGCTCCCTAGATATATGATGGAGCTTGCCTTTAGGTGAAAGCAGATCTCTTCTGTACAGAATGACTCCCCCTTTGTCACTTTGTTTTTTCATTCATTGTCTGTTGAAGCAAAGGGATTATAGCTGTCTTTAGCACTTCAGGAGGACTTGTTTCTTTGGGTTAGGTTTTGGGTTTTTCTGTTATGGTTATTTTAGGGAGTGGAAGCAAGGGTGCTTTTATTTTAAAACTAACTACTGATGGCATTACACAGCTGTATTCATCTTACCTTTGGGTGTGCTCTCAGAGTGATCTCTCTCCAGCCCATCTGGGAGGTTTAGCTGTGAGACTGCCTCTGCATTCAGTCTGACCCAGGCATTGTTGGGGGTTTCCTGATCTTTTGAGGTAAAGGAATATTCCAGCTCACAAGGAGATTCAAAGTTGCAGTCAAATACTGGAAAAAGAAAATGGACACAAAAATGTCAGGTTAATGACATCCGGTGTCTGCTGTGCTAGAGGTAGGTAGACATACATGTGCATGCACATTCATGTTATACTTCAGTAAGTTAGGGCTTGATTTTTTCTGTAATGAGGTAAAAATAAATAGGGAATTCCATAAACAGACAGGAAAAAATGGGCCTGAAATAGGCTGCACAGGGAGGTTCATTATGGAGGCAGCAGTAAATCAAAAGGAATACCCAAGAGCCAGTAATTCCCCTTCAGGACAGGTCAAAGGGCAGCTCAAGCTAAATTGGGGAAAGGCATCATCTGGATTGAAAGGAAAATAGCTTAGTCAATGGAAGAAATTGGACAGAAAACCAATCTTTTCTGGGATGCTGCTTCAAATTCAACCAGGACCATTAGAGTGCAAAGAGTCCTAACATGATTCACACCCGTGTTCCAGCTCAGTGAGCACAGGTCTCTACAAAGACAGTCATCTATCCTTGGCATATGGAATGTGCTGGAAGTCATACGGACTGCACCTCAGGAGGTGACATTCTGACCCACAGGGCTTGAAACTCTTTCCTGAGACAACAGAAGCAGCAGAAATCAGACTTGCTGCTGCACAATTTCAGCTTCCAGGCAGCACAGCCAGCAACTGCCTCCAACAGAGATTTTTCTTTTTGAGATGTTTCTTGAGAGAAACCCATTACCCTGCTGGTACAACTATGATTCACTTCACAGTGTCCAGTTTACTATCACACCACAGTTCAAGCTGCTTAACACAACATGCAGTGACAACCTGCAAGGATTTTACTTTAATTGCCAAGATCATTACATTTTCTGTAATGTCCAGTATACATTTGCTTCTGTCACCACAGTCAGCACTCAACACAATATTCAGTAAGGGAAAGAAATTATTTTAGAACTAACTCAGTGCTTCTGAACAGGCTAGATCCATTTGAAAAAGCCAAGGAATACAGAATACAGTTGCTCCTTGGAGTATTCTGCACTGTTGTTCTGTCTTGGCATACTATGCAGGTGAAACAAATAATCTGAATTGACATTAGTGAAATTAACTGATTTTTTTAACTTCAATTACATTCTCTGTTGAACATCTAATTTCTTCTTTGTGGGCACAGATTTATGTAGTTCAGCCTATTCTCCTGGTGATAAAATATTTTCTAATCTGAAGGTTAATACTATTGCCCTCTTGCTATACTTTTCTCAGCTAATTTTCCTTTTTAACAGCAAGATGGAAGGAACAGAGTTCTTTTTCCAGTTTATATTTGATTTTCTTAACGAAGTGCTTTATCATCCACTCAGTCTTTTAAATACTTCACAACACCAGGGAAACCATATAACATAAGGAGTTCATTTACACCACAAGCAGCAGTAACAAGAATTACACACATTTCCTTAAATCCAAAAGTACAAGCCCCTACTCTCTTCAGGCCTCTAAGTTATCAATATAAATTTCATGATACATGAAGCACACTTCAATTTAGGCAGCAGGGAACTGTGAATATATTCATGCAGTTTACTACTGCAATATCATATCCAAACCTCAGACCACTTATTTCTAGTCCCTTAGATGATCTAAAAAAAAAAACAAAAACAAAAAGAAACGAAGTCAAACATTTTTTTAACTCTATGAAGCATTAGGAGTCTGTTAAATTTTAAACCTAAGCCCAGAGAGACAAAAGAGCAACTAAACACTCAACTATAGTTTACAGAACATATATAATCTTTACTAGTCACAGGGAACACCTTGAACAGTATGTGTTTTAAGGCGCTGTCAAAAAAAATATGGAGGGGAGAAACACAGCTCATATAAGAATTTTTTTGATGGAACTCACTGGATGACAAATGGGAAAGCCCAGGCCAAGGACCACACATGGCAAGAACAATCATTTCAAATCAACTACTTCATTCTTTGTGCACTTCTCTTCCCGATCAATCTCATCTTTTCCTCAGCTTTCCAGCAGTTGCTGCTTACTTCCTCTCCCCTCCTGCCCAGCTGCTGGGAACAGAAGCCTTTGTGCTCAATAACCCTCTTGACCCAAGCAGAGGGGCCCTTTGTGGATATCCACAAGGCACTCTCATTCTCCTCCTCCAACCCCCCTGACTGTCTGATTGTGGTGCCACAAGCACTCAATAGCCAGCTCTGCTCCCCACTTTGGTCTCACTTTCCAGAATCCCCATCTCAAAAGAGAGCTATCAATCAGCTGTAGAGCCCTTAACACAGCAGGCCTCTGACCTACAACTAGTACAACTTAATTGGGGTATGTGATTAAATACCAGTCACTGGTCATAACCAGTGCTTTGACTCCTGCAGCCAACTAAAGCCTCTGCCTGAAGCAGGGAAAGTAAAGGAAGAAAAGGCATGCAGCAATGCCATTCCCTTCCCTTGCAAGGAATGGCCTACAGAGAGTGGGCATGATCTAACATGCCTGCTGTGGTCACACCAAATGCCCTTCACAGCAGGTTGTTCCTTGGGAGACAGGGAGATTATTTGGCTCACACATCCCACAGTTTCTCTGATTCAGTGGAAACACACTTGCAACTTTTATATGATTCAACAGTCCCCTCACATCACCAGAATATCAGTACTTTTCATAAGCTCTTATTTAAATTAGTCCTGTATCAGACACAAATTTCAGTGTTATTATCCTATTCAGTACAAAGAAATGCTATCTCATGCAACACAGAAAAATCTGTGCAAACAGCATCCCGTCTTCCAAGGCTAACATTAACTTCCTACCCTCAGGCTTGCCTTCTTTCACAATGTCCTTCACTATCGACAATGTAACATACCTCATAAAAAAAGAATTATATACAATACTTTTTTTTTTTTTTTTACTGAGAAGCTGGTCTTGGTGTGTTATTACAAGACCACATAAGCCACACTTGCAAATACAAAACCCGCATAATGCTTGAATTGCTGCCACAAATCACCTGCCATTTTTTTACACCTCTGCATAAAAAAATAATGTTTCTCTTTCCTTTTTTGCTTTTGTCTTAATATTTAAAGGTTACACCAAGTTTATTGTTTTCTTGCCCAGTTAAGCACAGAAAGCAGTAGCCATGTGCCTTTGGAAGCTGGATAAAGGCCATTCTGCAGGGGTTTTTTTATGAAAAACTAAACACTGCAGGAAAGGCAATGAATCAATACTCCCCTCACATCACTAGAATATCACTACTTTTTATAAGCTCTTATTTAAATTAGCCCTGTATCAGACACAAATTTGAAAGTAACACAACTTCTAGTGGTTATTTTTTAAGACCCTATACCAATATAAATTGACTAGATACAGAGCTTTTGGACTTGAATACCTAGTGCCTAGTCAGTAAAGTGGGGCTATTTTTTGTGACTTCTGACAATTTTCCAAAAGAGATGTCACAGAGATTTAAACAGAGTACAGTAATTTATGTCAGAGCTACATTGATGCTACAGATCCTAAGTGCTCTACAGAAGTTTAAGTTCCATATAGAAAAAGAATAACAAAGTCTCTTCCTAAATAATAAATTTAAAAACCCCAAAACACAACAAACAATTATTTGTCCAGCAATCTCTTTTGTCTGCAACTACTGGGCATGAAAGAGCAGAACAGATAATTTATTAGAAGTCTATTTCATCATCCTTATGCTTTTAAAGAAGAAACAAAAGTGATGTTTATAATCAAAGTAAGATAATAACCTGTTTAAGAAGGGCTTTAGATACAAATCAGTTCAGCTTTTGATGTGTAAAAAGACACAGAATATTAACCACGGACTGAAAAGCCAATTAAGCTACCATTCCATTAAAAAGACACTGGAATCTATGTATGTCTGATTACGTTAGAGTCTTGTGAGTATTTCAATTTATTTATATTTTATCAACATACCTAACAACAATAATTTGTGCACAGATAGCTAAAATATCTGGCAAGCACATCTGTTTCAATTAAACTGATTAGAGTTTTCTGATAAACAAATGCCTTAAAATAGTAGTATAAGTAATGCACCAAAACACAGTAATCAGTGGGAAGTATTCTTTTACATTGCAGCAGGCCAAATTATGGATCATTCACTTTTGGGTCATCTTGGATCATTTGTGTAACTGCACATCACAGAAACATACCTTATTTAGAGCAAAAATAACCTAATCTTGAGAGACAGATTTAAAAATCTGTTCTTGTAAAGAAACTATTCTGATTATCCTTTCTTCAGCTGTCCAACAAAAGATCATCTGGTCTAAACCACCTCCCCTTTCAACCACAAAAATCTTACCAGCAGGTAGTTTCCTCTTAGACTGCTCCTTTCTAGTTCTACACGTCTGACTTTAAAAGGTCCTTTTCTCTCCTGGTCTGCTGACTCTTACAAATCACTCCTGCTCAATTACTCTCACCTGGGCACACCTTTGAAAGGGCGTGCTTGCTTTCTCACAGCTCTACCACAGCCAAGGGAGCAGAGAGAAGTTCTCTGTTCTCAGCAGGCCCAGCTTAGTGAGGTACATCTTTGCTGGCACCTCATCAGCTTGCACATGATTAATTTATAGAACATCTACAGACAAATGCACAATGTAAAGGTCACTCACACCGATCAAGTCAGGACCACAATCTCCCTCAAGAACTCTTTCAGCAGTAACAATCGCAGCAGCAGTGTAGAAACAGATAAAATATTCTTGCAGAGGATGTCTTTTTGCAATACAAATATTGACAGATATTCCTTGTGGAGGAGACATAATTTAAATTGTGTAGTAGAGATCTGCTCTGCTGAGTGAGCTTTGAGACCTCCATCAATACCTACTAACCTCTATTTTACTCATGTTATAAGGCCTATAAGCTTTTAATTTATGACAGGGAAATGACAAATTGATTTTCCAGTTATTAATCCTAGTGACAGAGCCAGTTCGTAAAGTCTTCCCATTCCCTCTGAGTACAAAAGGGCACAGGGCATTCAATCTAAGGGTTTCAATTGCCTCATCAGGTCTTTTCGAATTTCTATTCACCAAACCAGGGTGCACATGTGGGGTGCCACAAAGAAGCCTGCAGTGATAAGTATTTCTCCCTGAAAATAGAACATAAACTGGAGACACTGTGCTCCCTGGCTGTCAGCTTACCCACCTGCTAAACACTCAGGAGGACCCAAATAGAGGCCAGGTCCTTGGAAGGGAGCATTGCCCAACTAGCACAAAGAAGAGGTGAAACTTCTTGCAAATGAATTCCTGGTGCTATATTTTAGCTTTGCAACTGGAGTTACAGCAGCAATTTAAAATAAGGGAATCTACCAGAGGATGGAAGGGCACAGCAAAAAAGGGAAAAGGTGTTGGCAGTCACACAAATTCAAGAGCAAAAACAATTCAATTGCAGGGCTTAACTGCCTTGTTCGTGCTGAGCAAGCAAGTCTGAAGAGACCATTTCACCTATTTCCTTTCATTGTCTAGCCCTGAGAAAGGGCAAACTGCACATTTTAAGGATGCTTATGTCACATGTCTCCCTTCCAGGCTCTCTGGGTCGTACTACCCTTAGCAAATGCCTGTGCCAACAATCTCTGGCTGCTCCTTGGGCTGCTGCTCCAGGAGCTGACAAACGTGAGAGCAGCAGCATGGCCTGACAGAGCCATGGGACATGGGGAACCGGGGAGGTGCTTGAGGAGCACCACAGCATTGCTCCATTCAGCACAGCTTTGGGGTCCATCCCACCTGATGAACCTCAGTCACCTGCAAGTGCAGCAGTGAGATCAGCTGGGCACCAAGCCAGCTCCTCTCCCTGCCCTGAGACACAGCCTGTGCTCACCAGGGACCTCCTTTTAATTTCAAGCTGCTTAGCACAAGTTACAGTAGTTTCACGAATACAAGCCGCACGGATTATAAGCCGCACTTCCGGTGCCTCAACGATGTTGCTGTCTTTGTCAATAGATAAGCCGCACCCCGAATATTAGCCGCACTTTCGTTCGTCGCGAGAATCCGTGCGCAGCTTTCACAAATTGGCCAATTAGTAACAGGATCGCGGCATAGAGGGCTTTACTGGCTCGGGGCGGGGCCAGGAAGGCTCGGCCCGCTCATGGTTGCTGACGGGGCCGGCCGGGTGGTGCTGCAGCCGCCGCCGGGCTCACTGGCCCCCCTCTCCCGTCAGCACCGCCTCGCCGCTGCGTTTACGTACTCGCCCTGCCGGCGGGCCAGCCACTGCCGCCGCTGGCAGGCATGCCGGCCGCCTCGCCGCTGCGTTGTTTACGTACTCACCCTGCCGGCGGGCCAGCCACTGCCGCCGCTGGCAGGCATGCCGGCCGCCTCGCCACTGCGTTGTTTACGTACTCGCCCTGCCGGCGGGCCAGCCACTGCCGCCGCCGCCGGGCTCGCTGGCCCCCCTCTCCCGTCACCACCGCCCCGCTGCCGCGTTCCCTAGCCCTGCCGGCAGGCTGCCGCCGCCGCCGCCCGGCTCGCCGGCCACGCCGCACCGCATTCCCTAGCCCTGCCGGCGGGCTGCTGCCACCGCCGCCCGGCTCGCCGGCCGCGCCGCGTTCCCTAGCCCTGCCGGCGGGCTGCCGCCGCCGGGCTCGCCGGCCGCGCCGCGCCGCGTTCCCTAGCCCTGCCCGCCGCCGCCCGGCTCGCCGGCCGTGCCGCGCCGCGTTCCCTAGCCCTGCCGGCGGGCTGCCGCCGCCCGGCTCGCCGGCCGCGCCGCGCCGCGTTCCCTAGCCCTGCCCGCCGCCGCCCGGCTCGCCGGCCGTGCCGCGTTCCCTAGCCCTGCCGGCGGGCTGCCGCCGCCGCCGCCCGGCTCGCCGGCCGCGCCGCGTTCCCTAGCCCTGCCGGCGGGCTGCCGCCGCCCGGCTCGCCGGCCGCGCCGCGCCGCGTTCCCTAGCCCTGCCGGCGGGCTGCTGCCGCCCGGCTCGCCGGCCGCGCCGCGTTCCCTAGCCCTGCCCGCCGCCGCCCAGCTCGCCGGCCGCGCCGCGCCGCGTTCCCTAGCCCTGCCCGCCGCCGCCCGGCTCGCCGGCCGTGCCGCGTTCCCTAGCCCTGCCGGCGGGCTGCCGCCGCCCGGCTCGCCGGCCGCGCCGCGTCGCGTTCCCTAGCCCTGCCGGCGGGCTGCCGCCGCCCGGCTCGCCGGCCGCGCCACGCCGCGTTCCCTAGCCCTGCCGGCGGGCTGCCGCCGCCGGGCTCGCCGGCCGCCCCCTCCCGTCTGCACCGCCACCGCGTTTCCTCGCCCTGGCCGGCACTGCAGGCCCCCGCACCGCCGGGCTCCCCCATGCTGCTGGCCCCGATTCTGCTGGGCTTCCCCCGCTGCCAGGCAGCCCCACCCGCCGGCCTTCCTGCTTCTGCCATGCTCCCCTGCACTGCTAGCCCCAGTTCTCCCGGGCTCCCCCGTCCTACTGACCCGGCTCTGCCGCCCCCCTGCCCCGCCCTGCTGGCTCAGGCTCTGCCGCCCGCCCCCCACACTGCTGGCCCCGCCTCTGCCAGGCTTTCCCACCTCTGCCGGGGCCGGCCGGGCTCCAGCTTGGCTTGGGGCTGCCGCGGGCTCTCACTTCCGTGTTGGCAGCTTTTAGAATTTTGTTAATGTATTAGCCGCCCCGGAATATTAGCCGCACTTCCGGGTTTCCACCAAAATTTTGGTCAAATTGGTGCGGCTTGTATTCGTGAAATTACTGTAGTTTATCGCTCTCTGTGTCCTTCCTCTGCACCAGCAGGTCTCTGAGCACGATGCCCTGACCTTGAAATTACTGACAGGGTTGCTGCTGTACCCTTGCAGGGCTTCAAGGGCTCCTCAGAGCTTGCTGCCTGCAAGGAAGAGTTCCATGGGGCCAGCTTCTCCCCAGCACTCAGGAGTGGTGGCTGTTGGGCAGAGTCAAGGCTGGTAGCACCAGCACTGCTCGTGCCTTTGATGCCCAACTTGAAGGAAAACCACTATGGTTTCCTTTGGAAGGGGCTTTAAGGTTAGATTGCATTCTGGAGAAAAAACTCTAGAGGAGCAACACCCCAGGGAATATCCCAGCAACATCTGGGGAAGAGTGCTTGGGCCTTGATTCCAGGCACAGAGCAAGCTGCCTGCCTTCCTGTGGAGCCCAGAGCTCTCCTCATGCCAGATGCATTTAAATTAATTCTCTGGGGAGTGAGCCACGATGGATGGGCCACTGCTTAGAGAAAACAGCAATAATGCAGCTATTCATTTATTTGTTAAGAGAATCATAAAAATGACAGCATCTACTTTATATCCACCCAGCCCCTCAGCATACACCAGGGACTGAATCACCAAAATCTCTGACAGCTGCTTTGTTCAGTGAAAATCAAACTACAAAGAAAGGGCCAGGACTCCTTCATCAATCAATTATAAGCACAGTCTTTCAAGACAGCTACAGAGAGAGGTGTGAGGAACGGGTGTTGGGAGAACAACTAGCAACAGCTCTCGTTTTCATTCCTCCTGTTCCAAGAAGTGTCAGACCTCATTCTCCACACAAGAAATATTTGTCCACCAAGTCTCCCATGCTTGCAGCAAAAAACAATACATGAAAGTGCATTTCAAATGCCAGTTCTGGCCAAAAAAAAATGAAGTACTGACTAACAGCAGTTGTTAGAAAATATGCTCCAGTTGGCACAAAACAGTAGTTGGATGAACTGTCATATTTTGTCAATTCATACAAGGAACCTCTTGCATGAATTTCAAAAGATCTCTAGAGAAAATGAATACTTGAGAGATGGGGAGAAAAGACGTTTGTTGTCTTACTGTGTGTTATTTTATTATTGAAAAATATTGAGCTGTCATAGACATATAATCTGCAGATGAAAGATGATATAAGGAAAAGAAAGTTAAAATTTCTCCCTAATAGGATTTTTTTTTCTTCTTGCTTAACACAGCCTTTGGTTTAGCTAGGCAGATGCTGCGCTTCCTGACTTTCCTCCTTTTGGATTTCAGCACCACTGCACATAGCCAAAAAACCATCTAATTGTTAAACAAGAATTCCTGTGAATGTATACGGGGTCACAGCATCTGCTATTTTATATGAAGCAATTCTATTAATGTGGTGTGAGTAACTGCTGTTAATTGAAGCCTTGCCCTATTCCATTCATAATGCTATTTCCAAACTACGCTTCAATCTTGTAAGATTGCGAAAAGGATGTGTTTGAATTAAGATACTTTCCCAGTATCTTTACTAAGAAAGCATTGATTCAGTTTTCCCCTGGAATGAAGTAGCATTCTCTTGTCCCTCTCCTGACTTTATCTCACCTCTGAACAGGATCTTGCTTTAACAATCAGTTTGTATCCATACATCTCACTATGCCATGCTGAGCCAAGAATCACAACAGCTTTATCATTCTGAAGATGTCGGTAGATGATTTGTTGTAGAATTATCAAACCAGTAGTCATGGGTTGCTAACTGTGACATGAATTCATCTGCCTGGTGCCCTTTTTCTCTCCATCTTCCCTTTCATTCAATGTCCAGACCCACTGAGTTTCATGGCTGTAGTGTCTATCTGGTGCCCAACTGACATGAATGAAATGGTGCATATGACCTACAAGGGAAAAAGTTTAATCATCTGAAACCTTGCTGAGGAACTGCCACGCCACTGAGCATCAAACACGCAGCAAGAATGACCCCAAATTATCCTGCAGTAAAACTGGTTCCATGCATTTTTATTTTTTTAGTCAGCAAACCAAATTCAGGAAATTAGGAACTCATCATAGAAGACATTCCATTAGAAAGTGTTAAAAAAACCCCAACAACCCTGTCAAATTAGTTTTCTGAAGACATAGAGCTGAGTGAAATTATTAATAAGTTGTTAATAGAGGCCATCCTGTGGATTAGGCTTTTAGTACCTATTAAATCAAAGCTGTGAATAATTATGCATTCTTGTAGGTGTGTGTTCCTCTGCTGAACTCGCCTTTTCTAGGTGTTTTTAAGCGCAATAGTGACTGGGTAGCCAAATTTGCTCTCCTTCTGAGTTTTAGTCAGAGTTGACTTTGCCATCCAAACACTACTATTTCCTAAACTTTAGGGGGGCAAAAAAAAAACAAACTGTAAACTACATAACCTGAGAGAGGTACTTCAGTACTTTGCCCAGCGCTGATTCAGAGCAGCCAAGGACTCAGCTGCTACTGGACAACGTGACAAAGAGACACAAAGCCAGCTCAGTAATATAAGAACAGTTAAAAAGAAAAAGCCAATTCCATCATCCAGCATGGCAACCTTAGGCCTGTTATTCCCATGAAATGTGTTCTTTTTTCAAAGCAGTGTTTAGGTGGGTTGAATTGCATTTGATTTTTGCTCCGATCAATAGTACTTTCCACAGTGGCCACCACACCCTGCCAGGATCATGCTCCAGGGGCAAGGTTGTTGGCTGCCCCAGGGAGATGGAGAGGATGGGGCAGAGAGGGATGTGTTAACTGCATAAAGGTTCAGAGGGGCAGCTGTCATCTGGAACCCCTATTACACAAGCTTATAAGATTTTATGTAGGGGACAATTGATTTCTTATAGAATACCTGTACAGAAGAGAAAATTAACATTCAACCAGCCAGGACAAGAAATGAAATATGTGGCTGGGTGCAGTTAATCATGTAAGCCTCAGGACAGAGATCCATCAGATCTGCAAATGGGAGATTAATATGCTACCATAAGTCCACATATGCAGAATGCATTAAAATTTGTTCTAGCCACGGGAAACAGCCTGAGTGTACTTCATGAGAAGAAAAGGATATAAAAAATTTGGAGATTTAAAGTCTCTTCCTGCCTCACAGGTTGAATTCACAGATAATTTTGACTTCACATGCAATTTTTACTCTTTATTTTCTGAAAGGCACGTGGATTTTGCATCTCTGAGATGACTGATGATTAATCAGTGCTTGGATTGGGACAAATCTGAAAAAATCTCTAGACATAACAGAAAAAACGTCTTGTGAATGCATCACTCAAGTCTCTTCTTGTGCCAGCGATTATCTTTCCGGATTGCTACATATGGTTTCAAAGACACATCAGGCACTGTTCCTGCTAGACCTACCAGAGAGAGTCTGAGAGAATTTTTAATTCTGAGCAAAAGAGAAGAGAACTTAGTTTGGCAGAGGAAGAAGGACACCAGGTATCAGTTTACTCACTCTTTCAATCAGAAATTTCTTCAACAGTGGAACACAGATAAAGTGTAATTAAAACAACTAATATTGCCCCACTCCAGCAATGTCAGCCAGTTAATTAGATGGGTCCCATCAGTGATTAGGCAAACAAAGTTTTGATAGAAGTTCTATTGAGCACTCCGTAATCAGTCACACTGGGAGCAGTAAGGAAAGCTGACAGAAGAAATCATTCTAGTAGTAAAAGGCTGCTGGGTTTTATTTCTGCTTATGATTTATTGTGTGATTTTTGGATTAACTACTAATCAGAAGGCTGGGTCCTGGGACAAAAGTACTTGCCTAGAGCTTAAACAGTCTAACTTTGTCTTCTTCTTCACTCTGCTGAGTCCCTGCATGACCTCCACAGAGCCATGTAGACCCAGGGCCAGTAATCAGCCATTGAAAGGAACTGCCCACCCTGTCATGGACAGAACAGCTCTGAACAGAAATCCAGCTCCCTGGGAAGTTTACTAATAAATATGCCAGTGTCTGTAAGCTGAAGGTATGCAGAGGAATAGAAGTTTTAAGATGTGTCCTCTTAGTCTTGGGCTATGCCTACAGGCTCTGCTGCACATACACACATCAGTCCTCTGTGGGCTGCAAATCTCAAGTGGCAGGAAGTGTCTGCAAAGTGATGCTATGGAGTGTTCCAGCCTGAAATGTGTGCCTTCTTGGGCTACTAACCTTTAATTAAATTAAATTAAACTTAATTAAAGGCTACTACCCTTAAATTTAAATTCTTGTAAATGTTAAATTGCAAAGTCAGAAAAAGTAAATTATTCCTGCGTCTCCTCAAGATTCCCCAGAAATTTAAAGGTGCATGTCCTAAATTACACCTGCTAAATGAGAAAGCAGTTTAGAGTTGTCCTGAGTGAATATTGTGTTTTGTGTAATACCTCATCAAAATCCTGCCTTTCCTTGCAAAACAGATGGTTGGAACATGGTAGGATTTGGTCTTGTGCAATCAGCTAAAATCATCATAAATCATTTCTGCTGAGGTGCAGTACATTTATCTCCATGTGATGCTGTCAGATGGAATCAGTGCTCTTAGGTTTTAAGAACAAAGCCTTCCCTTAGAATAGTATTACTGCAGAACTGAAAGAGTTTAGGAGGAAGTAATAAAGGATAAATTAAAAATCATTCTTGCAACTTCTGAGAAAACCAAGTAAGGGAAAAAAAGATTGTACTACTGTTGCTTCCAAAATGAAATTGGTGTGTCCTCATCACTCAAGCAGATACAACAGCTAGGAGCAGATATTGTATGCCAGTGGAAAGAATATATATTGCACACATAAAAGGCTGCAACATAAATTTGAAGAAATATGGGGCTCCTTCATATAGGTAGGTCAAACTTTTCCCTCAAGCAGATAATTACAGGCTTGGGGTGAGTAAATCTTATTAGCCTCTCAGCACCTTATCTCCCTGCATAGAGACTGGTAGTAGATATATAGTAGATATATTCTACTGCAGTCACTTTCTGGATTGCACGCCTTGTGCAGTCCAGTCCTAACTACGGCCATCGTACTTCACAGTGGAATGGCCATGGATAGGTCATACCTGAGAACAGATGAAAACACATTCCCAGATTTTGGAAGGGATAGATGTTAGAAAAGGACATGTAAAGCAAAATATTCATTATACAGCTCCTCTCTTTGTAATATTGGCAAATTTAATCATACCACTCAAATATTACAATCTGGGCCCTTGTTTTTGAGGGAGCAGGGAAGGCTGGGGCAGTGGAGGTCACCAGGCACCTCCACAGAGATGGCAATGACCTCAGGCTGGGCTGGGCTGAAATGGGACTCCTAGGCCCTTGGGCCTGGTGGGGGAAGTCCCAGGGGCAGCTGACCATGGGCTCTAAGGCTTACTAGTGCCCTCAGATGCTGCCAGTATGGATATTTTACCATGAAACATTTGACTTGTATTGCTTCACTCCAGTACTACACCAAAACATTACAGAGGGAGTTGCAGCTTCTTGAGGATGATATATTCATGCTACTCACTGTGTCGTCCTCTGTGGGAGAAGAAAGGGGATGTATCTCTCATGACCCAGGTCAAGTTCCAAGCAGAGTAACCAGGAGGAAGAGAAGGGCTCCTTGCTGCATGATCCGAAGGGCTCAGACCTTTTATAGAAAGAAGGAAGCCAAGAGAGAAAAGCCCGTTAGGTATGAGGTAGTTTTTTGCATGCTACACATCAAGTGCAGAGAACTTAATCAGCTTTATTGAGCATATGCAATAAGCACCAATATTCGACAACAGTAATTTCACGATTATAAACCGCACTGAGTATAAGCCGCACTTACGAGTGCCAGCAACTTTTCATTCTCTGTCCATATAAGTCACACCCAATTATAAGCCGAACATTACAATACAGAGTGTGATAAAAGGTATCTATTCTATCACCATCTGTTGAGGGTGGGAGCAGTGATCCTTATCTCAATGGCAGATATTCTGTTAATGGGCCATCCATTGAAACCAGGCAGGGCACTGCTCTTTATCTTTTCACAACCCATCCTTCCTCCAGCCAGTCATTTTCTGCTCATGGCCATTGAGTCCCACTGTGTGACTGATAAAATTACTGCATCCCATTGGAAGTTGCTCTAGCCAGGGGGAAGAGCCCAGCATTTCTTACCAAGATAAAAACAGAGGTTTTGGGACACTAAGGGAGCCCCTTTCTCCACTGGACTCCAGAGGAAAACCGGATTTCTCCACATCACCACTGGACCTCCAGAGGGAAACTGCACCTTGTACAGGAGCACTGCTCCAACTGAATCACATCTGTCACTGCAGGAGGATGCAGCCACCATTTAATGGGACTGCTGCCAACACCCTGCCTGACGGGGTGTCAGGTTGTACTCTGACTTTGCCAGGGTTTGGGGTTTGTTTCTTTGTAGTACTGTATTTCTATTTTAATTTCCCTAGAAAAGAACTGTTTTTCCTAATTCCCATATTTTTGCCTGAAAGCCCCTTGATTTCAAAATTCTAATAATTTGGAGTGAAGGGGTTTACATTCTCCATTTCAAAGAGAAGCTCCTGTCTTTCTCAGCAGACACCAGTCCTCCAAACTAAAACAGCAACTTCTCGTTCTTTGTCCATATATAAGCCGCACCTGATTATAAACCGCACTTTGGGTTCGGACCAAAATTTCAGTAAAAATGGTGTGGCTTGTAATCATGAAATTGCTGTACTTCTTGGTTGGTTCTTCCTTCCTGATATATGCATGCACAGGGACACAGGAGAATCGTTACTTTACAGTGGAAAATCATCTAGAAAATTTGTCAAGTTTCACCTCACACTAAGTTGTCTTTGACCTTTCATTCCCCCAATTTGTTTTTTTATTTATTTTTTATTTTAGGTTCTGCTAGCATAAGGAGATCTTGTACAAGGAATAGGCAAACATGTACCCAACTTGTGTTCAACAACCAAATGCATCTCAAAGATGCTTTTTATGATCCAAATACTACAGCAACACAGAACGGGTGAGCTCTGAACAAACTTGCACTAACTGAAAGACCATGATGACGTTAGAGATGTAAAGAGATAAACAGTGTCTGAAACAATACAGAAGATCAATGAGCAAAGTGCAATTCTGCATGCTTTGAAAATACAAATTTTCCCTGTGAATGTTTAAGTTGGGTTTTCTGAAGACGTCAGGATCTTGGTCTCATTTTTTGGTATCCTCAGAAGAAAGGTAGGATTTAGAAGTGTGGGAATACAGCAGGAAAAACTTGTGTTTGAGAGATTTGCTTGATTGAAAAAAACCCCAAACCTCTGGATTTCTGATTTCTCTACAGAAGCCATAAAAAAGGACACATTTAAGAGAATAATAGTAAACAAAGTAAATGGCTGAAGTCTTGGGGAAAACACTACTTTGATTTTGTAAAAAATTCTACTCTCTACTTCCACCAAAATAAAACTGGAAAATTTCAGAGGGACTTGTCAGAAGCTTAAACACCAGGTGTTAGTTGTGTCCTATCTTGCTCTCAGTGCAATCTCATTTTTAGCACACTCTTGTAACCACAAGAGTGGTATAGCTCAACCAAGAGAAAAGTAACCACTCTTATGTAAGAGCTGTAACTCTTACTCCTTGCTTAGAGCAATAAACTTCAGGATCAAAATGGACTTCACGCTGTAAGACATTCTTGAGTGGCAAAAAATTAATATCCCTAATGGCTCAATTAAACCTGCTCTCTATGCTAAGTTAAAGTGCCATAATTAAATATTCCCCATTGTTGTCTAGAATGTGACTACACAGATTTGTGAAGAGAGGTAGCAAACCTGATGTTCTGCCTGCAACTGTCATTGATTAAGTGATAGGTAACCATGAAGTAATCTTTATATTGGCTTTTGCCTCCCTAATATAAAAACACATCTTCCAGCAGCCCCTGATAAAGCTGGTTGTGTAAAATAATGTCAGGTTTCATTACAACAGTTATAATAGCTGCCAAAAGCAGACTTTTTTTCCCTACAAATGTGCTTCATTTTGATTATACTATAAAATAATAAATAAAAGAAGCATATGAATAAAAAATGTGCCCCTGAAATAAGCTGGTTTTCAAAGCTGTGTGTGTTTTGCCTCATGTGAGATGTCCGGTCAATATCAATATCCCCATATATAACATCTGTACCCAGTGACTCTCCAAAAGAGGGAAAGATTTAATATCCTGATCTCAGATCATAGTTCTCCTCGAGACAAGAATTCCAGGGCTCCTTTACCCCAAACAGACACAATTCCATGCAGACGTCATTCGTTTAGTGCCACCAGAGAGCCAAGACCTTGTGCTGCAATCGTTTGAAAACTTCACAAAACCCTTAAAAACTGACCTGCTTTCCACCTCTGTTCCCATAGCAAAATAATCAGAAAGTCACTGAGGTGCATTTCTCTCCCTAATGCTTCAGCCACAGAACTTAAATTTAAATCTCTTCAACTACCCTGATCAGCCTTACCTGGGAGTCACTACCATGGGAATCAGCACCACAGCACGCAGCTGCAGTACTCCAAATTCCCTGGCACTTTTAACATTCCAAAAAATGCCTCTCCATGTTACATTCCTCAGAAGTCCTGCCTATCAGCCCCAGCTAAGCAGAAATGCTCCCTCTGGAACCAATATATGCAGTAAATTGAGATAAAAAAATAAGGTTCAACATCTGAGCAGACAAGACAAGGCAGACCAGGTACCTGAGCCTCCCCTCAGCAGAAAGAGGTCAATAAGAGATAATACAAAAAATTGAAAGTTTTCCCTCTATTTTTAAAGAATGGAATGGATTCAGTTCAATTCATTTTAACCTTAGAACTATTTTATCCCACATTGTTTGGGGTTAATTTTGGAACTTTATCTCAAATGATTTGCTTAGGCTGTTGGTCTGAACTTGAAGACAAGAAGATTGTATCAGAAGTTATGAATCTTTCCCAATTAAGTTATCTTCTGCGAAAGATGCTGGGTAAAAGCTTTTTGTATAGCCAAGAGGGCACTCTTCACAGTGAGGAATGATTTGATTTAAGCATCAGCTTTAGGCTAGAAAAGGAGAGACCTTTCCTCTTCCACCTTCAGGGCATTTTGTATCAAGAAAGATAATAATAGGAGATCATTTCAGCTAAATAAATGCTTCTTCTGCAGCAAGGATAATGCAAACTTAGACCACACTCTAGCCCTTTTACAAAATAAAGGGGTTTTCTCCTCTCCAAATAATTCAATTTAATCCAAAAGGCACTGAGAAAATTTGTATCCTTCTTTTTAGATATACTAACCTCCAATTCCAGTTATTTGTATCAGGGTACTCTGTCACTTGTCAAAAGTAACCCTAACCTTTAAAAAAAATTAATGGATTGGCAACTGGAAGCTGACAACTCCATTTTTAGTAGCCAGACGTATGGCGAGGTACAAGAGAGGTTTCTTTGATATTCCTGCCTGGAGACATATCCAGGACCAAATCCTGGCCCTAGGTACTCCATCACAGCAAGAAACATGCACCTGAAGAGAACATTTGACATTTCTGTTTTTTAAACTTGTGCAAAGGTATTTCCTTAGGGGATGCGAAATTCAGTCACTTCACCAGGAGTTTTGGGGGGAAAAAAAAAATAAAATGGCTCATGTGTGCTGATATCAAGCCCTAAGGCAAATTCATTAAATAAAATATTTATGTATTATTTTAATGAAAAATACCTCTTTAATAGAGCAACCCTTCATGTTCATATAGAAATGGAACAGCAAGAAAAGCTTTCTACATGGGTCATTTTTAAACAAACAGGATTTCCTTCCTTTTTGTCTTCTCTGCAAGAAGAAATATCCCCATCAATTAATATATGTAATTTTCTAAAGGATCATGTAGTGCAGAAATGTAAATTAATTTTTACCAAAACACTCAAGATTTCTTTAACCAAAAAATGCTCTGCCTCGTGACCAGATATTGCTTATTGCTCTCTTTGGATACTGCTTGATTACTCAGCTCTCTCACTGTTCTGAGCTGTATTATTTGCAGTTTCTCCGTGGTAAATCTGAGCTGACAGACCAGCATGTACCTGTCCTCTAGATTTCAGAGTTGCAACAGATGTGTAAGATAATAACTGAGATCAACATGTACTTTCAGCTACATCTACATCTAAAATAAAACTCAAAATCACTCATGTTTGTGAGAATCAAAAGTCAACATTAGTAGTATTTGTGGCTCTAATTTCTAACAGCCATCAATAGAGTAGTTCCTAGTAATTATTACAATAATGTGTTTAGAAACCATTATGATCTGGACTTTCCAGTCTCTGGGAAAGCCTGACATTTCAGAAAAGTTTATTCCAGTTCTAAGAAAAAGGTAGCAATTTTCCACAGAAAGGATATTACAACATTAAAATCTGGATTTTCCAGTCTCTGGGAAAGCCTGACATTTCAGAAAAGGTTACTCCAGTTTTAAGTAAAAGGTAGCAATTTTCCACAGAAAGGATAATATGCAGTTATCTTTCCACTATTAAGGAGAAGAAGGACTAAACTACTCAGAACCAAGGCAACTTCATTGGATAAAAACAAGAAATCTTACAGAGGACTGATTGCCCCAGCTAAGGAAACCTTTGCAGACTTCTATGAACCAGAGGCAGGCCAAGGTCTTCCTTGGGAAGAGGCAGATCCAACACTGCAGGATCCTGAAGCCAAACACCTTGATCTTGCAAAACAGCTCTCAGGACCCTGCCTTTGGGAAGCCTTGGCTGGCTGTGACCAGCAGAATGGGCTTGCCTCTGTTCAGCTGGAAGTGTAAACTCCAGAGGCCTTGATAAAGGACTACTGAGCTCCTAGCTCTACAGAAATTCTTGACTTCTGTTTTTTGAAGGGTATCCTTCCATCCCCAACTAGAAAAGATCTCCTGAGAATTCCCTCTCAAATTAACAACTGATCTTCACAATCACAATGACTGTACTCACACCACTTAGAAGCTTTCATTTTCCCCCTCTTCCCATCTACCAACTTACTCAGTCACCCATGAAAGTGCAAAAAACACATTATATTGAGGTGACCAAGCAACACCAAACCCAACAAACAGCCCAAGTAAATGCTGTGTGAATAATCCATACATTCAACCATGCTCATGCAAATCATTGCCTAAATGAAATTTAGCAGTGAAATTCAAATTCTGTTTGTGGTCCTTATGGAGAACAAGGCAGAGGGCAAGCTCTTTGCATGCAGTTTCTTGCTGCGAGTAGTCAGTGAGCTTTTTTTACATTAACAGGTGGATGTACTCCAGGGGTTTTTTTAACGAACCTTTTCTACGGTATGAAAATGTTCACTGACAGTCTGTCAAGTTTATCTTTTTCAGCTGGAAAATATATTTAATAATGCATTATGTTACAATGATTTTATGTCATATTGAGAGCCTGATGAGTGCAAATAAACTATAGCATGTGTGTGTCACAAAAACTGTGTTGGATTACTACAGAGAGGGAATTTGCATTTAGTGGGCTGTAGCAGACCTGTGGATAGTGAATTCACTCTGCATGAGGCACAGGAGTGATACACAATGCTGACTGGCAGGTGCTTGATGAGTAAATCTGGGAATAGAGTACACTTCCAGTATATAAAGCACGTGTCTTAACACCACTGGTTGAGTTATCCTTCTGACCCTGACTACTTTTTTCTTCCTTTGTTTAAAGTTTTCTTTTAAGCCCTTTCTGTTAGCCATGTACTTCTTCCCATCTCCTTTGCAACTGGAATATTAACTTTTTATTGAAAAAACCCAAACACATCGTAACTGATTAATCAGCTAGTAGGTACTACACAGCTCCAGTCTTCTTCTACCGACAAGGCAGTTCCTCTGCCAAACATGACCCATAAACTTTTATTGATGCAAGGAGAGTCTGTGCTAAGTCTGGGAGATGTGGCCTGATTAGTGGACCTTGGATGTGGAGGAACACAAAACACCCAAATTGCAATTTGACCAAGACATTGCAATAGGGAAATATCAGCTAGGTATAATGTGCTGCTGCTCATTACAAAAAAAGAAATTATCCATACACATTTGCCATACAAAGAGCATTAAAATAAACCAATTAAGATGATCAAGCTTATAATAATTAATACAGTTTCAAAATGTACTGCCATCTAGAGCATACTACTGGATCTCAGATGCTCTGCAGCTGCCGAAGAGCTGCCCAGTAAGACACCACAAAACAGCCATGATTCACTGATAAAGAACTCAGGGCCTCAATTACAGGCTAGGAATGGCTTAATGTTGTTACTCATCTGTGTGTGTACAAGAAATCTTTAAAAAATCCAACTGCAGACTGAGTTTTGCCGTAATAATCTTTTACAGCACAATTAATCACCTCTGTGGGCAATGCAGAGAAAACAAAGGACTTAGTATTAGTAATCGAGCTGCTCTTAACTCTGGTTCAGAGCCTCAAAAGCTGAGGCTGCTGGCAGGACTGCATCAAGGCTTCTCTGGCTTGCCTAGCCTGCAGCTTATCTAAACAGGGGGGAAAAGCCCTGCAGCAGCAAAGCTCCATGTGCAAACACATCTTCTGAATTTTGGATGCTTGTTCTTTGTATCAGCTTTTAGACATTTTAGTGTCACGACTGGAAAAGGAGTCTTGGGGTCATGATTTTGTAGGGCTGTGGTATTGCAGCACAAGGCAATACTCGTCCTTGTCTTTGGACTGATTCAAAAACATCTGAACTACTGACCAGACATGCAGTGACAAACTAAAAGGTATCATGCTTAGCTGTTTCCTGCAGCACAGACAGACACTGCAAACACTAGGAAAATGGCAGGTAGAAATCTGCAGAATTGGTAACCTTTCTACTCAGGCACACCAAAGCACTTCAGGCTGCAGAGATCTGAATTTTTTCTGTACATGTGGAAATAAAGTGACTCTTTCACTGTCATCTGGGGTATTTGTGTGCTGTAGCTTAGAAAAACTTCCAAAGGAACAACTGAGAGACAGTATTAATATCTGGTACATGTGTCAACCATAGGCAGTTCATTCATGGTCATTGGGAGCCTGCTGCACTGGCCCCCTCCTTTATGTGTTCTTCATCTAAAGGATTTTTTGAGCAGTTGCTAATCAGTATAACTATTATTGTCATTGTCATATTGATTATTATTGTGTGTATATACACACACAAACACACAGATACCAGACCATACCAAAATGATCACTATGCTAGTATATCTGCTATACCAGTATGGTTCTCATCTTTCAGACCTGGGGTCCTGATCCCCACGTATTGCCAATGTTCATCTCTTTGCATGTCTTGTATTACCCCTCTGCACTCTGTACCTTCCCCTACTCTGTACCCAGTTAGTGTCACTTCTAGAACCACAGACTGGCTAGACTTTCAAGCAAAAGAAATAGTTGTTTTGACAGTGTTTTAATAATTCATTACACACATTGACTTCAAACCATTTAGTGCCTTCACCTTGGATTTCTGCATAGGTACACAGACACCCAGTTGGAGTCCCATCAGATCCACACACTTCCTATATAATTTAAAATAGTGGGATTAAAGAAATAGAAAGAAACAAACCCAGAAACAACCCCCTGCTCTTTATACATGTAAAGCCTTTTTTTTTGTGCTACATTGACTGCATTCTAAATCAGAATACACACACGAACTTACACCACTAAACAGTTTAACACAACTGAAGATATTTAGATATTCAGTGGCTCACAGCCCCTTCAAATTTTAATACAAGCTTGTATTTTTCTCAACACCTACATTTTGAATCTGTGTCTCATGCTTTAAGCTGTAATATTCAGTGCTCACTAATTTTCATCTCTATATTTCTTGTTGGTGGACAAAAACACATGCAGAAATTCCTCAAACATTTAAATGGTGAAGAAATGAGTATTTGAAGGTTTTTCAGATCGGAACCTTTGGTCTGCAGGAAGGCTTTCACCCTCAGAGCAGGCAGCCTGCATCATCTTTTAAAGACTTCTTTGATCACGATGAAAAAGCTAGTAATTCACTTCTCCCACACTTTCATGCCATGTCTGTACCTCTGGCTCTGGAGACACTCGTAATGAAGTTTAGGGAACATTTATTTTTCCTTTCCTATACAGCATCTAAATGCCTCCATTCTCTGTCACAGCCATCCACAGCCACACATGACCTGAGTGTTTACAACCCTCTCTTTTACTGCACTACAGCATTGAGCTTGGATAGTGAGGAGAGAGGAAACACAGTTCAGTTTCACACATCTGTTGTATATCAAGGGAAAACCAAACTTTTATTCACTGCAGTTTAAAGGTCAGCCTGAGCTAATTTGGGAAGTGTCTTTACTTTGCTCCACCTGATTTATCTGGATTTGCCTGGGAACCCTCATTCCCTGTAGCCCATAATACTGCTACATACCCAGCTTTCTTTGTGGGAAAAAAACAAAAAAAAAAGCTTTTTGAAGGTGTGCACCATCCTTCTTCCTCAAAGAGCATGGGATTATGTCCAGAACAGCAGTCTCTGGCATAAACCCACCTTAGGTGCAAGCTGGCCATATTTTGCTGCCTGGAACCATTCAATAATGCCAGCAGCAAACAGCAGCCAGTAAATAATGGTTATTTGGAAGAAAGCAACAGCAATGGCATAAGTCAGCCTTATTTTTCCTTGTTATTATCATTATTACTATTATTGCTTCAGTGAAAGGAGGGGAATTCTATGCTTACTGCACAAGTACATGTGCAAGTTAATGTTTGTGGAAAGCTCAATAATGGCTCTTCATATTGAAATACAAATCCAGGGGCTCTTTTTTTAAATCAGACATCCCCACCCCTTCACATTTAAAATAGGCCACAAACAAAGGAAATAAAATACAGCAATGTCAGTTAAAAACTGGGGATTTCCTGTACAATAGAGGCAGAAATCATGAAGTGATGTTTCCCATAGAAACTTCGCCTCAGCTGTATCATGAAAAGAAAGGGAACACCTGTAGAAAGGTCACTACAGCTGCAGAGGCCTTGTCCACTTTTAATACATGGATTAGTTCCAAAATCTTTGGATCCAAAGATGGCATTTTAAAGGCAGAAACATTTAAATTATACCTACCATATCAAAGTATAAAATGAATGCTCAGAGGAATCAGATGAAGTCCTACATGTGTACAACAGACACAAACTGTGAAGAAGGGACAGTTTGGCATTTTCTACCATTTGCATGGCCAAACCCATTCATTTGCTGCATTAGGCACTTCTGTTAAGCTACAGTATTGCAGAGTTGCAACAAAAGTGCAGGATGTTCTGGTACCAGAGAAAATAGAAGACATTTGTTATTGGTAGGCAAGCTGCATTATTTCTAGAAATAGAAAAAGGGTGTGATGACTATTTCAATCTAAAACACAGCTGTCTTGGCAGGAACAATAAAAACTACTTCATATTCCCTTTACTGGGAAGGGTGCCAATGTTCTTATATTGTCTATTTTCACTGCAGCATTTAATTTTGCTTAAGGTAAAGGACAGCATCTCTGACTACAACTGTGGGGTATTTAGATGTGAAAGTACTGTTCAAGGAAGTTCTGTAAGTGCTGCCAAAATGAAGGCCATAAAGCATCTGAGTGAGGCATCAGAAACTCCTGTCTTCACTCACACAGACATCTCTAAATTGACTATGAGTAAAGATTGTAAAAGGGAAATTGCTTGTCATTCTGTTTTTCAGGTGCTGAATTAAAATAAGTATCTGTGAAGATATCCTGAGGTCTGTAGGATGTTTAGGGTTCCTTGGCACAATTTTATTCTGTGTAGCTGCTTCCCAAAGATCTTAACTGTTAACTGATCCTCAGCATTCCCAAAGGAGAGGTGAGTGATGTTAAGCAGCTAATGCCACCAGCCACCAGTTTCCCCTGCTGGATGGCACCAGAGCAGATCAGTTATGTGATATAAAAGAAGGAGCTCCAGCTCAAGGTACCTCCCTCCTTGTATGGGGCAAGATGGCCAAGATTCCCGCTGCTGATGCAAATTAGCTGCTGTGAAATTCTACTCAGGCTTGTATTTGGCCTCTGGTATAGAGACAACTGTTCAAATACCCAACAAAGACACAGTCTGAGGTGAGTAGGAAGAGGCAGGTTAGCATCATCTGCCTTTCACACGGAGGAGGATATTTCTGGTGTCTCTCTTACATATTCCTAAATGCTGCTACAGCCTTCCTTTGGGAGAAAAACTGGTGAGGCGGGCTAGGCTGAAAAGCTGACCCATAAGGAGCTGTTGAAAAATTAGAAGGCATGTGCTACACAGAAAAAAAAAAAATGGACATATAAATTACATAGCTCTTATGTGTAAGGATACTAAGAAACCATGGGATTAAATGACCTGCTCAAATTCACACTGCAAAGCAGTAGTAGAGTTCAGAAAAGAAACAACTTTTACTGTTTCCTTCTTCCCAGAAGTCACCACTTCTGGTGGTCCAGCCCTGTCTCTGTCAAATGGCTTCACCCTACCTTGTGAAAGGGAAATTCTGAGCATTTGTAACACAGCCAGCCTGTGGATGGGGGCTGTGAGCTGCACAAAAATAAAGCAAAATAGCTGTGCAGAAATATCTAGGACAGGCAGATGCTTTATGTGGATTTTTTATTTTTCATTTCTCCCCAAGTTTATGTCTGTCTAAATCCTACCCTGCAACAGGAGAAATAGCTTTGCTTTTCTTCCCCCAGAACCTGCAATGTTCAAATAAGAATTTCCCGAAGTGATTACCAAAAGGCCTGTGAGAGGAATGATTACAAATGGCTGAGTTAACTGCTACAGACGGCCTCATCAGTCATCATAAGGCGATCTCAGCACCAGGGTCATCAGGACAGGCAACTTGTCATGACAGATGACACCTCTTTGGGAAGACTTCCTCCCATGACTTTTGCCAAATAAAATCTCTTGGGATGAGGCACTTGCAAATAGTGGTCTTTAAGCAATAATCAAGGAGGAATCATCACCAGCTGCCCTCATGAGCTGCTTCCACGATGGGGCTTGTTGGTTTTTGATTTTTTTTTTTAGTCTCTGAGTGGAATGTTTTATCTGCGTGCGTGTTTTGAAATCAAAGTAGTTTTGGCAGTTGCTCTAAAGGTGAATTTAGAGAGAATGATAAGAGAGACAAATTAAGAGAGAGGAGTCCTGAAAAGGCTGAGGCAGCACTGTGAGCCTTCCGCTACTTTTCCACTGCCAGCCCCAAATGCTGCAAAGCAATTTGTAATCTATGCCTCATTTTCCACATCTAAGAAGGAAAGAGTATATGCTCTATTGTACATCTGCTATGGAAACTGCTAAGCTGAATTGATTTGAGTTACACAGTGCCAAACACCTTCTGTGATGAGCACCACACTAACACACATTATAAATACAGTCCAATTCATCATCTCATGTATACTATTTTGTCAGCTGGATCTCAAGAGCTATTTCCATTCTCACCTCATCTTATCTGCAACGGGATCTAAGATAAATTTTGTAGTTTCTCCTTTTGCCTTTTTATTCTGCTACTAAAATGGAAGTAATGATGCTCACTGGGTTTGGAAATCTTTGAATAAAAGGCAGTAAATATTTTTATGAAGAAATATTTAAGCAAGGTTTTCAAAATATAACTCTACTGTCCTGCTCCTCACACATACAGCTTTTACCATGGCTATGGTTAAAAGCTTGTGTAAGAGCCACAGTTGGCTTCTTAGGAGCACCCATCTCCATCACAGTGAAGAGGCAAACTTTGCAGTGAACCGTTTGCTTGTGAAATCTGGCATTTGTTGGCTGGTCACAAATAGTTCATGGGCAGAATGCAGTTGATGAATACTTTGAAATTACTCAAATATTTACTGGGAACAGATTTCAGCCTTTGGGGTTTTCTGTTTGTTTGCTTTGTGTGGTACTCCAGTCATGCACCAGTTGGTCTTTCAAATGCCTGTGATACACAATAGGTGATGGATCTGAACAACATTGTGAATTTCTGCTTTGCAGGAAACTCCATGATTTCTTTTTGTTTCAAATACATGTGTTGGAATGAACAAGAATAAAACTGAAGTTTCCTCAAAATAAAATCTTATATAGGAAAACAGCTGGGGAGCAAATGCTTCTGTGTAAAGGAATTAAAATTGAAGTGTTTCATGTCAATTTTACAGTAAAATATACCATAGTATAGTTGCAAATGAAGTAAATTATAGCACTGCTTCATCATAGTAAAGCCAAAATACTTCATTTTGATTTTCTCTGAGACTGAAAAAGACCTTGGCATTTTGTATAAATTGACATATTCCCAGAGGAAGTCTAGTTTTCAAAATGATATTTCCTGATGGAAAATCTGCCATTAGAAAACAACTTAAGTAATTCGAATTCTTATGCATCAGACATGATAAGAGTTTGCTCTTCCGCTGCCAGAGCATCTCTCTGAGAGTCCCCTGATAGGGACCTTGAACTGGAAAAGCCACTCAGAAAAACACTCGTGGAGAGTCAATGAGGTCTTTTAGAAAATTTAGTAAAGAGCAAAATAGAATGAGCATAGCTATGGTAAACTCATAAGAAATTCAAATTTTAAAAAATCTCTATTGGCAACGAACTTCATGTAGATATTTATTTTTATTGACAGAGAGGGAACTGTATGTCAAAGGCAGCACAACACACTGTGGGATTTACAACAACAGACTGAATCCCCACCAGAATGATACACTGCTCCTTATAGCCATACCCTGCTCTAATAACACTGTCAGGCAGTTTCAGGATGGAAAACACACGTTCTCCTTCCTTTGCAAAAAAATACTGGCCTTCCTGTTTACAAGCTGCCCACGCCTGCAGTCACAGTCACACCTTTGGCTGTCCTGCAGTGCAAACAGCTGATTCATCACTGAGGGCATTAAGTAGAACTGGCACTGTGGAGCTGAAGAGAGACTCTCTGCCAGTTTGAATCCCATCAGGGAGGTAAGATCATTCAGACTTTTATAATTACTGGTTTCAAATTAGATGTATTTTGAAACAATCAGTTTTACAAACTTCTTCCAAGGCCTCCCTAACATCCCTCTCTCAATGGCAGTATAAGTAAGCACAGAAACCATCAGGTGAAGATTTGGGGTATTGAGATTTGGGATATTTTAAAGTTCTTGACATATGGCTTAGCAAGTAGAAATAAACAGGAGCTAGTATCACCTTAGCAGTAAGCCCTCCAGAGCTTGCTATTGAAATGACTATGCACTAGCCAGGACTACAGCTTGAGACATTCTGGGAAACTATAAAATTACATGAGGAATAAAACACTTATACTAAGTCATTTGTTATTAAATTCTCTTGTAGAGAGTTATCCTACCTTAAAAGATTTGCTGCATGCCACAACACTGTCTCAGAGCATCCTCCCCCCACTACTCTGTGAGCTGTGGAGGTGACTGTGTGGGTTCTAAACACAAACAGAGATTGCCCTGCACTGTACATGGCAAAAGGCACCTCAGGCTCAACACTCTCAGTGATGTGCTAGAGTCACAAAGCTGTATTTTTTCTCTTTAAGCAAAGAAGTACATTGGGAAGATAAGTAGCCTTCTTTCTTTCCCATTTACTAACAGAAGTCCAGGCAAAAATAAAATCAGAGAGCATGCTTTTCTCCCACGTTAACTTGATCTTAGGAAAGACCCTAGTTCAGCAGGGTGTCTTAAGTCTATGAAGACAAATAGTTAATAGAGAAAGACATCATCATCCTCCAAATGCATTGCAACATGAAGAGTGAGGATATGAATAATTCTTAATAGCTTCTGAATTATACAGAGGTTACCAGAAGATGCAAAAGAACAGAGTATGGTAAAGCATTGTAAGGTGATTTTTACCACCAGCTCACTAATTTCACTGCTCGGCCACAACTCTAATTCAGTTGGTGGTCAGGGTCTTGCTGTCTTGAGGACACTTGCTCCACATATTTTAATAGTGAGGCCCCTCATCCAGGCTCTCCTCAGTGCATATCTGTCACCCCCTGAAGCATCCCTAAGCTGTTGTGCCTTTCCACTCATTGATGTCCTACAGCCAATTTGCTGGGCTGTTAAAAGCAGTATTCAGGAATTCAGTATATCTGCATCAGTTTTGCCTTATTTCTTCCCCTCTTCTACTTGAGGAAAGTAGGAAGAACAGGCTCTCCTTCTGCCCTCTTTTTTGTTCTATATCACTGCTCCTGATCCATGACTGAGCTAAGGAGGCATAGGATTTATTGTGCCATTGAGAGGTATCTACTTTCTTGGCTCTGGGAGTGAGTACCAGAATACCACTGGATCTGAGGAGAGGTCTTCCCTGGCATTTTACAGCCAGGAGTCTCTCACCAGGGCAAGTATTGCTCTGGAGCACCTGAAGGCCACTGGACAGATGGTAGGGTATAGGAGCAGCCTGATTCTCACAGTGAGGAACTGAGTGTGTTCTCCTGTGCATGAAACCTGCCCCTGTTCAACTCCTGCAGAGTTTTCTATTAGTAGTCACCATCTCAGATGCTTGTGCTCCCTGAGAACCCACAATCTAATATTTAACAGGGAAATAGTGCTAACTTGTCCAGTCTGTCCTTATTACATTGCTAAAAATAGTAATTAACCTGTTTTTCTGCTCTTTGCTATCTCTGGAGTACACCTGCTTACACAGGGTTGATCAGAATCCAGCTCACTACTCATAGGAATTAGCATCATTATCTCCTTGTACAGACTGCCTGAGCTGCAAATTCACTTTCGTGGCTCTAGGTTTTAATCTGCTGGTGCTTATTCTGCTTTCTGACCATTGCATCCTGGGCTGCATGTGGGAACATCGAGAGCTTTCCCTCCTTCCTCTCTGTTTCCTGTTCTGAAATGCAGCCTGTCCTGCTTTCTCAGGGCATTGGCCTCTGTGTCTACAGCAGCACCCAACCTGCATTTTCATCATTACCAGCTAGAGCAGAAAGCTTCCCACATTGCATCCACTAAAAGTGAATCTAAGTTAAACTCTCCTGGTTGTTGAGGTGTGCAGTTTCAAAATCCAGCCTGGAATCCTGGCTGGGAGGGATCTGCATCACCTCACATTCAGAACTACAGAGTATGATACCAATCCTGTTGTAGTCTAAAAAGGATTTATCACTGACCTATCACCACTGACAGGTCAATCACAGTGCTGTAACCAAAATTCAAACTTCTACTTTTAAGTCTGTTTTTTTTGAAAACTTGACATCACACAATTAGAACTGATATGGGATGAAATAAAGTGAGATTGCTCAGAATTTCTTCTTAACTTTTCAAGATAATACGGCTTTTTTGGGCTTTTTTTTCTCTTTTCAAGGCAATGTTACCTTTCCAGTAATATAAACTCATGTTGTATTCTTACCAGCCACAGAAACAGATCAGAATTCTGCAGCCACACATGTTCTCCTTTTTTTCCCACCCAGTTTTGCAGGTGTTGGAGGTCAGTATTCAAATGATTGCTTCCTTACCTAAATTGAATGAGATCTCACCAGCTTTTTAATATAATTTTATCACACAGGAGTCAGACGTGTAAAATATTATAATGGGGATTTATATTAAAGCAGGAACAGTACTCAGATGGACAATGAAAAATACAATCATTTCCTAACCTTTAAAGACATCCTGGGGTCAGAATTGAGACCTTCTGTCCTTGTAGAATGTACCCAGCAGCAACCCTTCTGTAAACTAAAATAATGGTCTCAGTAAAACTGGTGTAGCAGTGCTTTCAGTGGTCAGGGCAGGTTACTCACCAGAAGCTGGGTTAACAGCACCATTATTGACAGCACTCAGGTGCTGAGAGCCTCTGTGCTGTGCCAGATATTATTTTCAGGGGATATAATACAGGAAAGTGGAGATTCCAGCTTGCTCAAATCACAATTGGTTCTGCAATGCTAATAGAAGTAAAAAGCAGTAAAAACCATCCTGCTGTCACTAACAGATTTTATATGTGTCTGAATGTACACGGGGAGTTACTCTATTGATTAAATTAGGATCTTTTTTGAATAGTCATTCTCTAAAGTAGAACAGCACTTGAAGATTGGTAGGGAATTACATTGATTTGGGGAGTTCATCAGGATGCTTTGGCACTCACAGCTTTAGCATGTTCTGGTCCTGCAGTAAGAGCTAAATATCCTACAACACCTGCCTGCATGGTTGGTTGGAAGTGGAAGCAAAAGTCAGCACAATCCCCAGCTATTGTGGGCTCAAAACCGAATATTGTGCTAATATGTAAAGCTCCCCTGCACTGACTAAAATCCTCTGTGTGGTTAAAGAATTATCTCTACCAGTATCTTACTAGTGGCTAAGCTCCAGGCAATACAGAACTAGCAAAAATCTAAACCCAAGTGGGATACAACGAAATAGCATCCTCAGGCAGAGTCATAGAAACAAAGTTTCCTCTGTCAATGTATTGATTTTTCCAGACTCATTTTTTTTACAACAAATATTCTTTGGAACTTAACTTCAAACTGAAATGGCAGTGGATAGGGAGGAATGCACTATTTTTCTACTTTTCTGTTTGTATCTGAAGAAAGTTTTGATCCCCAGGAATACATGATCTAATGGAGCTAGAGAAGTTTACTTGCTGCTGAACGCAAAGACAGGAGAGGTTTGCAGGCCAGTCAATTTCCTTAAACAGGGAAAACTCTCCTTGTAAAACATTTCTGAAGTCTTGTTAAATCCATCAAAACTAGTGGAATTACTTGGAAGAATGAATAGAAGTCCTTGGTGCTTAGATGTATTTTTCAATTTAAAATAAGTTTTGTTTTAAAATCAAGAATGTGGATGACCACACCAAGGGGTGCAACTGGTGTGCCAGAGGGTAGGGCTGCCATCCAGAGGGACAAAGCCAAACCAAGGGAATGGGCCAGTGGGAATCTTGTGGCTTCCAGCTGGGACAAATGTGAAACCCCCCACTGTAGTGATACAGGCTGGGCACTGCCTAGCTGGGCTGCAGTGCTGTTGGAATTCACTGTTGTCCCTGCTTTAAGCAGGAAGCTGGACTAGAGACCTGCCATGTTCCCTTCCAACCTGAATTGCTCTAGGATTCTATGAAAATACTAGTTGTGAGCCACAGCATATTTTCAAGATGACTTAGAGGACTGATGAATTTTCTTTTAAGAAAATTATAGCTTCTGATGGCTTGGAAGAAATATTTTCCATCAGTGAAAGCACAAAAGAAAATTCAGCTTGCATAAATCCCAGCAGGTCAGCACCAAAAATTTTGCCTACAGATATATTTTCTGGCTTCCCTGGGTAGTTTGATGCACTCAATAGCTTCATTTTGCAGATAGAGCTGTAGATAGTCCATTTAAGTAACCTGTTCATGCTTGTACGGATTCCATATCAGAGCCCAGAGCTAAAAGGCATGATTTGCTCTTATTTTTCACCAGAAACTCACCTTCTAAGCATTTTGGAAACATTCTGAATGCTTTGTGTAGTACCTAGTACCTTTGTAAAACATCTATAATGTTTTAAAAACATCTTCTTGGTGCTTCTTTGAAGAAAACAATGCTGTACAATTCACTACTGAGAACAGCAGAAACTCAAAGCTCAGTACTGAGTTCTAAAACAAAAAATAAACATTTCCTTTTCTTTTAAATTTTTGTTTTTCATTCTCTTTATGTTCTAGGAAACTGGCCTAATAATGCCACGGTAATTCCATAAGTACAGCTTAATCTTAAACAATAACAACAAATGAGTTTCATTTGATCTGTTCAAACACAGAGCATGTTTAACAAAAGCGCCAAGGGCTGCTGGTGTTAGAGGGATATTGGCAGAAGCCGTTTCCTCAGTTATAGAAAGGAGCAAAGGAGGCCATTTTTAGCATTTGCTGAGGCAGTTGCAGCAGATTAACTTTAGATCAATGAGTTGCTTGATTATTCTGCTTCACTCTCGAGTCTCTTTCAAGGCTTCTCTTTACCAACCAGAAAAATAAAGACACAAATTAAACCACTCTCCTAGTCTTTATTTTCATTCACAAAGAAGAGATTTTTCAAAAGCCATTCCATGTGATCTGCAGCAAGGCAGAGGTGCCAAAGTGTCCCTGGGTATCACTAATTACCTAGTGATGCAGTGGGTATCCAGAAGCATTTTCAGAGGGGTTTTGACAACTTTGGCTCCACTGGGTTGTGACTGTGTTCTAGTTGAGAAACAGGAAAAATTGTAGATGACTCCTATTTTTGGTTACACGACTCCCTCTCAATTCTAAAATACCCTTTACACTTGCTTTCTCCTTTCTCCCCCATGCTACCCCATTTCTGTCTCATGAGTCATTCGAAGGAATTGCAAAACACTATGCCTACATGTATTTTCTGCTTGTGCCCAGCAGAGCATAGAAAAAGGAGGAACTCAGACCTTTAGCTGGCATAGTGAGAGCTGCACCCTTGTGATCATCTTGAGGGGTACCAGCTTTTGCTTCCAGCAAAGTGCCTGCACAAAGATCCCTAAAATTGCCTTTCCAGAGCTCCTTAGCTCTGCTCCAGCCCTTCTGACTCTATGTTGCTGTCTGATTCTGCTCAGATCCAGCTGCCTTCACACTCAGTATTACCCCTGACATCTTCCAGGTAAGTGAAATAGCTGCCTCCTTCATATCCATAGTCCATAGGAGTCACCCTTGGTCATAGCCAGGATTGGATCAGCCTCTGAAACAGAAGGCTTCTAGGAAAGCCTTTCCTCTAAACACTGAACACAGCTAAGTCTCTGGCATCAGAACACTGTAAGACTGGCAAATCTATGCCTTCTGATTTTAGTGATATTTTTAAACTAATAGTACTGTAGAAAAATTTCAGGCTCCACTTGACTGTCTCAAAAAAAATTTATAGGAATATTTTGAAAGCTTATCTTTAATAAAACTGCCTTTAAAAAACCTCCTGCAGTATATAAGACTTCTCATTCTTCAGTGAGTAGAAGAAGAATAGTCTGAGTTTAGTATCATTATTTTTTGAAGAAGCTATGCCTGTTCCAGTGATGAGGTCTGCTTAGCAGACAATTACTCCTCTACCTTTTTGTGGCAGTGTGCCTATGCCCAGAAGCAGAACTTAAACCATCTCCAGTTTGATTCTTTTTCAGCTTTGGTTTGTTGAATGTTTAAAACAAGATATACCATCCCTTTCTGGACTGACATCAGGTTCTTAATAAGAGTGCTCTGGGATTGCTCCCTATCTGGCAAAGTCCTCTGTCCTTTCAGTTGCACAAAGTAATGGAATTTGTAGCCATATAAATGCATTAGCGTTGGGCAATGTGATGAACAGGTTTGTGTATTTGTACTGCAAATGAGCACCATAGTGTTTTACTGCCTGCAAGAAAGGAGCCACTGCTACAGTCTTTGGCTCATCCCTGTACACAAGATATCCACTACTCCTTATGATGTGAAAAATAGTTCACCAAACCAAGAAACACAGTAAAGAACAGTTAACACCCTGATTTTTTGAAAGGTAATAAAAAAAATAAATCCAACCCCAAATACAACAAATGTATCTTTCAATGTGAACTTAGAAATTAGGCAGGGTAAACTCATCTCTTTCTAGATAAACTTGCTTAAGGACTTGGGAACAAGACTTCTGCACCTGCCATATCCTAAATTCTGTCTTTCGCTTCTGTTTCTGCCTGTGGCGACCTTTTACAGATCATCTAACCATCTAAACCTTGTTTCTCTTTTGGCACTTTGTGTCATCGTTTAAGCTCGTGCAAGTTAAAGAGGACACGCTGAAACTACTTTTTTCTTATGTTACTTGATATGTGTATGCCAATAATGTCTTAATTTAGAAATTAGAATATAGCGAAGCATTAAAAAATATCTGAACATACAGAGAATAATCATATATTTAGTATCATCAGAAAAGTAATATTTTAAAAGTGTATTAACAGACAAAGGCTAAAAGGCTATTAAGTACAGATGGATTAACTGGAGCAGATGCAGTGACGCTCAGCAACATGCTGCTATAGTTTTAACAAAACCCACAACATCATTTGCATTACAGCATATTCTTGATGTTTCTCCTCTGCCTTCTCTTGACCACCTCACACTGCTTGGACTCCAGACTAACAGGAATCTTGCACAGACCTGGATTCTTATGGGAGCCATACTTTCTTTTCCAGCTGAGATGTGGTTTTTCAGAGGAATCCAGAGTTGTCTTTTTACATGCCACAGAGATTCCCTTGAGGCAGTGGACAGTACAATGGTTTTGTTTCAGCATGTGACTAACATGGACTTAGCCCTCATATGCTTTACATCCACTGGGCACATTCCCCTTTTCCTTGCTGCTATTCAGGTGGCACTCACATAGAAAGGGATCACAGCCAGCCCCCCACCAGATCCCAGAAGCAGTTATATGGGATTCCTCATACAAATACGGCACACAAATACGGGGTAGCACTTGAACATTTTCTCCAGTCTTGTAATTACATTTATGCAGCTAAGCTCTTCTGGAAAACTCCAGGTTTCTCAGGATCTCAGTTGTTTGGACTGAAAACTGAGCAGTAAAGATTTCCTTTAAGGAAAATGCAGCACAAACATTCAGGGGCATGTTAGCACATGAGACCCAGAAAACAAAACAGTTGTATGGAGGTACTGTTTACCTTCCCAAAGTTGTTTTAGCTTGAACAAATATCATAAAGAAAGAAAAGCAATAAAACTGAAGTGCGTAGGTCAGAATGCTCCAACTGAAGTGTTGGATAGGAAAAGAATGAAGACTTATATAAAAATCAAAGGTTTACAGATTGTTCCCTTTTCTCAGGGATATTAGGGAACTAATTCAATCTTCTAGTTTACAAATGTAGTCAATAATTAGAAAAAAGGGATTTTCATGTGTTTTACCACTTCTTTAAACCACTTAGATTGTAGAAGAGGGCTAGAAACCTGGGAGGTTTCATATCTCTTAAACTGAAAAGATCCATTCAAGTATCTGGCTTTCTGGTGCTCTGCAGGAGATGTGAACGTGCTCTGCAATCCCACCCTGCCTTGCATGCCCCACATCAGACAGGAAGGAACTGACACAGCAGGGGTGTGCCAGGTGAATATTCCCTCTTTCAGCATGGCACAGCAGCTCTGCATGGGTAAGGCTTTCCCATGGTCCTGTAACCATCTGCAGTTTAAGAACACTTCTCTCCCCTGCCTGCAAAATATCATGGAGACCTGCTTTAGGTAACCTTGTACTTCCTACCACGAGACACAGTCCCACAGTCACTCCTCTGTACGCTGCTCAAAGCTCTGTTGGACGCTAACTCTGTCCACCAATGGAACAAGACCTGATTTATTTTCTCCCGAATAAATCTGCAATTTTCCTCAGGTTCCTTGAGCATATCTCTTCCTTCTACAGATCCACTTTTGGTTACAGCAGGTACAGTAGCATGCAGGCTCAATGCTCTCCAGTGCCACAGAAGACTCAAAGCTATTGACACAGTAACAAAAGGAATTGGTGTCCTTAGAATCGAGCTTATGTGCAGCCAAGGGGTGTCCTGGTGGCAGCTCTCCCTGAAAACCAGCTTAGACCAACTAAGCCCTCAACAAAATGGTTAATAACAGATAAGGAAGAAAGAGTTCTTGAACAATGGGTGGGCTGAGACACATGGGAGCTCCCATCACTGCTGCTTCGCTGTGTCATTCTATATGCACACAAAAATAAAGAGAAACTAAAACTGAAGACTAATTTCTCTGTGTGTTTAAGAGGTTTCCTTCCCCTTCCAAAGACTCCTACCAGCAAGAGGAGTAGGGAGACTCAGCAAGTGTGTGTGTCAAAATTAGTGCTCTCCAACATTTTACTGGAAGCAGGTCTGTGAGTTATTTCTAAAGACTTTGAGTGGTAGAAAGAACACTTTCTGTAAACATAACAAATAGATCAACCTTGAAATCTTGATGATTTTTACCCGAAATCTCACTGATACTAAGCTTGATTTGAAAACAGAAAGGCAGTATGAACATCTAATATATGCAGTAGACAACACTTTGGTTCTTGGGGGACTCTACAGCTTTCCTGTTAATTGCACATACATGAAGTAGGCAAAAATAACTTAAGGAATTATCTCTTTTTTCCTTTTTTTTTCCTTTTCTTTTTAAGTGAGGCCCCCAGGAAACAAACAAACAAACAAACAAATGAACAAACAAAAATTAAGGTTTTATTCTGAGCACAGCTGCTGCAGTCTGTTCCAGAGCCTGACCAGCAGTGTCCTGAGCCCCAGACCTGATAGTATTCAGGACAGAAGCCTCAGGAATTTGAGTAGTTGAACTTCTTTTCTGCTTACTAACAATTAAGATTTTTTTTTTTCCACACTATTAACTCAGTCGTGCTACTTCCCTCAGTCATGTTTCTGTGCACTGCCAATAAGTTATTTTCTCAATCCTTGAGAATATATATGTAATATATATGCACACACATTTGCAATTCAGCTGACTGACTGTAGGTAAAAATCAATTATTTTTGGCATGCAGTCAAAGCACTGACTTTTGGCGTTTTCGTTATTTTTTTTTTCAAATCTTTCACATTCATTGCAATAGAAAAAAAGGTTCTTAGACCAAGAGCCTTAATTTCAAAAGGATATTCAAGTTTAACATTTAAAAGTTAATTCTCCCTTGACAATTATTAGAACTTCCATTAAAACAAAAATTATTATTAGCATTCTGTAACCCTTTGTAAACGGGTCCATTGTTCAAATAAACTGACCTCTGCAGCAATTGACTTTAACATTGCTCAAAAGCTTGACAGTCAATTATCTTCTGATCTCCCTTCAATGGGCCTTGTGGCTGGAATAACCAATCCATCACCTGGAAGGTGAGTATAATAGTGTCTCACTGGCATTTCTTCCCTATTTAGGACATGAACACACTGCTGTAGAATAAGTCAAGGAGTTCTGTCTCAGTCCCACTGAAGCATCCCTAAAAAGCAATGATGCATCAAGAAGCTGCTCCCCCTAGTGAATATCTCTGAATATACAGTGCAAACCATGATGAAAAGTAATGGGTTGAACACAACTCCATCCACTGGTTGGGGAAACCATCAGAGTGGTACTGGATTGTGCCTCCACCAAATACAGCTCTGTTTATTCTGTAGGACATGGGTTTTGGTGTGCTGCAGGAAGATGCAATTCTCTTTTTCTCTCTTTCTCTCACTCTTCCTTCCAGTCAATCTGATCCCCCTGGGGTCCTGGGACCTGCTGCTGGTAGGAGCTTGCAGCATGTTTGCTACTCCCCTTCCCTCTCTCTGGCGTCCAAAGCACAACCTGCCTTCCCCACGCACCACAGAGTCCCACATTCCCCATTCAGCCCATAAGGACATGAGCTCTCCTCAACCACTCTGCCTGGGCAAGCCAAGGAGAGCCTTCAGGACAGCACTACCACATTCCCCTGGGGAGACATGTACTTGGCTGGATGAATATTATCGACACTGGAATATTTTTGGTGCCTGAGATCCTGCCAGTGTTTGCTGCCTTGATTTATAATCACCACACTGTGATGACTTTAATACACCACCTTTGCCCAGTGCCAATTCAAAGGTTAAAAAGCTATTTGCTATTAAATCTAGAACAGTGAGGGGTTTCTTTTCAGCAAACAAAAAAATCTTCTGCAATTGAACCTCTGAACTTAAGGCTTAAAGGGTGGTATTTCTAATATCACAGACTATACAATGTCAAACAACAGAAATACTCGTTCATTACTAATGAAGTAAAACTCAGTTGCATCCAATATTGCTCACCCAAGAGGAACTACAATCCCTGGCACACACATTGCTTCAGTAGAGACTATGCATCTTTACAGCACAGGCTTTCACAAACTACTCTCCCTAGAAATATTAATCCCAGTGTAGCCTTTGCCCAGGCCTCTTGTGGAGGAAAATACAGAGAGCTGGAGTGCAGCAAGGAAGAATAAAAACCTAGAGTGCTTGAAAAGACAGACAAGAAAGCATGGGAAAGGAAGATGAAGACCAGCAGGCCAAGAAGCAGGAAAGCACATTGGGTGGTGAGTGAATCCTGCACTGCAATTCATAGCTCCTCAGCGATTCCTTGGCCCCACTGAGGTTTAGAGAAGCTTTATAAGTAGCCCTGTATGAGCCAGCAGAAACTGCTGCAACCTTCACTACACAACTAACTTTGAGTTATTCCAGCTCACAAATGATGCCAAGACCTGAAATTTCAAGCATACAAAAATAATCATTGCTAAGCAAAGGTAATTTCTGACGGACAGAAAAGTAAGATGAAGTGAATAAAAGATTATTACAGTAGAATGAAAGCATTTGAAATTAATAGAAGAGTTGAGATATAGATGAACTGCCTTAATGTTTCATGGTACCTCTTCTTCTGACATTTAAAACATGTTTAAGATTATCCTGAATGTCAAAAGTAAATATATACCAAGGACAACCACCACAGGACACATCAGCCATTTCTCTATTATTACTGAACTTACTAATCATGTGCAACAGAACACCTACGACTAATATCTATAAAAGAAACCATAGTTTTTTGATCCTCAAAGAACCAGCCACCTTTTTTCAGGTCTGTCTGGTCTACCCAAGGGTCTGAAGCATTTTAGTACCAGCTGAGGCCTCCTGGGTGTCCCTGGTCTGGGGCAGCACTGGGCAGGACTGGGGCAGCTGCTCATTAACTGGGTATATTCAGCAGTGTGACACAGTCTAGGATTGAGTCTAAAGAACTATGCCCAAATTTACTGCTTGTTCTTTCATGTGCAACACTAAGGATGCTCACCTGCCTTTTGCCCTTTTTTACATGTCAGAATTGACATCTCTAACTGGTGATTAGATTTTATAATTGTGTGAAATCTCAACTCCAAGAACCTCAGTCCCCTTAGTGTCATTATATTTAGCAAAATAATATTATACCTCTTGTGAAGTTGAAGAAGTGCCCATCCTGGACCACAAGTAAGCCAATGCCAACAGGGGACATGCAAATTATGAAAGAGCCATTAGCTACTCCAGGGAAACATTAATGTCTTTTATCACTTCCACACAGCAAACCCTAAGCAAAATGGCCACATTAGCCTGAATGTGGACAGCAGACTGTAAGAGGGACAGAACTCTGCAAGTGTGCTGCACATATTTATTATAATGAGTGACCAGTTGTAAAACGTGGGAAAAGTGCATCTTCTTTGAGACAAATTCTGTTTTCCAGGTGGAGGTATAGCAGCAGGTTTAGATAAAAGAGTATAAAGTAAGATTACTTAAGCTTCATGGACTATCACTACCAATTAGCAAGCTCCCACTTTATCTTGGCCATGTCTTCCATTACTAAAAGTTCCCAGAGGAAGTAATTTTGTGAAAATACACCAGAAGGGAGAGGATCAAATGGCCAACTCCAGCAAGCGTGCATGATTTAGTAGGATCTAGAATATGGTGCTGTACAAAAACGTTGAAGCTTTCTGTAAAGTCCAGCCACAGGGGAGAATTACATTGGTTGCCACTACATGCATTCCCTGCTTCTGTCATGAACCTGACCTATCACCTCCAGCCAAGATCAGCTCTGTTTTTCTATGTGTGGTCTGAAAACAAAGAGAAATACATTCCCTGCCCTGAAAACTTTCTTTGTACTCCGAACGAAGCCACAGGAGATGTGTGTTGGCAGGAAGAGGACTGAATCCTAATGCACAGTTTTTTTGAAGACACTTGCCAAGTAAATAGCCAGGTTCAGTATACAGGTATGAGTGTGGTGCTACATGCATCAGCACCAGGGGGGTGACAGCAAGGTTTTCATGACTTCTAATCTGTAAAAGCCTCTTGGAGGGTTTTTGAGGAAATGAGGATGTGAAGCACAGGGTGCCAAGTAAGTCTTGCTTGGGAGAATTACCTGGGGCTTCATACTCAGGTTTTGCCTGTGATTTCACATGCAACATTTCACGTTGTCTTGCAATGGCTGAGTATGTGTTTGCTTCTACTAGAAACTAGTTTTTATTTTAGGACCTGAAAGTCATTGTTTCAATGGTAAAAATGGGAGATGAATTGCTGGAAATGTGAGAGAGAAAAAAAGGTAAAGCCACCTGGTTGACAAAAGTAGGAAAAGCTTCTGCTCTAAAAAAGCTCAAAAAGAGAAAATCCTGTAACACACAGGTGATGTACATAAAGCTATTGTCAAACTGGTGAGCACGTTGTGTCATTTGTTCTTCATTGTCTAGTTGTGATCTGAACCTCGCTCATATCCTACCTTTGGATAAAGGAAGGAAACACAGTGCATAAGTGCTATGTGGCAGGTCTGCAGAAAGCAGACCTGGATGGGTTACAATTAGGCAGGGAAGAAGTTTCTTTCTCATTCTTTATAAGCATTAAAAACTTGTTTTTTCAATGCCTCTCTGGAAACTAAATAGGCCTTAAAGCAGGACCATCAGACAACTAAAAGGTGTTTTTTTATTTGTATGTTTTTAATAGCATAAATAAAGAATCTCTGGCAATCTATGACAGGGTGACAAATAGCAAACCATTGCAATTGTTATTAGCCCATCTGTGAATATCCACAGTGGAGTGCTCTGAGGAGAAAAAGCATGAGACAGAAGAGAAAAAAAGTACCCTGTCATAATTTAGGTTCATAAACACAGAAAATATGAACACGTTTCATTGTAGTGTGTAGCCTCTAGTGCCAGGGGCCTTGGCTCATAATAATTTAAACAGCCAACAATATAAGATTTATGGAAATAATTTAGCACATCTTAAACAAAAAGTCTGGCTTACCCATCTCATATGTGTGTAGACCTAACACTTGAAAAAAACAAAGCTGATAACAAAAAACCATGGTATATTTACCAGAATCTTAAAAAGGTATTACTGGCTTAACTTAGGTCCCAGCTACACTGACTTGCCAATCTTAGTATGACTATTTTATAGGTATACAGCAGCATGCCTGCAGATGGTATTTTTCCAGGCCCAATTAGCAAAATCACATGGAAAGACATATAAACAGAGCTGTGAATGGAATTTTCAGTGACCCCTGAGTTACCACAAGCCCAGATGACATTAAATGCCAACAAATGAGTGAACAGCACAGTGTGTGGCTGTATGGGTGCTCGAGCTGCTGCACAAGAAAGGGGAAGCTCATGAGGAAACATGCATTTGGAAAATCTTGGAGAGAGAAAGAACTTGGTCTAGCTGTTGGGGTAGACCAGAGTTAGTTGTGGGTTTGGGTGCTTTTGTTTGTTTGTTTGTTTGTTTGTTCTTAAAGGGAAAAGTAAAAATAAATTTTCAAAAGTCCTTTCTTGGTTAGGAAAAGAGAAGATTTCCAAAATCTCAAATGCACACACTTGTCTGACATGGAATAACACCTAGAAGCAAGCTACATCATGAATTTAGTGACATAGCTTTAGATCTAATCTGAGCTCTTCTACAGTACTGGCCCCTACATTTCACCCAGTTGCCCCTATTTAAAGCCCCATCTCTTCTGCTTAAAACAGAACTTCAAGAGGACGCATCCAGTTGTGACCTGAAGGGGAAGGATTTGTTGTTATACTTTGTTTCAATACTTCATTACCCCTTCCCCTTGACATAAATCTGTATTTCATGTTGGGATTTGTCACTTTGCACACATAGGTCCTTCTCCTACCTCACTTTGTTGGATTAACATCCATAACTGGTGCCAGAAGGAGAATAACAGGACATAAAGTCTCCCGAAGTGACACCTTGTTCTTTTCCTAAAGGGGACAAGTGCTTCAATTCTCTCACACTATAGCATTTCCATCAGCTATTAAACAACTTTTCAGGCTTTTCTTCATTATAGTACAGGTCAGGTGAAGGCAATGGATGACTAAATATAACCTTCAGGTGAGAGCATTCAACCAGGAAATGGGTTACTGAAGTTCTGCTTCAAAGAATATTCAATAGTTATACACAGAGCAAAATAGCTTCCAGACAAGAAGTTGAGAGAGAGAGACAGAGAGAGGGAGAGTGCCTGGCCAGCTGAGATTATCACAAAAATGGATTTAGAGGTCACTTGAACTTCTAATGCCTGGTATCTTCATCTGCTGCTTCCCCAGTAAAAATTTGTTCATTTTTGCATAAGCCAAACTTTTTATTTATGGTCTGCATTTGCTTTCAGTCCTTTCACTCTTACACCTCTCTGGAACCTCATTTTTGACCCGCCTGTGTGTATATAAAAAGCTTGAGTCTGGAGATCATTTGGATCCCTGCTATATTGTATGAGCCAAGGCCACATTTTCAATAATGCATGAAGCTGCAGCACTTATTCCTGTGCTCAGAAATGCAAAAAGGATGTCTTTTAAATGGCTTGCAATGTGACAGAGACAAGCAAAAAGCGAGTTCAGTAAATATCAGCCTATCTCACAGCAGAAGTTCACCTCTCTGTAAGGATTCAGATGCAAATAAAAAGTTACATCCAAGTCCCACTCATGTAAATTTAGGCTAGGTACTGTGCTCTGAATTTCATGCAGGTCTTTTTAACACAGTCAAATGTCCTTATACATACTACAACAGCTCTTACCCAGAATTCATTTAATAAATTTAACGGTCTGACTATGCAGATGTAGTATGGGAGGGTAAACTAGCATTTGGATTTAAAATGCAATAGCCATTCCAGAATTCCTGTACACATCTTATCCAGCAGTACAATAGGTAATAGTCTACTCTTTCTGAGCATGCCTCGCCAGTGGGATACATCAGATTTCTCACACTGTTACAATAAGTTGATGCCAAATAGAGGCAGAGTTAGTTCCAGGATGTCTGCCCTGGTTTTGGCCATGATAGGGTTAATTTTTTGCAGGAGGGGCATGGCTAGGACATGGAAGTTATTCTGTACCACCTCACCTCCTTGCCAGGGGTGGGGAAAGGGTCCTTCTTCCAGGGAGAAGGAGTTCCTTCTGCTTGAGGAAGAGTGGTGCTGATCCTGAGCCAGGGAGAGTGATGGGGTGATGCCAGTTCCAAGCCTGTGAGACTGGTCAGGGTGGTGTGGCTGTGGTCAAGTTGAGCTCCTGGTGAACATTTTTGCATGTGAATCACTCCCGCTTTTGTACACTTTTGTTATTAATATTGCTGTTACTGTCTGTTTTCTTATCTCATTGCTGTTTCCAGTAAATTGTTCTTAGCTCAATCCGTGATCTTTGCCTTTTGTGCCTTCAATTCTCCTCTCCAGCTCAGTGCAGGGTGGGAGCAGGGAGAGTGGAAGGGGGAGCATGCAACTGGCAGTGGGGTTTGGAGAGCCTGAACAGGGGAGCATTAAACTGGGAGGTACCACTCCTGAACCACAACAACACCTAAACACATCCCTAAACATCAGTTTCAGAGGCCAGATATCGAACCCAGGGCACATCATTGCACCTCTCTAGAGTAGGGTCAGAGACACTTGAAGAACCTTCCACTCATCCATGCCAGAATGGTTTCTAATGGAGAGGTCTGGTTCTTCAGTCCTGCTGTCTCTGGTTCAAGTCTCTTGAATGAACAGTGTACCTCATGCTAATGGCACGTGGTACACTAGAAACAAAAATCACTCCTAACAAAATGTATGATGACAGCATAACCTTTGTAACAGAAAAAGCAGAGGGGCTGGGAAACATAGCTGAACTGAACTGCCTTTTATGATCAGGGAGTTCCCTGGGAATTTTGTTCAAGATTGTAAACAACAATAATTGTGGGTACTTTGGTTTCCTTGGGCAGGTATCAATCTCTTAGGTCTGACCCAGAGTCTCAAAACAGGAATTAAGTATCTCTAGTTAAGTCTAAGATGAGGTCAGTTTTGCACATAAGCAATTTTATTTTTCTGCGAAGAGGACAAATTTGCAAGTAAAATCCGCTGTCCAAGATTTTTTTATTCTGAAGTTGCTAATATTGTTATTATTGAACAGTTGATTTTGTGATAAGGGCAGGCAGGGACAGAGATATGACAAGACCAACCCAAAAACCATCCATGCC